>NC_136976.1:48524825-48934825 GCF_032717465.1 Coenobita brevimanus | reverse complement strand
GGTAGCTACCCACCCATGTACAAACTCACCCATCCGGACTGTGTTTTTTATATTTCTAAAATATTTATTGGGGGGTTATACTTTGCAAATTAGAATAAAACGTACACAAATGTGATCATTATATTACCACCTAACCTTCTTCCTGTACCATTTAACCCATAAAATGCCACAAGCATCAACTGATGTCATGTGCTTAGACTGCCGCAGGTGTCAGTTCTGCACGGCTCACAACAATGCACAACTTATTATGGCACTAAAGATACTGTGCAACTCGAAAAACTCCCATTCAACAGTCATATACTATACCACTCATCTATACCACTCAGCCATCAGTATCTCATCATTATATATAGTATACCAACAAAGAGTGTGTTCTATCTGAGTGTTTCTCAGCTACTACACTCTCATAGGCGGTGATTCGATGCAAATAAAAAATACTGCTTGGTGAACCAGGCAGTGATCCGTGATATTGCATCAAAACCAATTCAGTCTTTGACTTTTGAAACATCAGGCTTGCACTGGAATCCTGAATGATGTCACACACACACACACACACACACACACACACACACACACACACACACACACACACACACACAAGTACAATGGCACTACAGGCATTAGAATTATAATGCAAGTTAATTTATGTTTTCTCCGATAAGGGAAGAAACACTGCTTGCATTCTTCTGGGGGAAAAAAAAAAAAAACCCGGAGCATGTTCACTGTTTTCAAATTCTGTACTGGAAATAAACTCAGCATGATTATTTTTACTGAGGGCATTTGTACTCACGCTCATTGCACTCAAAGCTTTTTCTATATTTTACAAGAGCACAGTTAGTTTCACTTTTTCCCACAACAGTAAGAATCAATGTACTGGTATCAATTTTATACGCGCCTACACACACACACACACACACACACACACACACACACACACACACACACACACACACACACACACACAGGTGTGTGTGTGTGTGTGTGTGTGTGTGTGTGTGTGTGTGTCTGCCTGTGTGTCTGTAAGTAAGGAAAAAGAGAATAGAATTCTCTATAACTTACATGAAATGTTCATAGAGTATGACAAGTACAGTTCTGCAAAGAAAGACAGCCTCTCTTAATACCGTAAATGAAAACTATTTCAAATATAACAGATCCGGTTGTTGTTATACATCCAAAGTGTTACAAAAACCAAATAAGAATAATTTGCTGTTTTTATTTTCAGTTTACCGGTACTGTATATGAAATATCAAAATAAGATCATAAAAAGAGATACGTTGCAGCAGGACTACACATTAATATAAGAATTGATACTGTTATGAAGGGAGATTTGCCAGTTAGGTAGTCTCGTACCTTCGAGACGTTTCTGGCACCGTAAGCTTCAGTACGAGTCGTCAGAGTTGCCAGTTTGCCTGGTGTTTGTAAGCATAGTTATTTCGTAAGTTATGCATTAATTTTTATGCTCTTTTTCTCTCTATAATGTTTTATTTAAGTGATTGCTTGTTAAATTATGTAATTTAAGTTCGTATGGTTAATTATTTAGAGTGTTATGTAATGTGAGACAACTCTAGCATGTTTTGATGTCTCGTAGTTGGTAACTGTTGTTGCTAGGGGCTGATGCAAGACAGTATGTCCTAGAATGTTGGAGAAGTGGAAGTTTCTAGAACAATACAAGCTTATATAAGGATGGGGAAGAGCTTAGTTAGTCAGTCAGTTTGGAGTTTAGTCGGGTTTCAGGTCAGTTTGTGTGAAGTGCAGTCGGTTTTGGTGAAGATTGTATATTTTTGGTACTTGTGAAAACAGTGACGGGTTGTTGAAGTTTGTATATCATTGGAACTTGAGAAGACAGTGAAGTGTATTAAGTGTAATTACTGTCAGTGAAGATTATTTTCAGTACATGTGTAATAAGTGAAGTGTTGGCAAGCATTAAGTGTACTAACTGTGAAGTTTTGTTAAACATTAAGTGTAACTGCAATCAGTAAAGTGTGTATAGCTCCAGTGCTTGTGAGAACAGTGAAGTTGAAAAGCATTAAGTGGAATTATTTGGAAAATAAAGACAGTGAACTTTAAGGAGCCAGTGTTTATTTTCGCCTCAGCTGATCCTGTGTACTGCACACCTAAAGGCTGACCATAAGAACAACTCACTGGGCAACGTCCTTCCTGTACTGTACTACTGCTGTTGGAGCCTGTGGCAGTGTGGGACTGGGACGTAACAATACAATAATATAAGAAGGTCAGCTTCCAGGATAACTTACACACATATAAAAATTTTAATATAAAATTCATAAACTATTGCTTATTAAAAGCCGGTTTTCTTAATACAAACCCGTGTGGGTCGGGGTTTATGGAAAAAAAAAAAAAAAACGGCAATGGGTGCACAGTGGATTGTCTGTGGGACGTATTCTGTGCTAGTATTGCAACAGGGAAGGGTGAATACCACACTGCTGTCGAATTTGACGTACTCTTGTCTCTCTGGATAGGGTAGTTTCTGAGGGGTGGATGGCTGGTGGTGGTTCGTGATAGATGCTGTTTAGTTTAAGGTGTTGTATGGCTGTGGTGGCTGTATGTGTTTGCGAAGAGTAATGTTGGGTGAAGGAGGAAGGACGTTGCCAAGACATTTTGTGTAGTCTTGGGCGGATGCTTATTTTTTGTTTCATTGTGGTGGAGGATAATGCACCAAATACAAGGTTAACACGAGTCATGAGCTGAGGTAATGAAATGTGTGCCTCTCATATCATGATCCTTGATTGGGAGTTTGTTTCTTGATGTACACGATTTCCATTTGGGGTCTTTGTGCATCCTGTTATTATTCTTCAGGCATTGTTTTGTACTTTTTGGCACATATCCATGTTTGTGTTGGTTAAGGTTGGGGCCCAACTTGAGGTAACGTACCGTTGTTCCAATGAATTGTTAATAGATGGTTTTCACTTATTCTCTCTGTTGTTTAAGGTAGTGCCTAAGAGTTTTATTCAGGGCAATGAGTCTACGAGATGCCTTTGCATTTACGTTTACTGTATACTAAGAGTAGGTTGTGATTGTCCTGAGTATAGACTTTTGGGGTGTTTTTCCAATGGAACTGGTTAGCAGAAGGTGTGTTTGAGATTCATGCCCGTCTAGAGTGAAGAGTAGGCCTATGATTAATGTAATTGGTAAGGCAGTCGTTCTATTTTGTCATAGCCAGTGTACTAGAGACTATAGGCACAGTTAGAGCCGGACTGCTGCTTCTTGAGTTGTGGAGTGTCGCGCAGCTATTGCCAATCGCTGGCATAGGACAATATTTTTGAAGCGTGAGAGGTTAACAGGTCGTGCAGGAAACGATTTAAAAGCGAGGGTGAAAGGACTGAGGCCTACAGGACACAGGTGGATAGAATTCTGAATCTAGAACCTTGGTAGAGTATGTAGACTTGTCTGACTGAGCGGTTACCTGACCAGCAAGTTTTTATCGTTTTCTTCTCTGTTCGTGTCTAAGAGTTTACTAACCACGATGTTTGTTAGTACTGTGTCAAAAGCTTTGATCATGTCTATTGCTACTAGATCTGTACACTCTGGTAACACGCTCACAGACGTCAGAACACTGGCCACAACGCTCACTAATACTTGCTCACAACACAAGGTAACACCAATCACAACACTCAGGTTGCACTGACAGCTCCGACAGAAACATCTGTGCTAAATGACCACATGGTGTCAAATTTTGATCGTGCTCGTGTATCTGTTTCTCTATGCTGTGTTCTTTGTGTTTTTTTTTTTTTTTTTTTTGGGGGGGGGGTCATTTGTGCTGTGTTTCTCGGACGGCTCGCGTGGGACATGGTCGGAATTTTTCTACCCCATCACTACGCAACGAGATGCTTAGTTTGTCTGCCGCACCTGTTGCCGGTGCTGTCCTGCTACTTGAGCCGCTCTTCTGTGCTATCAAGTGAGTGTATTTGTGGTGAGAAAGAGAGAACAAGGTAGAAAGAGGGGAAAATGAAGGGATGGAGAAAGAGTAGAAGGTGGAGAAGGCTGTGAGGTACTGATATACAAACAGTTAACAGCAAGGGGAGGACATAGCCATGGGTGAAAAAATGCAGAGTGCGGGGAGGAGGGTGTATGTCCTGAAGGAATTTATTGGACGTGATTTTGACCAGAGGGGTACATGACCAGCCCCGACGTGGACAGAGGGAGATGAAGAGCACATGACAGTGAGAGAAGGAGACTGACAGGGTAAGAGTTGGAGAGAGGGAAATGAAGAGGTGGAAAGAGGAAGACGTCGAGGCAGAGAGGTGGAGAGAGGGAGAGAACCAGGTAGAGAGAGAGCGAGAAATGAGATGGAAAGATGGACGGGACGGGGTGGAGAGGCGGTGAGGAGGAGACTGAAAAAGGGAAATGGATAGGAGGTGAGAGTGGGTGAATGAGGCGGTGAGAGGGAGAGAAAGAAGTAAAGACAGGGAAAGGATAAAGAGAGAGGAAGAGGTGGCGAGCGAAGAAGCAAAAATAAAAATTAAAAAAATTGGAAAAAACATAATACGAAGGACAAAAGGGGAGGAGAAAATATAGAAAATGGACACACACACACACACACACACACACACACACACACACACACACACACACACACACACTCATCACAACACAACACAAACACACACACACACACACACACACACACACACACACACACACACACACACATAAACACACACACACACACACACACACACGGACTCATCACAACACACACACACACACACACACACACACACACACACACACACACACACACACACACACACACACACACACACACACACACACACACACACACACACACACACACACACACACACACAACACACACACACACACACACACACACACACACACACACACACACACATAAACAGACACACATACACACACATACTGAGAGAGAAAAAGAGAGAGAGAGAAGAGAGGGGGGGGTGTTGTGGTGGTAAGGTAGGAGAGGCGGGGAGTGGATCGGGGAAGCAGTGTTGCCCAGGCTAAGAATAGACGTCCACGTGAGTCAGGGAGAGAGACCTGGGTGCTGGGTGAGAGAGAGAGAGAGAGAGAGAGAGAGAGAGAGAGAGAGAGAGAGAGAGAGAATAATACTGAGGCAAGGGAAGGGCGTAGGTGGAGGGAAGGGGGCAAGAGAGGAGGTGGAGGTGATGAGACGAGAAAGGATGATATGGGTGTGGGGGCTTGAGGTCGGGGATATTATAGCATTAAACAGCTCTCGGTGTGGCAGAAATAGGTGAAGGGAGAGTGACAGAAGATGGCAGGGAAGACAGTGGAGGGAGGGAGGAGTAAAAGAGATAGGGAGGAAGAAAACAGAGATAGGGAGGGAGTATTAAAGGAGGAATGAAAGACAGATAGAGAGGGAGAGAGCAGTGGTATGAATGTAAACAATGAAAACGGGGAGTGAGACAAGACATGGAGGAAGAGGACAGAGGCGGAGATGAAGGCAGAGTAGTGAGGGTGAAAAAGAAGTGGGGAAGAAGATAAGAGGTTGTGAGGGTGACGTGACAGGTAGAGAGAGGGAGGGGAAAAAAAAATTATGGAGGAAAAAAACAGTAATAGGGAAGGAGAAAAAAAAGTTGTGACGAAGAAACAGGAGTAGGAAGAAGGATAATAGGCAGGGAGGGAGACAGCTGAGGTATGGATGACGGAAATTGAAGTAAGGGTAAATAAACATAATTGTACCTATCTATCTATATACCTAGGTTGCGTCCCCCCAAAAAGGGGAAGTAGCCGAGACAGGACGACACACTCCCAATTTATTCATCCACACACACATTTTCTCGTATGGACAGATCCTCATCGCACCACACCACACGAGAGTCAACTGTGTAGTGCAATCAGCGACATCCGCAGCAGGGCCCGACGGCAGAGCTGGTTTACCCCTGCCACACCATAATGGACCCATCCCCTTACCCGCACCTGACTTGATCAGCTGATCTGACTAAAAGCAGAATATCCCCTCGGGTCCGTGTCAGCATTTATTCATTCACCATTTCTCTCCAGTCATTCCTATCACGCGCAGCCACTCTTCCTTGCTCTACAGACATCCCTCTCGCATCCACCGCTCTCTTCACACTGTCCATCCATCCTGTTCGTGGTCTTCCTCTCAGCTGATCCAGTTATCTTTTTCACCAATCGTCCGATCCAGTTATCTTTTTCTTCCTACTGCTGGTTAGTTATAGACTGGTGAAAAAGATAACTAAACAGAAGGAAGAAAATTTACTTACGGAGTAAGGAAATACTTATGAATGAAAAAATAGAGACAGGAAGGAGGAAAATAGTTAGGGATGAAGAAAACAAAGTTAGGGAGTTGTGGTGAGAGGCGGGTGACGTAAGGGATGGGAGTAAAGGAAGGAAGGAAGGAAGGAAGGAAAGGGAAAGCGGCGGCCCGGAAGACGGGGCTACGGATTAGCTCCCTGAATTTAGATCAATTTACGCCAGTGCGTGAGGTGATCCTGAGGGAGAACAGAGAGCGGGTGAGGGGAAAGGGGAGGAGCGGAAAAGAGTGCACTGAAGATGACGGAGGAAAAGGGGAAGAAAGGAAGGAAGAAAACAGGAATAGTTTGTAGAGCTGCTTATACAGCAGTGACCACCAAAACACACAAACATACTGTAGTCTGAGTTACGTGTTCAATGTAGTGGAGTGCTGCACTTCTTTGCGCCTTGTCAAGACAGGATTTTTTTTTTTTTTTTTTTTTTTGACGACACAGAGTGCTTCTCCTCATGAATTTACCAGGCACTAACCAGTTGCAGTTCCGAGGACTGACAGCGTCCGGCTCCAGTGAAATAAGGTCCAATCAGTCGTGCTCATACTGTGTGTACTAGAAGTTTGCAGCGGGCAACAACATGGCAACCACACCGCCTGGCCACCGTGCGATGTGCGGTGGGGCCAGTGGCTGTGGGAAGGCGTGCCAGTCCCAACAGGCCTGCCCGCCGTACTCATCCTTGGCAATATTAGGCACTCGCAGCGCTGGGGGCACTTAGTTACCCTTGGCAGCAGTGAAGAGGAGGGCGTCAGGTACTGGCTGGGACACAATATGAAACCTCCAGTAAGTTCAATGTGTAATTTGTGCATGATACAGATTTTCACGGAACAGACCGTGAGCAAATGACAACAAGCTACACTCAAGCAATGCACAGCAATACCAGTTGACTCACCCCCATTATAGTGATTAATGATGAGGCAGATGACAGACACTGAGGAATCGGCATGATAGAAACGCAGGGTGGAAGATGACGATCGCAAAAGCATAATACATGTCACATTAATAATCATGCGATCACGCAAGCGATGAAACATAATCACGAAACTGTAAGAACCTTGTCCCCACCGCCTCTGTGATAGACATTCAGGAACACAGTGTGGCTGCTACCTCTAGGCTCGATCTGCCTTGTTGTCTGCCATAATAACTGTGCACTGGGTCAGCTTAACATCACTACATGGGGTTTGTCGTCAGCTACATAAATAGAGTAGTCTGGACGTAGCAAAGATAAAATGTGTAGTACGTAGCCGTGCCTGGTACTCAAGGTAATAGAGTTTGTTCCAAGCTTTTCACTCGGAGCAGTTCTTTTCAACCATTTCAAATCGTTTGGCGGTAAAAATATAAAATAATATCAACGTACTAAACCAGTTAAGGCAACATCAACCAAACAGACCAGGAAACACGCGAACAAACCTCGTGTACGGGAATCAAACGCTAGTCCAGGTAATTGAGTTTCTATTCCCCGTGATGGGTATTTGGGTCCGTTCCACACGCGGCCACAACATACTCGTGGAGGGGGTGAGGTATCGTGCACTCCGGCCTCGGGGCAAATGAGGGGTCCGTGGCAAAGCACAGTACTTACTTTTCACACTTTTTTTTTCCCCTCTGTTGCAAGACAATAGCCTACTGACGTTCTGTAAACCGTTTTGATCACCTGTAGCAGAAAGTTAAAGATGATTGGACAAACATATGGATCTGAAATCTGTTGCAGATGGTGAAAATGCGATGATAATGAAGCAGGGGTACCCGGCGTTGCCCGGGTAAAACTCTTTGATCGTGCATACAGACATTTCCTGGGACTCTGGATGGCTACCCTCCCTGTGAGAGAAGACCCCCGGACACCCACCAACCCTGCATACCTACCCACCAAACCTGCCTACCCATCCTACCCGCCCTGGCCACCCCACCCACATGATCCATTGTAGCTAATAATGTGGGTGTAGAATATAAAAACTCTACGGTAATTGTCTGCCACGTTTCCGCCATGTTGCCTTATCTTGGCCATCAGAGGCGCCACTTTGGCAGATACTGTACACATTTAAATTCATCGTCAAAAGTTCCACCTGTCAGAGCTGTATAGTGAGTTTATATGCGTCCCCCTCGATTTCCATAGAGGAAAGACAGACAAACTTTCTTTTATACAAATGCGGATATAACATAATTACAGCATAAAGCAGAAAGTATAATCATATTTTCATTATTATTATCATTACTATCTATCTATTGCCAGACGCCATAATCCCGTAAGGGGTGGCCATTTGACTTTGAGTTATTTGTTTTACGGGGAGGGGCACTAACACTCCACCAACCCACTTGCTGACACGTAAGGAACACGTATGGTTTGGTTATATGGTTACCAACCAGCGTTGTAAATGGTTTCCTGGCTTACAAGGAACCATTTGGCTTGTCACTCAATGTAAAGCCACCTGTAAAGGAAAGAAAAGCAATAAGAAGTGACAGGAAAGATGGCAGAAATAGGAAGAGAGGAGGGCAGGCACAGAAAAAGAATGATAAAGGCTAAGGAAGGAGTAGGCAGCACTACATCAAGTGAGTGGATGATGGTCGCCACCACCTACCACAATGACTATTATTATTATTATTATTATTATTATTATTATTATTATTGTTATTATTATTATTATTATTATTATTGTTATTATTATTATTATTATTATTGTTATTATTATTGTTATTATTATTATTATTATTATTATTATTATTATCACCAAAGTGATAGGTAGGGCGCTCACCATCCACGCACTCGATGTAGTGCTGCTCTCGGGTACCTGCCCTTTCGTGTCTTCCTTCCTTCTTTCCATCCTTCCTCTTCTGTCTTTCTTTCCTTCATTCTTTCCTCTTCCTTCTGTCTACGGGTGACTCAACACTGAGTGACAAGCCAGATGGTTTCCTGTACACCAGGAAACCATTAACTACGCTGGGTGGTAACCGTTTGGTTTTATGCCAGGCAAAGGGACCACCGATGCTATATATTCATTGTTCGACAGCTTCAGGGAAAATATATAGGAAAAAAAAAAAAAAGGGGTCTGTACTTTTGTTGATTTGGAGATGGCCTTTGACAGAGCCACTAAGGATGTGGTGAAGTGGGCAAAGGAGAAAGCTTGGGATTGGGGGGGGGGGGGTCTGGCTGGAGTGGCTATGGCTGTGTATGAGGGTGCTCAAACCCAGGTGAGGGTGAATGGAGATTTGAGTGATGAGCTTTCCGTGAATGTTGGTGTCCATCAGGGGCCAGTCTTGAGCCCCTTATTGTTTATCATGGTGCTTGAAACCCTCTCACATGACATCAAAAATGGACTTCCATGGGAGATGCTGTATGCCGATGATTTGGTATTGATTGCAGAGAATGAAAGGGAGACGGAGGAGAGATTTAGGAAGTGGAGAGATGGTATGGAACACACGGGCTTGACAGTAAATGCAGATAAAACGAAGGTGATGGTAACCTGGGTTGGTGGCGGTACTGTCAGAGAAGAGGGAAAGTGGCCATATGCGGTTTGTCACAAGGGCGTGGGAAGTAATTCCATCTTGTGTGGTGTTTGTGATAAGTGGGTGCATAAGAGATGTAGAGATATTAGAGGTAGATTGCGAGATAATGCTGATTTCATGTGTGAAGTGTGTCAGGGAGAACATGTGGAGACTTCCAGGTGTACGAAATAATAAGACTGAACTTGCTGGTGAGTCTCTTGAGAGTATGAGATATTTTGTTACTTGGGAGACATGTTATGTGCCGGAGGTGGGGCTAGCGTGAGGGGTGGATGGAAGAAGTTCAGGGGACTGTTACCTCTCCTGACACTGAAAGGACTCTCCCTCCAAGCTAAGAGATCTTTGTATGCGGCATGTGTTAGGAGTGTATTGCTGCGTGGTACTGAGACCTGGGCAGTAAAGGAAGAGGATATTCGCAGGATCAAACGTACAGAAGTGACAGTGATTAGATGGATGTGCAGTGCATCCTTGAATGCGAGGCCTGGGGGGGGGGGAGGCTAGGTTTACGATGGAAGAGTTAAGAGGAAGGATGGGGCTGAAGTGTATTGGTGTTGTGATTAGGAGAGGTAGATCGAGATGGTCTGGACATGTGGAGTCGATAGGGAATGACAACTAGATGAGGAAAGTGACACGTGTGAACGCTGGGGGTAGGGCTGCGAGAGGCAGACCAAAAAAGACCTAGGACGAGGTCATAGAGTGTGACCTCGAGGATAAGGAACTGAATAGCGAGGCAGCCAGAGATCGAGCAACGTGGACAGCCGTCATTAGGTGACCATGGCTGACACATGCAAGCATGATGGAGCCTTTACAATCGAAACGAAACAACAAACCAGTCAGTGCATCACCCTGTATCTCAATAACCTCTGCTTTACTCCTGTCTATATATGCTTCAGATTTCACTGTTCTCATTCACAAAACCCTAAACCAGTCCACAACTTTCCCTTCACTATTAACAACTCGTTCAGAACCATCGTCATACATCAGAATGAAATATTTCAATCGGTAGAGAGGTGGCCTGCAGTCCTAACGGACCCAGGATCAAATCCCGGCTGGGGCAGGGAACAATTTAAGGATTTGAATTTCATTAAATGAGGCTTTACTGATCTCCCAGAAGACCCGTCGACATGTCGTAAAAATACCCCCACTAATACCAATACATCAGTCCTGTATGAGACAGCCCTAGCATGCATTCAGTATGGACGGTGGGTGTTAGCGCCGAAGTGGTGACATGCAGAGGTGTATGGTATGTAGGAGGACTACTGGGCCTTGATAGCAGGCTGTGAAACCTATGCTCAGTGTCGGACACGTATAAAAAAAAAATCAAAAGTTTTACTCGTTTTCAGAGAGCTCATATCTATCTATCTATCTATCTATCTATCTATCTATACAGTATATATGAGTACTTTATCAACTGCCTCCGCCAATGAAGTTAGAGGAGGTTATGTATTCATCTATGTTTGTTGCTTGCCGGAATCGAAAGATTAGGCAAGCATGTTGGTCACTTCCACATGTTTGTCCGTCTGTCTGTTTGTTTGTCTGCTGTCTACGGGTCACAATTTTGCGCCAATCGTTCTGAAAAAAGAAAAAAAAATCAGAAGGGTAGATATCCATAAATCTTGGAAGCCTATCTTTTTTATCAAAATCAGCCCAAGGCCGTGGGCTGGGTGGGGAACTGAAACCCCTCAATGGCCGTGGGTCCGGAAATCGTTGGGACCCAGTGGCCAGCCCTGCACCATTGTTTTCAAATTTTGAAAAACGATTTTTTCCCCTACCAACCTGAAGAGAAACGTCTGGCGCACCCGGCAATGCAATTTTTAGCTTCCTAACCCATCCTGTGCTTTGCAATGAAGCGCGAAAATTTTCGCCAAATGACTGCCTGCACACCAGTGAAAACTAAGCAGACAATTGGATCCATCAGGCAAGCGCTCTACTGTCCACACTCCACACACAGGGGAAAACTATGCAGTCACAATTGGAATAGGGGGAGGAAGAGGGGAAGGACGAGGGGGGAAAAGGGGTGGACGAGGGGGAATGAGTGGAGGGGGAAGAGGGAAGGAAGAGGGGGGGGAGGATCCATCCGGCAAGCACTCTGCCCATGGCAGTTTCATCTGTTTGTTTGTCCGTCCACATGATGTCTCCAAAAGTTTTTAATTAATTTCAATGAAATTTTGTGGAAGGGTGATCCACGGGCCAAAAAGGAACTGATTCAATTTTGGGGCAGATCCAGATCCGAATCCTATGTATCCCGCACAATATCTCCAAAAGTTCTCAATGAATTTCAATAAAATTTTGTGCATGAGTGGGCCATGGGTCAATGAACAATTGATTAAATTTGGGGGCGGATCCTGATTACACATAATATCTCCAAGGATCTGGATCCGGATCCTTTTTAATGGCAATGGCATTGGCGGAGGTATGCCCTCACTGAGTTCTTCTTAGTCTATTTATTTACTGGTCACATTATATTTTGCTTATAATCAACATACACATTCGCTGCTGGTGAATCAGTACATAACCGGACCTCGTGTGAGCTGGTGAAGGGCCGGCAGTGCCACATCATTGCCACAGCCTTCAGTGGGCTGTGTTGACACATGTAACGCAAAAGCTTGTAATACCGGCCGTCAGTCAGGTTGGGCTATCGCGTCGCCAATGTACCCTGTTCGTGGAGGCTGTTGTTAACCCCTTTACTGCCTGAGCTCGTTTTTTTTTTTTTTTTTTTTTTTTTTTTTTTTCCCAAATAGAGAATAAAACGGGCATCAAATGAAACAGTAAAAGTTATCATGCAGTCTGTGATACCAAACTAGTGCGATCATCAAAAAACATCCTTTAACCGCTTCAGTTCGGTTACATAATCTGTATTTTATTATCGCTGTCTACAGACAATTTTTCTCAGTTTTATTAAACTAAGAAAGCATATGTAGTAGTGAAGGGGTTAAGTATGCATATATCTAACTCCTCCTGAAGTATGTGGCCGCAGCATGTGTCCAGCTCTGGGATGATGGACGTCCCCACCCAGCGTAGTTCCGGGTCACTCTTGGGCAAGGTGTAACCCGTCAGCCAGCCAAAAGTAGTGGGCAGAGAGTTACCATCGTCCCGGGAGGTACTACCATGGGAGTGGCGTGGGACCAAGGCCTGGTAGCTGGCACTGCACAATACACCCAGGGAGGAACTTGACCACATGTACCAAGTAATCATAGTCTACTCATACATTACTCCTCTACACAGCATATCCTCTTAAGGGCCATGCATCCTCCATTTCCCTGCACCTCACCATGTGGAAGGACCCTATTCCGGGTCTGACGGGCCGCTGCCTATCACAGAAAGGCGGCTGTCGGATTGTGGTCGAAGGGTCTCCTCGGCCAGACAGACCGAGGTAGAGCAACAAAAACAATCTAACCCCTCAAGTTTGAAGGCTCTCCTAAGCTAAATCATCCGCTAGTAGCAAGAGTTGGCAACGTATGTAGTACTGGTAGTGAGAGTATTACACTGCCCCGCTACACCAACACCCAACAATGCCACGAGATTACAAACAGTGGTCACCTCACATCGTCCATACGCAAGCATTACCTGTGCCTTGCGCCTCAACATTCAAGGGAAAAAAAATATCGCCTCCTCTCTCTCTCTCTCTCTCTCTCTCTCACATACACACACACAGAGTAGCAATACGCCACTGTGGTTAGCGTCATATGCTTGTCTTGCGAGCGTGGTAATAACTGGTTCACATCAACCCGACTTTGACGCCTTGGATCCGACAGGCCTCTATTACCCTCCCCTGCCAGGTTTAGGGACCCGAGGCTTCACCCTAATCCAGAACATTTGCGAACAGATGGCCAGCCGACGTCTTTGGTGGTACCACATGATCGTCAAACCTGCAGCCGCGTCTTGTGGATTTGAATTTGGGTGTAAAACGTAACCGCCACCCCAGCTGATGCATGACGGTTACCAGGTTCCTGACATACACACACGCGTTCACACAGGCTGACCAATCCAATATATACACACACATACACACAGGCTGACCAATCCAATATATACACACACATACACACAGGCTGACCAATCCAATATATACACACACATACACACAGGCTGACCAATCCAATATATACACACTAGTACACATATCCCTACTGATCCAACAAACACACACACTTAAACATAGGTTGACTGATCCAACATATACACACACATACACATACCCTGACTGGTCCAAGATTCACTTACATGTACACACAGGTTGATTGATCCGACATATACACACACATACACATACCGTGACTGATCCAACATTCACACACATGTACAAACAAGTAGATGAACAAAACAGATACACACATGTATATATAGCCTAATCGATCTAAAACATACACACACTTACACATAGCCTGATCAATCTAACATATACACACACGTACACACAGACTTATCGATCCAATATTCACAAACACGTACACTGGTTGATCGATCCACTGTTCACACACACACACACACACACACACACACACACACACACACACACACACAGGCTGATCGGTCCAACATTCACACTTACGTACACAAATAGCCCAGTCATCCAGCATCAACACATACATATATGAACAGAGCAATCAGTCCAGCATACACACACACACTACGTACATGCTGACAACATTCACGCAGGAAGGGTACACACAGTATCACCAACACGCACATACGTACACACAAATCCAACATTCATACATGGCTACGGTGCACACAGACCAAAAACACGATGTAAAATGCACAGTAATTGATCTAGCCAGGGTATGCCGCGGGAGGGTTGCCGCCACTCTATAATGCAGGGCCAGCCGAGCACACCACGTCACCATCACGTCACCGCTCACGTCATCACCCGACTAGTTACTCCCTGACGCTGGATCACTTTCGCCGGTATGTTTTCACTTGAAGGAACTGGACCACTCCCACAATTTGCATCCTGTGTCGTGGTTGTTCTACAAGGAATGAGTCTCCTTGGTTACAAATAAAATCGACTTTTCCGTCTGACGTGGGATTTTCGTCGGGTAATAACCGTGCCACAACAAACTCTCCTTTTCCTTCCCCCGACAAAGAAACAGTAGCTCATGATCATTTTCTTCTAAGATTTTTTGCCACGTAGAAAAAAATACAAGACAGCGCCTTCTACACCCTTCATATCTATCCTGCAAAAATCATAATCACGAGAGGCTAATGTTCGTAAGTTTGGCCGTTAATTTCATTCCAGGGCGGCTTATTCTGTGCGGCAGGGTCAAGAGGCTTCCTAGCACCTCCTCGTTACTGATAACATAATTTTTACACTTGAGCTTCACGCAAGAGCAAATGTTATGTTTAGACTGGTGTGTGTGTGTGTGTGTGTGTGTGTGTGTGTGTGTGTGTGTGTGTGTGTGTGTGTGTGTGTGAATAGTTTTTATCTAATGTTAACTAAACATGGTGGAACAAGGTCAGCCAATGAGCAAACTTTTTTTTTTTTAACTACAACGGTGGCAGGGTTAGGTCAAACTCCGCCTCAGCAAAATCACACTTAATCAGCTTTCTTTTACTCCATGTCAGACCAAACTTGAGGAAAGGGTGGAGAGTAAGCCAAGTACAAAGCATTCACTTTTATGAACAATCAGTCAAAGGCCAAGGTCGCAGGGAATGATGGGAGTTGGACGCGTGTGTCTGTGTACCCAAAAACTAGAACAAATTGGCTCTTATTTCGATCAGCCTTTGTGCTTGTGCTGACGAACCCCCAAGGAACTGAGCTGTTGTTTTTGAGAATAATATGTCAGAGGTAAGGTTCACATGGCAGAGTCAATTTACAGTTTTCATCCGATTATACGAAACGTTGTGGAAGAGTTCAGGATAGGGCAAGAATACAGGGATCTGATTTGAGGAACAATCAAACAAATATCAGGGTCACAAGGATATGTCAAAAGCCAAGGTCACAGGACAAAGGTCATCTCATGGTTCTGATTTGATTAGAACAAAACTTGGTATAAGGCTTAAAGATCAGGCAAAAACGGAAGCAGATATTCAGAACAATCAGTCAAAGGTCAAGGCCATAGTGAAAGATCAAAGTTCAACCCATGTGTCTGAGTTAACAAAATAACTAAAACATCTTTATAATATTTGGATCAAACTTGGTGTATAAGCTGAGGATCACCTAAGAGGTTGATCTACTGTTTAACAATAGGTCAAAGGTCAGGGTCACATGACAGGGTCAACTTAAATTTATATATGGTGCAGACAAAACTTTGTGGGAGGGTTCAGGTTAAAACATGTATATGTAGATTCGATTTTGAGGATAATCAGTCAAAGGTCAAAGACACATGGAAAAGTTAAAGGTCAAGGTTGCTGGGCAAAGTCAACTTGAATCTCCATGTGATTTCCACTAAACATGGTGGAAGGGTAAGAGCTGGGCAAGAATGAAGAAATTTGATTTTGAGAGTAACCAGACGAATATCAAGGGCACAGGGTAAGATGAAACATCCGGCCCTTAGACCAACTGGTGAGCAGGGAGGTTGAACTGTGAGTGCTCCTTCTTGGAACGATATTTATTTATTTTTTATACTGACATACAGTACTTTCAATTGACAACATACAAAGCCACACTGAGTTGCTGTATGCAGAATAAATCGCTAAAGAAGACGCGTCACTTAGTTCCTAAAGCCACCTATAGAATACGTTCTCCATGCCAGCCCCTTCCCCCGCCCCTGCTCCAATATGCACAAATTTTCTTGAACATAAACTTTTCACTATGATGACGTACTTTTCTTACTATGTTCTTGGTGCCTCCAGACGATTGTACTGGCCGCTGGGGAGACTTAGCGAACTGGAATGTTTAGCTGCAGCTTTCATTAACCCCTTCACAGCTAGGGAACTCTTTCTGAATTGCCTATAAATGGTCAGAATAAAACAAAAAATATATATATCCTCTATTTCCTTAGCTTCACTGAGTCCCTCCCCGCACTCCCAGCGCCAAAGTCACACGCTTTCTGCCACTACGATGAAGTCTCTTTTTACAGTTATTTTTGCAGCTACCAGACGATTTCATTCAGGTAAGGAGAGCCCCCTGGTAGTGAAGGGATTAGTAAAGGCTACACCCAACCCCTCCACCTGGCAAAATGTACCTAAAGTTTAATAAATCATCAACAAGTAACAAAAATATAATGAAAATGGCGTCGTGGGGCTGCAGGGGTTACGTTGTGTATTGCCTGTTTCTCTGTTATCATCACTCATACAGGCAGGTGTCACTCACTTCACAATCAAACTGAAGTGAATATTAAACTGCAAAACTACGACCAAACAAAACTATTCTGGATATGTTCTGCTATGGAAATTTAATTGCTATAAAATAATAATAATAATAATAATAATAATGAAACACCGTGAACTCGGCCCCCAAGCTGTTGAGGCAAAGCGTGGCTCGGTATGCCTACGCCAAGCCTTGCACACAGACTCGCCATACAACCTTCATGACGGGGTTCATTTTGAGTTGAACTGAGACTAAAGATAAACTAAGTCGACTCCATATGACCTTGATCTTTGACCCCTTGACCTTGCTGACCTAATCAGTTCATCGTCCCTTCACACCGTATCACTGACAAAAGTTTGGTCGAAATCCGTCAAGGGGTTCAGGAGATGTCGAGCCCATACCCATATGACCGTGACCTTTGACCCCCTGACCTTGCTGACCTAATCAGTTCATCGTCCCTTCATACCGTATCACAGACATAAGGTTGACTGAAATCCGTCGAGAAGTTCAGAGATATCGCGCCCATGCCCATATGACCATGACCTTTGATCCCTTTACCTTGGTGACCTAATCAGTTCATCATTCCTTCATACTGTATCACAAACAAACGTTTAGTCAAAATCCGTCGAGGGGTTCAGGAGATATCGCGCCCACAAGGATAAACTATGTCGACCCCATATGACCTTGACCTTTGACCCGTTGACCTAGCTGACCTAATCAGTTCATCATCTCACACTGCATCACTGACAAATGTTTGGTGGAATCCGCCGATGAGTTCATGAGATATTGCACCCACAAGAGTGTTACGCACGGACAGTCCAATCATTTAATGCCTCCTCCACCACAGGTGGGCGGAGGCATGATAATAATGATGATGGTGGTATCTTCCTCAATGAATATTTTCCTTGTCCACCTGTGTTGATTCAGGCTTCTGACCTACCCCAGTGCCATGACGTCTTCTTTGTCTCCTCGCTACATCCAGACGGTTTTGTTCAGTACAGCGGAGAACCAGTTCAGTGCAAGGGTAAGAAACACGCCTCCATTAACCCCTTTACTGTGATGATGCCTCCTTAATGTCATCCTTCTTACAGCTGAACAACTTACTTCAGCTCAGAAAAGATCCGTGGCAGTGAAAAGATTAGAAAGTCCCATTGATCCTATACGACGGCGTCCTCTTGAGTTCACTCACAACTATGCGATTTGTCTAATTATCAGTGAGCCCTGGAAGTAAAAGTTCTTCTCTTCATAAATCTCTTGAGTACACGACGGCATTTGATTTTTGCTGTCCTTGCTGTAAGAGAGAGAGAGAGAGAGAGAGAGAGAGAGAGAGCGTAGTTTGCCGTAATAAATAGGAAGGAACTAAGTAATCACTAAGGGTAGGAATCATTCTCTTGTATGACGATGATAATCTGGTTCTCGTGCAATTGCATATCCTTATCTACACCAGGCCCCTAATACCTCCCTTACCCTATGTTCCCCATCACCACACCCATAAAATAGCCAGGCCACTGTGGTTTAAATGACTCTGCCTTTGCCCAACATGAACAGATGAAATGGTTGTATACACCACCAGTGCAAACGTCAGCTTCCATGAATCTGACAATTTTACATCTGCATGAGATTTATAAAACTACTCTTGAACTAGAACAATAAATGGTTTCCGGCTGCGCTCCGTGGCATTCTTTTCTAGTCTAAATGTCTGTGAGTACGTCATCAAATATCAGGCAGGCCGCTGAAGGAAAGGGAGGCGGGATCAATTCCACAGTACTGTCAACGAAGTGGACCATGTGATAAGGCTGACGGGCATGGCTTCAGAAGACAAATTAACTACTGACCCTTCTAAGTTATTCTTCATGGATACTGCCAAGTTATTAGTTTTCGGAATTAACAGAACGTCTAAGTTAGAATATGTAAGCTGCAAATCTATATACCTGTGTCACTGACCCCCTGTTCCCTCCTCAGAATCCTCTTTACAAAAGCAGCCATAAGAGTAGAATCTCTGTCGTAGCGTGTATATGTATATATATATATATATATATATATATATATATATATATATATATATATATATATATATATATATATATATATCACTGTCAACTACTCTGCTTTCCTTTCCTAATCACACCATATTGGACATCTCTTTTCTCCCGTGTAACTGGAGGTACACTTGGGGACAGGTTTTCCTGGTACACCTCGCTATGAGTGAACGAATCCTGGCGTACCCTTACTGCACGGCGTGTACCTGTGTCTAGCCCCGCCCTCAAACCCCCTACCTCCCTCGCCACCCCCACCAAATGCCCACCACGACACACCGTCGATCTCGATACCGAATTAGTTTGTTTCGATGCATAACCGATGATATGAGTACGAAGGATGTTTTTATAGGTATGGGAATGTCATACAGGTGTTGGATACATAATGGTGCTAAATGACTACTGCGTCCATTCATGCAGTAACACCAATGAAGAAGAATCCACGAGCGCAGTTTCAGAGCTCCTTGAAGCAGTGAGGCAGTCATCACATCACCAATATAGTGACAGTAACAGGAGCAGTAATGATGTTAGTATCACAATATATACTTTCATACAGTATATAATTAACCTGTATTAATGTATCCTAGAATGGAGGAAATAATTATACATGAAGCTAAGTTGGTGTTGTATTTAGCTCCAGAGTCCACACAGACGCCACAATACATACAAGACACTTGGGGCGTGGGTTATAATAACGTAATACAGGTATTAGTATATGCGATTATCTTGGAAAACTGTTGGTAAGAAGGACCTATCGATTTACATATGAAAGGAATCGTGGATATAACAACACTTTTTGTAATTTGTTTATTCCAAACAAAATATGGTCAATGACGACTAGAGGTGATAAAAACAAGTAAATGTTTAGGTAAAGAACATATTCCCATAAAAATATTTATAATTCCACTAATACTTTCACCACCCTGATAACACGCTTTTGTAAATTAAGTTTAGTACAGAAAGAAAAATATCAGTGATCACTAGAGATAAGAAAGTATATTTATGGCAACGTAATTACTTACCCAAAACATATATTGCCATATACAGTATTTTACTAATACCTAGACCACCCTCCTTGTCTTTCAGTAACATTCTGCAGTCTTTCAGGTAAAGAATTTACTAGGACGCGGATCAGTTCAGGATTACGTCTGCTTAATTCCCACAGGGCATTGTTGTGCTGCATGAGTTGCTGGGGTGTTCTCTCCTGCCCCATTTTCCAGGTGTTCACCATTTGAACCCACACATGCTCAATCACATTCATGTCCGCCCCTTTGCTCGGCCATTCAAGAAGGTGAAGGTTATCCTGTCCTTCAAACCATTCTTGAACAACACGAGCCATATGAATGGGACATTGGTCATGCATGAACAGGATAGGCCCCACTGGGAAAGGGAAATTCCTCTGTCTAAGAGAAGGCAAGAAGGAGGTCTGCAACAGCTCAACATACTTTGCTGCTGTAAACCTCCCCTCAATGTGGAACACATCACCCATGCCATGCAACGACACTCAGCCCCTCACATTACAGGTGACGTGACCGGATCGAGCCACCTCAACGATGTTGCGGGGGTCGTATCTGAATGAGAAAACATATTTGTTTCTTTATTGATAAGGCAGTATATTTTATGATGCACTTGTTATTAACGTCAGAGGCATATTTATTGTTAACTACTGTAAGAACAGTATTTATGCCTTGGTCTTTAACAATATGTGCATCACTTCCACAAGATAATAATAACGAATGAACACGGAATTAAACTATGATGAAATGCAGACTTACGTTAACAATAATTATGAATATCATACCGTGTACTGTTTCTCCGCCAACAATGCATCCTGCCATGTGTAATGGAAGAGAAACATTTCTCATCAGTAAAGATGACGCGGCTCCAATACTCCATGCCCTTTTCAGCGTGACGTTGAGCAAACGCAAGCCTTCCCGCCTTGTGCTGCTCCGTCAACGGCTCCTTTTTCGCTGGAGTTCTGTGGTGAATCCCCACACCGTGAAGTCTGCGTCGTACCGTTCTCGCTGAAACCTCCAGCCTAAGGTCATCACGAATGGCCACCGTGTTAGTCAAGGGCTGAGCTTCAGCCGCCGCGACAATGAGATCGTCCTCTGCCTGGGTTGTTTTCCGTGGACCCCCTGGCCTAGCTAAAAAGCATAAAACTGAAATCCTTAGACATTTAGTATGCCAGTGAACACTTTCATCTCTATAGTCCTACAAATAATAATGTAGTAATTAGCCACTGACCCAGCAAAATTAGTATGTGCTTCATTTTAGTTAATAAATATAAAGAAAACTACATATTATGTTTTCATTTCACAGTCGCATTAATTCACAGCTTACCCATGTCGGCTAAGTTGCCACTCTCCTCCCACCTCTTTATCCACTTGGCAGCTGTGGTGGGGGACACACCAACTTCCCTAGCGATGGCTCGTACTAAGAGACCATTGTCACGTAGAGTGACAATGCGACCTCGCAGCACCAGATTGTTCTCTGCGATTCATCACGAGTGGCGTAGACGTGTAAGCCTTCTCAGTTACCACAGTGACCACAACACCTCCGAAACCCAGGTGTTAGTGGGTCGGGCAGAATATGATAATACCCAGCTTCATGTGATTATGTTGTGATACCTCACTACAGGGTACTTACTGCATAAATTATAGATAGGCATTTTTGGTATGCTAACATCATTACTGCTCCTGTTACTGTCACTATATTGGTGATGTGATGACTGGCTCACTGCTTCAAGGAGCTCTGAAACTGCGCTCGTGGATTCTTCTTCATTGGTGTTACTGCATGAATGGACGCAGTAGTCATTTAGCACCATTATGTATCCAACACCTGTATGACATTCCCATACCTATAAAAACATCCTTCGTACTCACATCATCGGTTTTGCATCGAAACAAACTAATTCGGTATCGAGATCGACGGTGTGTCGTGGTGGGCATTTGGTGGGGGTGGCGAGGGAGGTAGGGGGTTTGAGGGCGGGGCTAGACACAGGTACACGCCGTGCAGTAAGGGTACGCCAGGATTCGTTGACTCATAGCAAGGTGTACCAGGAAAACCTGTCCCCAAGTGTACCTTCTTATGATGCTGTAAATTACACATCCCTTCAACTCAAAGGCATTCTCTGTATTCTAGCTAATGACAGATAAATATATTTCACCTTAGAAAAGACCTTTGCAGTTAACAGCGTTAAACACAATCTCCTATTACCACTCAGCTCAAGGATGCCTACTCTTTTCTTTGGCTTCCAGTCAACACCAGATTACTTTATTCAGATTAGGAAATATTCTCCGGATGAAGAGGCCAACAGTCAGTTGACGCTTTACTTTCTTCCAGACTAAGAGACTCGTAACTTATCCCTCGTTTCTAAGTTACCACACCTGCTTCCCAGTTTCAGTTGCCGGCTCATTAATATCGTTCCACTTCCCGAGAATGACTGAGTGACCTTTGACGGCGTGACTGGGACGAGGGAAGGTCACATTCCTCAAACAACTAACTAAATCCACCGCTCCCAAAATACCAACGCCCGACATTTAACAGTCAGCTGATCCACCTCACGTCCTTTCAGCCACTAAGGAATGAAGAGGGAGGAGATGATGGGGGGGAGGGTGAGAGGAAAGGGGGAGATGGCGAGAGAGGGAGGTGATGGGAGATGGGGGATGAAAGGGGGGATAAGGAAAGAAACCTGATGAGGAATGAGGCGATACAGGGGCATGAAGAGAGGGGGAGAGAGAGAGATGGAGATGAGAGGACATGGGTGACGACGAAAGATGTGGTTACAGGACGAGGGGGGAGGGAATCAACCTATAACATAATGAGAGCTAAGGTGATGTGTTTTATAGTCAGCTGAGGTGTGATGGAATTGAGTCGTATGTGGGAGGCAATGCGACCACCATTACATTACATTGTCGGTAAGGCTTTGCAGATAACCCTCCAACTAATCAAAGCGTATGTATATATATATATATATATATATATATATATATATATATATATATATATATATATATATAATCAAAGAACACCACTGACTGCGAGTGTGGGACATAAATATCAAAAAAGGTCACATAGGACATGGTGTTGTACATTCCAGCTGACTCTAATCTATATCCCATAATTATTTATGATACGAAGAGGATTCCAGCGTCAAGACTTCAGTGTCACAGAGCCATTATTTAAATTGGAAGAGAATTACGTGACGGGAACGGGGTGGAATGATCACAATAGTTTTTTTTTTTTTTTATGTGGCAGACAAGACCTGAAATACACACTAAACTAAAACTATTCGCCAACCCAAGTTGGATTCATCACGGCCATATCTACAACACACACTGCAACTCCCACACACCAAGAACTAAATGCTGCAAAATTCAACACGGCCAACAAGATCCCTGACGAATTATACGTGCATAACAATTCACCAACCCTGCACGTCAATTTAAAATTAACACCTACACTATCAAAAAAAAAAAAAAACTCGTCAGAGGCATTTAAATTCTTCGTCCTTGAAGACAGCAGACAGTTTGGTCTTATACTCACCATGGCCCAAGTTTACAGTAACGCTACAACGAGAAACCCCCGTTATTCTGAATTTCATCGTCTGGCGACAGGAAAAATAAAGCACTCAAGATTTATGTCGCCGGCAGTGTATTAGTGAAGACCGTTTATAATCCTTGCATGATGAGATGCCATCCCCAGATGGTGGCAAGAATAACGTAACTAACTACTTGAATCCGATCAGGATTATTACACCCGAGCTCGCACAACGACAACGAATGTTATGTTTTGAGTGATGTGTGTGTGTGTGTGTGTGTGTGTGTGTGTGTGTGTGTGTGTGTGTGTGTGTGTGTGTGTGTGTGTGTGTGTGTGTGTGTGTGTGTGTGTGTGTGTGTGTGTGTTGTGTAAACAAAATAACTAGAAAAGTTTTATCTGACTTCAACGAAACTTGATGGAAGTGCCGCGGGTCTGCCCATGAGTAAACCAATTGTTTCTAGATAAATAAGTCAAAGATCAAGCCCACACGGCAAGGTGTATGTTCGACCCGTGTGTTGTGTTAACAAAATAATTATAACAGTTCTTATCTGATCTGAATCAAACTTCGTGGACGAGTTGAGGATTACCCAAGAGGCTGACCTACTGATTTGAAGGACAAAATGTTAAAAGTTAGGGTAACATGGCAAGGTCAACTTAAAAAGTTCTTATCGGATTTAGACTAAATTCTGTGGAGAGGATCAGATTACAACAGTGATAAAGAAATTCGATTTTGAATAGGTCACGGGGAAATGTCAAAGTTCAAGATCGCTGAGCAAAGTCAACTCAAACAGTTCTTATCTGATTTGGATCAAAGTTGGTGGAAGGGTTAATGATTAGACAAGAATGAAGTAACACGATTTTGAGAGTAATCTGTCACACGTCAGGGTTGCAGGACATAGTCAGATATTCTGTCCTTAGACCAGCTGATGGACGCGTGTGTTGTACACTTCAGTGATTTTTTTTGTTTTTTTTTGTTACCCCTTGAAGAATTTGTTAACTTTGAAGAAACCTGCTGTACTGACGGGGTTAGAGACACGTTCCAGCAACATCACCACAACCTTATTTCTCTCCCTAAGCTGAATAAATCGTCTGAAAGGAACAAGTATGAAATTAACCCTCCAACGCCCAGGGTTTCAGCTCTTGGGATTTTGCGGAAAAAGTACTTAGCATGCCGCTCTTTGCCTACCGAATCATAGTCACAAAGCTCATAGGTGCAAATTTTAGGGGTCCCCCCTCAATTAAGTTTTAAAAAATGACCCAAAGTCACCCCTGGGTAACACCGGGTTCTAAGGGCTAAAAATACGACATCGGCAGAACAGTTAAGACATACTCATATGCTGTCGCCATAGAGTAGCAGGGTTCTGAGCAGGTCTGGTTAAAAGCCTCCCTCTACCTTCCCTAATCCTTTCACTGCCACGATTATTATCAGCTGTAAAAAGGCGTTTGCTGTTAGCTCAAGTAAAACTCTGATGTGAAGTGAGGCATGTGGTGTAGAAAACGAATCTGTATAGGGAAAAATACGAGTATAAATACAGTACTCTGAGGTGGTTCGCTCATATTATGAGTGAGACTGCCTAGGAAATGTAAGAGAGTAGAATGGCTGGAAAGAAAGAAAGACGGTGAACAAGACGTAGAGATAGAGTGGCATTGTGTGTATGAGGCATGGTTGTATGACGAGGGAAGGGTCGTTCCTGTGTAAGCACAGTTTGCCTGGAGGTCCTTTTTGTACAAGGCCGCTCCTCACAGGGTGTGGCATCGGACAATGCATTGATAAACAGATAAAGATATCTTCATCTCATGTAAAATTAAAGAACCAAAGGCTGGAAATCCGTAAAAACTGTCTCATCTAAGGATGAAAAAAGAAAACGACTACAGAAATTCGTTCATTTCAAGATGACTGAACACAGTGTGCTTCACTCCTTCATTCCCATGACTTATTTTCCAAATTATCATCACCACCAGCAGAAGATTTTACTCAGCTTAGGAAGAAGCATCAGGTGGTGAAGGGGATACAGTATATGAAGACTGTTTCTAATCCCATCACTGAAGATGATCTCTAAAGCTTAGCGAGATAGTCTGCAGGTAGCAATGACAGTGTAAAACTACGTCATCGGTTTCAAAGCTTAAAATATCGGGGTCACAGGCAAAGGATGAGACAATTGAGGATGACACTACCACATACGACCACCTCTGTACGTACATGATAGAATGAGATTTTGAAAATACCGGTGCCTGTTAACTCTTGCATTGGCGAGCCTGGGAGACAAGGGTTACGTAGGTAGAAAGGCACTGCGTGCACGTGTTGTTGGGAAAGGAAAACAGAGAGTACAGAGGAGCAGTATCCACTGACGTAGCGCTAGCAGAGATAAATATGCTACACTGAGGCGAAGAAAGAAAAACCAAAGAAGTCAATGAAAGATGGGGAATTCGTGAGATGAAGAGACTTCGATCCCCCTACCCTGCTAAGAAGTGCTATTATATGGTGAGATCCCCAGGCAAGAGAGCTGTTACTCCACAGAAGGTAGCAGGAGGGAGGCGGTGGCTCGATCGGTAGAGAGGTAGCCTGCAGTCCTACCGGACCCAGGTTCAAATTCCCGCTGGGGCAGGGAACAGATTATGGAACTGAATTTCATAAAAGCAGACTACCGATCTACCAGACGACCTGCCGACAAGTCGTAAAAACACCCCCGCTAATACCAGTGCACCAGCCCTGTAAGAGACAGCCCTAGCATGTATTCAATATGGACGGTGGGTGTTAGCGCCGAAGTGGTGACATGTAGAGGTGTATGTTATATAGGAGGACTACTGGGCATTGGGAACAGGCTGTGAAGCCTATGTCCGGAGTCGGACACATAAAAAAAAAAAAAATCATCCACTCACTTGATGTAGTGCTGCCTACTTCTTCCTTCATCTTTAACATTGTCTTTCTGTATTCTTCCTGTCACTTTTTATTCTTCTTCTTTCCATTTCAGGTGGTTCTACACTAGGTGACAGGCGCAACTGTTTCTTGTAACCCAGAAAATCATTTACAATGCTGGGTGGTAACCATATAACCAAATAGCGGGTGATGTGGAGCCTACTATGGTGCCCCTGTCAACTGGGTGGAGAGACGCAAATGCAGCGTCCTTCCAGGAACCAAACCTTCACACTCTTCCCCGTGTCTCGCTGTGGTGAGGGTCTATCCACCGCAAAGGAACATTGGTTCACTGCACGGGATGGCCCTGCAGGGACGGTTTCATGCCTGCAGTTGATGGGTCTGCTCTGCACAGACCGGGGTTACTCAAAAACAACTCCACATAGGAGAGAATAAGACCACTATACTGTACAGCTACACCAGGTATACAGACAGTGAAGGCCTGGGTTACATGTTATTGGCGGTAACGGAGAGTTATATGAAACTGGCCAGACAACACATACAGAAATTGAGTTTGATGTATTTGAAACAATGAAAGTTTGTCGATCCCACTGAAAATAAATATCCATCCATCCATCATCCAATCTTATATTTCCCTATGAGCAGCGTAGGAGCCCGGAGCTAGGCAAGTTGGTCCTGACATTTAAGATGAGAGTGACCAGCCTCACTCATCCCTGCGTGACATTACGTGAACAATAAATCCCAATCACCCCATGGATATACACCTGCACAGGTTCAATCCGATTGGTGCGCCTTAATTACGCACTAAACCACCAGGCATCAAACTTGGTTATATGGTTACCACCCAGCGTAGTAAATGGTGTCCTGGTGTACAGGAAGAGGAGTGTAAAGCCACCCATACGCAGAAGGAAGAGGAATGAATGAAGGAAAGAAAGACAGAAGAGGAAGGAAGAATGGAAAAGGCAGATACCCAACGCAGCACTACATCGAGTGAGTGGACGGTGAGCGCCCTCACCTACCACATATACTTATCAAAAACTGGGTGTGCCACAGCCTCATCCAGTGGCTATTGTGATGACTGTTATGATGGACGCTGTGGGAATGCACGTGATGAAATGTAACAGTGAACAATCAACGTATGAGCTGAAAGGGATAAATGTACAACTCACATTACCGATGAACAGGATACAGTGAAAGTACAGATTGCCGAGGAAACAGAAAAACTGAAGACTGAGAGGAAAAGTGGCCGTCTACAACAGCAGCTAAAGAGAATAATACTGGAGATATGACTTACTCTTAAAAATTGTCATTGCTCGTCCGTATGGCTTTACTAACCCATGATAAAGCTTTCTCCAGCTGATACCCTCAGACCGACGACACACGTACACCTAAATCAGCAAGTTTTACAATCGGCAAGAATTCTCCACAATTTTTTTTATTTCATATAACGGTTCTCTTTTAACTTTGGAGAATAGCAATTCAGATGTAAGTCACGACCATCCAGCACGTTAGAGTCGAGACACTTGCCAGAATACTCGACAATATTATACGAAGATTTCTTAATGGGTGAGCTGCTTGAACAGTACCCTACCTAAACCCACCTGAGCGTCGTCACGTGAGTACCAACAATATACATGAGCTCTTCCTCACAACTAATCTTTCTGCTTAGATTGTCAGTCTTCTTTGTCTACCTGACATAGTCTATCCTGTCTGTGACCCATTCTGTAAGTCCAGTAAGGCATCTGGACCACCCAAGAACCAATATTTGTGACAATACGGTGCTGCCGAGTGGGAGACAAGGAGGAAGCATTTCTCTGATTTTCCATGAAAGTACCATCAGCTTCTATGCTCATGAACTCCTCAGCATGCAACGTGTATTACAGAGGTTATCCTCTCAGGGAATGAAGGCATACAATGCTTTCTCTTACCCTCAGACTAATGCCAAAAGGCTTTGGTTTAGCCACACTTGCTCTATTGCTATCCACAAAAATGGATGGTTGTAAAAAGGTACACCTACCATTGCCAGCGTAACTCTTGAATCAGGCGCACTTCATGTTTTGCTATTCAAAATCAGCTTTTTGGTTTGGATGAAAACCATTCCATCAATTCTAAATGCAATGTTCTTTCATGATCTACTTCCCCATGTTTCTGGACTTAAAGTCTCTCCAATAATAGCACCCATTCCTTTTTTAGTTGCATTTTCCACTTGGATAATTGTCCGTATAACCTGTGGCTCTGCTCCACTCTGGACGATTCCGGTGCTGTTCCTCCATCTCCTTCGGCCTCCGACTATTTCATAACCGATATTAAACCTTGCTTTAAAGATGTACTGTGTGGCTTTTCTAGTGTCAGTACAAAAAGGTGAGATCAAGCTGTTTTCTCGTTGTCTCCATTAGTTTTCTGTCACAGTATTACATTCCTTTATCTTTAAAATCGAAGTTACAATGGATACTATTGGTCTAAGTTTCGGCCTACATGCCCTCCACTTTGCAACAGGCAACTAACAACCGTCTCTTCCCACACTTTCATTTTCTTCTGTCCAAGACTCTAATGATAGAGATATACCGGCATTTTCAATTTACTTTACTTACTTTAGCATTCCACTCCACTCTACACTACACAACCACTACAACCACTCAAGCACCCCACGCACACAGCTACACATTATCACAAGGCCAGGTACTGACGAGGGGCCTATACGTGGTTGCGCTGTGCACCCCGGTTGGAACAGCTGAGGCATCCCCTTGGCAGCCAAACCTCCTCCTCTTTGCCTAAGCCTCGCCGTGGAAAAGGACTCTGGTACAAGTACAACCATGGTGAGATGCCGTCCACCAAAAGGGGGTGCTGGTTCCCAACATTGTGTATGTACTGCACTGTACTCGAACTGTAGGACGGCCCTACAGAAAAAGTTGCTTGCCTGTGGTCGATAGGTCTATTCGGCCAGACAGACCGAGGGTTAAGCAACAACAACAACAACCTTAGCTGTCACAAAGAAGCGTGACCATCCCCAGCCATCTAACAATCGCCCAATAACTTTAACATCCTGTGCTTCAAAAGTTTTTAAGTCTATTCTTAACATAAAAATTTCAAAGCACATTTCCTATCACAGCCGGAAAACGTCTTTCCGATAGTCAGTATGGGTTCCGCCAGGGACACTCCACTGGCGATCTTCTCACCTATCTTTCAAACTCCTGGTCATCCTCCTCTCAGGACTTTGGCGAAAGCTTTGCCATTGCACTTGACATATCAAAGGCTTTTGATCGAGTCGGGCATAACTCCTTAATTTCCAAACTGCCTTCTTACCGTTTCTATCCTTTTATCTGTGCTTTCATCTCTAGCTTCCTTTCTGGTCGTTCTCTAGCTGCTGCTGTAGACGGCCACCGTTCTTCTCCTACAGCTTTCAATAGTGGTGTTTCTCAAGGTTCGGTCCTATCACCAGCTCTCTTCCTTCAATTCATCAATGACTTTCTACGCTGTACATCTAACCCTATCCATTCATACGCTAATGACTCCACCCTTCACCTTTCCAATCGCTCCCCTCAGGGTCCATCTCAGCAGTTACTTCAACAGACAAGGGATGTGGCTATAGCACACCTACTAGTGTGTTGTGCCTCGTACCTCTGATGGGTGGTAAAAGTAATCTTGTTGCTTTTAATGCATCAAAAACTCTTACATCTTTCAACCCGACAAAATATTCCGCAGGAGTATTCTCTAATTTTTAACAATATTCAATTCAATCCCGCACCTTCTTTAAACATACTTGGGGCTTCATTCTCTCGGTAATAATCTTGGAAAGATCATTATCTCTCTTGTAAAATCTGCCTCCAAGCGATTAAGTGTGCTAAGCCGACTCCGTGCCTTCTTTACCCGTGCACAGTGGTTGACTTTATACACGGGTTTTATTCGCCCCTGTTCAGAGTACAATTCTCATGTGTGGGGAGGCTCCTCACAAATAGCTCGTCTCAACAAGGTGGAGTCAAAGGCTTTTTGTCTCCTTAACTCTCCTCCTCTTACTAGCTCACTTCAACCTCTGTCTCTTCGTCGCACTGTTGCATCTTTATCTCTTTCCTATCGCTACTTCAATGGCCACTGTTCCTCTCAACCGTCTGCTTGCATCCCTCCACCACTACGGCGGTCATGTAGCACCCAGCTTGCAAGAAACTCTCATCCCTTTTCTGTCCAAGTCTCTAATGCAAGAGTTCACCGTTACTCCCAGTCCGTCATGTATGCAACAAGTCAACTCTGGAACTGTCTCCCTCTGTATTTCCTACTGCCTATGATCTCCAGCAAATCTGCGGGCTCCTGGCCTTTGGGTCCTTCCTTCTTGCATAAAAAAAAATAATAATAAAAAAAAAAAGCTACCGGTACTGCTTCTCATTCCTTCCGCATCACCACAACACCAGTGACACAGCCAACCACTGTCATAACATCAGAGGACGCTATCAAAGCACAACCACCACACCACCATTACAGCACCACTATACCACCGCCACAGGACCACTCCACCATCATCACACCATCAAGCCAACCACTACCACAATAACAAAGCCACTGCAGCACACCAACCACACCACGACTCCATCCTCACGCCACATGCACGTCATCATTATGGAAAAACACCTCCTCCACGCTATGATCGCAAAATCACCACAATAACACAACAACCACTATCACAACACCACTGTAGTACAATCACGCCGCCGGCATTACCACAACATTAGTATTAGTGCAGCCAGTACTAAGACACCACCATCACCACCGCGCCACAACCACCACGCTGGAGCAAATAAAACAGCAGCTAACAAAGACGAAACAAAATGACTTACATCACACGTCACGCCCTCTTCCTCCTTCCCCTTACACCTTAACCTCCTCCCCAGGCACTCATATTTCCCCACCCACCGACCCTTTCCAACCCATTCACCCTTCACAGCAACAGTTCATCCCTCCCTAACCACCCTCTCTGCCCTACCCACCCACCGATGCCTACCCATTTACTCTTCCCCACCCACTCCTCCTCTAACACTCACCCTTCCCCACCCACCTATCAATATTTTTCCACTCACCCATCCTCATTTGTTCTCACACTTTCCTCCGAGATATGTTTCACCCCACACCTCTCTTCATTACACACATCCCCAATGATTCCTTTCCCCCAAGTTTCACATCTCGCATGCCTGTCCACCACACTGCCACCTCCACACGCACTAACCACCACATCCACCCACCTAGCACCTCCCCACCCACACACTGCTCTCTCCCCACAACACACTCACTCACACACATATTTACCACTCACCACCCTCCTGCCACCTTCTTACCCACCTCCCCACCGAGTGTTTCCAAGCACCCCACCTACCCTCCACTCTCCCGCCTAACCCCGTCCAGTGAGTGAGTGAAGAGTGAGTGTGAGTGGCTGGCGGTCGACCCCTGACATTCCCAAGTAGTGTGGGTCAAGGTCGACCTGGACACTTCATGGCATAACCACACACAACGAAACCTTATTGGCCTGCTGCGGTCGTCACGATGGCAGAGAGAGAGAGAGAGACAGACAGACAGACAGACAGACAGACAGACAGACAGACAGAGACAGAGACGTGTGACCAGACGGTGGGAAGAACCAATGTAAGTCTTTACTACCCTCGAAACATAAATTGAAGGCGAAAGCCATTTCAGGTACCGTAATATCAGCTCCCAACCAATCCTGATACCGTGTCGACTAGGCTATTTGAATGCTTTTTTCCCGACACTGAACACGGCATAGGATGACCTTTTCTTTGCAGTCCACATACGACACACCAACAGAAGGCTGATCCACTGCAGCTCTCACACGACACCTGGCACTTCGGCACTACTACCCACCATATCTACAGTGACACGCGAGCGATATCACAATCGGATCTGGTGTGGGGATATTGGAAGGTAGTGGAAAAGCAGTGAACATAGTGATATCGAACTAGGCTCCACAAACTAGTTCCTGCAACAGCCGGAATCGATCCCGTGACCACAAAGACTCCACCACTTCCCCCTTGTGGTTTTCTGCCCCACATATTGACCACTGGGCTCAATAACTCCCCACCTCAACACAAGATGAATAGGGAGGTTCCATCCCTAGTTTCTGCCCCTTTTCTCGCACTTGAGGACATCTAGAGCATACCTGGGTGAATTTCTCTCTCTGTTGCCTCGGGGATAACAGACATAACTACGAGTACATAGGCAGATACATAGATACAAATAAAAACTAAGTGTATGAGGTGAGTGTGTGTGTGTGTGTGTGTGTGTGTGTGTGTGTGTGTGTGTGTGTGTGTGTGTGTGTGTGTGTGTGTGTGTGTGTGTGTGTGTGTGTGTGTGTGTGTGTGTGTGTGGGTGGGTGTGTTTATGCAAGGAAGAAGGAACCAAAGGACAGGTGCCCGAATGATTCTTCTCTCCATTAAATAATAAAACATGATAACGGAGAGCCAAATTCATCGTTCATTTCGAGGTGCCTGGATACATTACGTTTAAATTACTGGAGTCTACAAACAGAGGAAGACAGTTCCAGAGCTGACCTGTTGCAGACATGAAGAACTGGGAATAATGATTAACTCTTGCATTTGAGAGCTGGACAGAAAAGGGATAAGAGTTTGCTGCCAGACGTGTGTTACGCTCCCGCCGTAGTGATGGAGGAATGGAAGCAGACAGTTGAGAGGAGCAGTGGCCACTGAAGTAGCGATTAAAACGAGATAAAGATGCAGCATTATGGCGATGAGACAGAGGTTGAAGGGAGCCAGTACGAGGAGGAGAGTTAATAAGACGAAACACCTTTGACTCCAGCTTGTTGAATAAAGCTGTATGTGGGGGTTCTTCCACACAGGAGAGTTGTATTCTACACAGGGGAGGAAAAATAAAAAAGTGTATAAAAGCAACAACCGTTTGGGGGTAAAGAAGGCACGGAGTCGGCTTAGTACATATAATCTCTTGGCGGCACTTTTTACAAGAGAGGTGATATGATCTTTCCAAGATAAATCCCGAGAGAATAAAACCCCAAGTATGTTCAAAGATGATGCAAGATTGAGTTGGATGTTGCTCAAAATTAGAAGATACTCATACGGAAGATTTTGACAGTTCAAAAGATGTAAGAACTGAGTTCTCGATGCATTAAAAACAACATGATTACCTTTATCCCAATCAGAGATATAAGCCACGTCAGACATGAGGTGTGCCACAGCCTCATCCCGTGTTTGCTGAAGTGACTGTTGAGATGGACGCTGCATGAAGTGAATGAAATGGTGAAAAATGGAGTCATCAGCCTGTGAGCGGATAGGGACAGATGTACAGCACAGAAGGTCATTTATGAATAGAAGGAAGAAGGATGGTGACAGGAAAGAACCCTAAGGAACAACACTATTGATAGCTGTAGAAGAGCGGTATCTGTCTACAACAGCAGCTATAGAACGACCAGAAAAGAAGCTAGAGGTGAAGGCACAAATAGAAGGACAGAAACCGTAAAAGGGTAGTTTGGAAATTAAAGATTTATGTCAGACTCGATCGAAAGCCTTTGAGATGTCAAGTGCAATGGCAAAGCTTTCGCCAAAGTCCCGACGGGAGGATGACCTGGAGTCTGAATGGAAAGTGAGACGTTCGCCAGTGAAGTGTCCCTGACGGAACCCATACTGGTGATCGGAAAGATAGTTCTGACAGGTAACGTGCTCTTTTTTTTATTTTGTTTTCTTAGAGAATATATTCAAAAACTTTAGAAATACAGGATGTTAAAGCAATTGGGCGATAGTTAGAGGGCTGGGAATGGTCACCTCCTTTGAGGCAGGCTGAGTGAGAGCAAACTTTGATTGAGAAGGAAAGGTTCAGTTAGACAGACAAAGGTGAAAGAGCTTACCTAAGCAAGGTGTAAGCACAGAAGCACAGTCCTTGAGGACAACAGCAGGGACCTCATCAGGCCTGTATGTATTGAGTATTGAGGTTAGTGATGGCAGAAAATACATCAATTGAAGACATTTTAATGTCAGCCATGAGGAACTCAACGGAAGTGATGGTGGAACAGCACCGGAATCGTCCAAGGTGGAATTGGAGGAGAATGTCAGAGAAAAGAGTTCTGCTTCCTAAGTAGAAAAAACAGTTACAGGGCTATCAGAGCGGAAAAGAGGAGGGAAGGAGGATGAAGTAAGTTGTTAGAGAGATTTTTGGCAAGGTGGCAGAAGGACTGGGAAGAATCTGAGTCGGAGAGTTCACTGCATTTGGTAAGAATTAAATTATTCTTAGAAGAGCTGAGAACAAACTAGCACAGTTTCGAGCAGAGACAATAGAGATGAGATGTAGGGGTGGGTTGGTTCTGCTAACATTCGTAGGCCCTCTTGGTGTGGACAGCATTAGAACAAGAGTGATTAAACTTTTTTTTTTTTCCCCATTAGTCACAGGATAAAAGAAAGGTATGTATGCTTCCATGTCCAAAAGAATAACCTCCGTAATACGCAAGGTACACTCAGATTGCTCTCGGCCATGGAAGCAATAATCATTTCAGGAGAAATCAAAGAAGTACTGCCTGAGGGCCTCTCAATCAGTAGCTCCAAAAGGGCCGAAGCCACAGCTTCTTTGGAGGGTCCACAGGCCTTAGTGGAGCAATACGACAGGTTACGGTGATAAGGTTGTGATCGGAGGAGCTCAACAGAGAGCAAAGATTAAGACAGTAAGCAGAAGGAGTTGTAAGAAAGAGGTCAAGTATACTGGACTAACTCTAAGGCGGTCAGGGATATGGGTAGGATGCTGTACAAGCTGCACTAGGTCATTAAGGATAGAAAAGATGTAGGCTTGTTCACCTGTTGGATCAGTGAAAGTAGAGGAGAGCCAAAGGTGGTGGTGAACATTGAAATCTCCTAGAGTGGAGAGTTTAGAGAAAGGAGAAATAGATATGATGTGTCCCATCTTAGAAGTAAGACTGTCAAAGTATTCTTCAATGTCAGTAGAATTAGAGGATAAGTACACAGCACAGATATATTAGAATGAGAATGACAGGAAAGCAGAAGTCTGAGAGTAGAAAATTCAGAAGATTCAAGTTCTGGAACACGAGAGCAAGATATGTCGTTGCATACATACACACAACAGCCACCTTTGGCTTTGAAGTGAGCATACAGAAAGTAGGATAGTACAAAGCAGGGTTTGCTATTAGTCGCCTCAGACAGCTGAATCTAAGTGAGGAAGAGAATGTGAGGTTTACAGGAGTGGTGGTGTTCAACAGAAAGAAAATTTGAGGAATGGCCACGAATGTTTCAAAAATGAATAAGGAATGAGTCAGACAATGGTTTCATGCATATCACTTGGTCGTCACCGGGAGAGGAGTGGATTGTGTGTGTGTGTGTGTGTGTGTGTGTGTGTGTGTGTGTGTGTGTGTGTGTGTGTGCACGCGCGCTTTCTCTACCCCATATCAAATCTACCCTCCCAAGAATCGCAGAAAGTGAAAGTGTAGAGAGGACAAACCCTCCAGAAAACACACCAACACACGGTCGTAAAACCCAGTCCTGCTCTCACCGCCAGCACGACACCCCAGCCTTCCCGCCCCTCCGACACCCACACTGTGTCAATCCAAGGCTCGCATTCTAGCTGCCACGGGAAGCTTCGAAGCACTTGTTCCTTAGCTACTTATTTTGCATATTATAGCATCATTTTATCCTCTCGCAAGTTACTAAGGGAATTATGTCGACACCAAAGACAAATAAATAACATCAAAGGGAATATCAAGGTGTAATTTGCATAATAAATCAGTAAGAAAAGTTTGCTACGAACCCTGCAGTGTTCACGGATATTCGATGCCAAGACCTGGGTAACTGTGTATCCAGTGACCTTCCCTCCCCACACGCCACCACCACCACCACCACCGCACCTCGCCTATCATCAATAATTATGTGTTCATTATATCAAATTACACCCGCGGCCCTGCTTAGCGTCCTCATTATGCATGGGTTGTGTGTAACCCTAAATTCCGCGTAGACAGTTTTCGCTAATACGTTCTGTTGGAAGTAGTAGTAGTAGTTGTAGCTGTTGTTGTTGTTATTGCTGCTGTTGCAGCAGTATTATTATTATTACTATTATTATTATTATTATTATTATTATTATTGGAGCGAAAAGCCTCTTTGACGTCTGGCTGTCTTTAAAACTGACCCACGATACAAACGAGACGAGGTTCTGTACCATATTAATTGACTGGGTGGTCCGTGTGAACCAAAGGATGAGCGATCACTGCCATGAACTAAGCATATCACGAGCTTAAAGCATATCACGAGATTAAAAACATATGTGAGGAGACCAGTACTTTCATCATGAGTTTGTATTGCATGTAATCTAATGTTTCGAACTCGTACACTGAGTTATGAATTTATCCGTACAAACGACAGAACTCATGATTCACACGCTTGTAGCTGCTGATATTACGTGATGTTTTAAGAAAACAATCCAGATTAAACGCCAGGAATCCAGCTGTCTTATCTAGACAACTGGTGCAACACAGTGTAATTACGTCTGCCAAGGAAGTTGTACAAAGTTAGGTATTCACACTTATTTATTCCATGCTGGAATTGAAAGATTCGGCAAGCATGCTGGTCAGTTCCGAGTGTTTGTCTGTCTGTCTGTCTACAGGTCGCAATTTTGCGCCAATCGTTCCGAAAAAAAGAAAAAATCAGAAGGCAGATATTCATAAACCTTGGAAGCCTATTGTTTTTTATGAAAATTGGTCAAAGGCCCTAGGCTGGGTGGGGGGCTGAAACCCCTCAATGGCCGTGGGTCCGGAAATCGTTGGGACCCACTGGCAGGCCCCAGCATCATTTTTTTTTTTTTTTAATTTAAAAACATTTTTTTCTTCTTACCAAATTGAAGAGAAACGTCTGGCGCACCTGGCAGTGCAGTTTTAAGCTTCCTAAACCCATCCTGTGCTTCGCAATGAAGCGCGAAAAAATATCGCCAAATGACTGCCTACACGCCGGTGAAAACTAAGCAGACAAACTCGGATCCATCCGGCAAGCCCTCTGCCTATTGCAGTTTCATGTTTGTTTATTTATTTGTTTGTCCATATCTCAAAAATTTATTGATTGATTTCAATTAAATTTTGTGGATGTGTGGGTCATGGACCAAGGGAGAGATGATTCAATTTTGGTGGTGATCTGAGTTCGAGTCCCGGGTCAGGACTTTGTGTGTGTGTGTGTGTGTGTGTGTGTGTGTGTGTGTGTGTGTGTGTGTGTGTGTGTGTGTACAAAATATATCCTAAAAAGTTACTGATGGATTTCAATGACTTTATTTTTTTCTTTGCATATGTGGGTCACGGGCGAGAGAAGAGCTGATTACATTCTGGTGGTTATGTGAGTTGTCTGGTTCAAGAGTTGTCGGAGGTATGTCCCCTATGAGTGCACTGAACTTGTATTAGTACTGCTATGAATCTGTACTGTTCAGCATAGCTATAGTCTGAAAGTAAATGTAGACAAGAGTAAAGTGATGGTAATCGAGAGAAAGGGTGACTCCCAGTGCGATGTTAGAGTGAATGGAGGGAGACTGGAATTAGTGCGAGAGTTCAAATGATTGAGTACAGATACAATGATAGGAAAGCGAGGAAATTGTGTAAACAAACTGGAAAGTAGAGCGACACAAAGAAGGGAAGTAGCTGGTGCTATGAAGGCCTTGATAAGAAACAGAGACTTGAGAGTTGCAGCTGCACGATTCTTACATGAAGGAGTGTTAGCGCCAACTGTAACATATGGATGTGAGACAATGGTGTGGCATGAAAATGAAGAGTCAAGAGTGAGAGCAGTAATGGGACTGCCGAGGAATGTATGTGGAGTACAGAGAGTGGATAGGATATGAAATAATGTGATTCGTGAAAGATGTGGAGCGAGGAAGTCTGTGGACACCAGAATCGAAGAGGGTGTACTGAGATGGTATGGTCATGTGGAGAGAATGGATAACAATAGAGTGGTGAAAAAGTTATATCTGATCGTATTTGAAGGAGTGAGGAGGCGAGGTAGGCCAAGAAGAAGGTGGAGGGATATGGTGGAGAAGTGTGTGAGGAAGAGAGGTATGGAAGTCGGTGAGGCCAGGGACTGACAAGAGATCAAGCAGGTGGGATGAATGTTGTTAGAAGTGCATGATCAGGGACTTGACACCCCTTTTTAACGTGACAGTGTTAGGACTGACTATTGGATACGTTTGTGAAGCTACAGAATGTGGTGAAAGTTTTTTGGAGTATTAGAGTTCGGATTCCGGGGGTTTGATTGATGAGGGCATGGAAGCGTGGCCCATTGGATTGGGCAAACTTGGGCTGTCTGGACACACACACACACACACACACATATATATATATATATATATATATACCAGATGAGCCACATTGTTTGTCCTTTAATCACGCCCAAACCAAGGGCCAGAGACCCCCAGACCCATATATATTCTGAATCAGGGTGACCAAGGATGGCTTTAGGGGGGTCAAAATTCAGATCTGGGTAATTTGAGGTCACCGGTAGTGGTTGCCCTTTTGGCCCAGGCAACGTCGGGTACCCCTGCAGCTCAATTTTTAACATGGAGACTGATATTACTTCCAGTTCGGATATAGGCTATGTGAGGTTGACCTCCGCGGTCATTTGAGGTCACTGGTCGGAGGTCATTTGAGGTCACCGGCAATACACGCTCGAACGACTGGACCCAGCAGCCCAATTTTTGGCATGGAGACTCACATGACCTCCAGTTTGGACACAGGCTATGTGAGGCTGACCTCCGAGGTCATGTACGGACACCGGTCGGAGGTCATTTGAGGTCACTGGTAATGGTAAACAAGTGCGCACAAATACTGTGCGTTAGTCTGCTAATGCTGAAACAGAAAGTTCCTGGACCTCTTATAATCCCTCTTCAAAAACACAAGAGGTACTTGGTCTTTCTAGAGTGGAAAGAAAGATTGAACTAGAACAAATAGAATTAGAGTGTTCGCCTTTTTGGCCCGGGCAACGCTGGCTACCCCTGCTGGTACATATAAAACAACTTGCTGTCTTGGCGCTGGGGTATTAATGCCCATAATTACAAGGCAAGACCCTAGTTCCGGCTCCGGCAGGTAGACTAGAGAAATCTGGCTCATGTGTCTACCTGGCAGGATGGCACACACACACACACACACACACACACACACACACACACACACACACACACACACACACCATTCACTACAGCCGGGCCTCTCACACGCTCGCAATTTCTTTAGTAAGTTAATGAAAGATCATATCAGAATTTAGTCACGAAATTATGCGTGGTATTGCTAAGCGTTATGGGAAGAAATCTCTAGGGTGGCGCATGCAATAGTTTCAATTTCATTATAGTTCTTTCACCTTAGTTTGGCGGAGATTTACATCCTTTTGCAGCTTATTTCCCGCAGCTTAGTGAGAGAATAAGACAATACTAGGTCTATACATCCTTTCCACCGAACTTCTCTGCGATTATCAACTATTCTGATATTCATTTCTCGTTACAGCTCTACTTTCAAGACAGAGTTGGCTTTTTTTTTTTAAGTTAAACTGGACAGAGTACCGGCAGAGGTTATGAAGCGTCAAGGCTACATTGAAACAAGCAAGATACAATTACCACTTCTTCACAATGAAGTATTATTAATTTAATCAAGCTACCGACACATGACTTCATTCAAGGGAGACTTCTTGTAGTGATGGAGGTAATGGACACATATGAAAGTCTAAGGCAGCCAAATAAACCAAGATTTTTTTTTTCTTCTTTTTACTCTTGGAAGTGAAGGGGCATAGAAGCTGTGGTTATTTTGTAACCTTACAGAATACAGTATGGGAAAGAAAATTATTCACTTCTGTACCCCAGTTTACTCTTGTTTTCGCATGTGAAACTCATTTAGGCTACACAGGCTTTAAAAAATTTACAATAGTTCCACATCCAACCACACGAAAAACTCGGTAAGAACGTGTTTCAGGGAAGAGATAGACAAAAGTATCTTGAAAGTTAGCGTAACTTGGCTTAACGACACCGTAGGTTTTTAGTTACAACTATAGTCTATTTGACTGACCTGTGCACCTGAGATGTATGGGGCAAGTAGGGTGTGTTTGTTTCGCGGCTGCTGATTGGCCGCTGATGATGTCACTGAAGTAAATGCATTCATGTATTGTAGTGCAACATGCGACGTAGGTGTGAAGTAAATGCATTCATGTATTGTAGTGCAACATGCGACGTAGGTGTGCACCGTGAGTGGATGTTATAGTGCAACATGTGGACGCAGGTGTACACCGTGGGTGGATGTATGCAACATGCGGACGTGGGTGTACGCCATGGGTGGATAATTTGCTTCAAACATCACCCATCGTTTAAAAAAAAAACTTTATAATCAAGTTTAATTTTCTTTGATAACAGTAAACTTTTAAAGCTAATTTTGACCTCCAGCTTCAGAAATTATTCCATATTTAATCTGGCTGCTTGTATAGAAGGCAATTTAAATGTATAACTTTATATATATATATATATATATATATATATATATATATATATATATATATATATATATATATATATATATATGTGTGTGTGTGTGTGTGTGTGTGTGTGTTAAAATAAGAAGAGGTGTAGATTTAAATTATAGGCGACCAATCAGCAGCCGCGATTCAAACACACCCTACTCACCCCATACATCTCGGCTGCACAGGCCAAACAGGATATAGTCTGTTACTTTCTGACACATCCTCCAGCATTTTCATCGATCTTCAAATGAAAGCAACAGTCAAGCTTAGTCTGAGGCGCTGAAATGAGAAGGTAAGGAGAACGTGAGAAATAACAGCAGCCACGATGCAGGCGGGGGGGGGGGGGGGAACGAAGAGTCAGTTAATAGGCAGATTGGCGGGCGATGACGGCGATATGTGGCAGAAGGAGGAGGGAAAATAGTGCGAGAAAGGAGAATGATGATAGAATGCAGAGGAGGAAAATGGGTGATGGGAAGTAGGAAGAGAGGAAGTGCGTCAGGGGAGGAGGGAGAGTGTGTGACCTTTTCATCATCATCATTACCCCTTCAACCCTACTTCCCTCTCACTGTGCTGGGGGAGAGCCAGATACTGGTACAGGTCAGCACAAAAACAAGAACACTGAAATAATACCTCCAGTGAAATAGGTCATGTCATAGGTCATCCACAAACATATCCACACACACGCATCATTCAATCCCTCAGTGTTATCGGCTCCACCTTAAACTATTTCATTTGGCTCAATCACTGTTGTAATATTTGTGAGTTAGCCCCTTCCTCGGCCTAGCAGAAGCTGAAATAAGCGCTGTCGTACGGAATGAAAAGAGCGCCAAATACTTTTTTCCCGATGTACTAGCCTAATAATAAAGCCTATGTCTAATACCATTTTATTAGCGTCTAAAAAATAAGTCCAGAGCTATGATCTAATACCCGCTAATTCAAGTAAACTGTGAACTTACCGATGGCTGCCTCTGTGCAAACCAGAAATCCAAAGTATTGTTTGGCTGAATGTCTAGGACGAGGACTTAATATCAAGAGTGCCAGGAGTGTGGAAATGTGATGTGCAACACACCCACAGTCCTCAGTGGAAGGTAGGGACCTGCTGCATATACAGTATATATATATATATATATATATATATATATATATATATATGAAATTAACGTCACAGGTATCCTACCAGCTTCATGTAATTTACGGTAAGCATAATCCGACACACAAATAAAATGGTCGAAAAGATTGACGGTGAGGCCTTACTGCTATGGCGAATGGGTGTGGAGCGTGTGTTTTCTAATTTTATTTACATTCCTTATTTACCATTCAGTACACGCCCCAACACCGAGGAACGTGGTCGCTGAAGGCCAAACAGGAATGAGGATAAAGTAAGATATAATTGCACATACGAGAACATGGTTAAAGAAAACTAATATATATCGTTTATACAGTACAGCAAGGACAAGAAGTACATACCGTGCTATGAGGATGAGATGTGATGTGGAGGTGATGTGGAGGCGGGTGTGGGTGTGCTTGTGGGCTGGCACGGCGAGGGTCACCTGCACCCAGACGGGAGGCACCGCTAATCCTCACATGGGATTGACATATTATCGCTTTCGCCTTGATCATCCGCTGCACAGAAATGCGTTCACTCAGATAATTAATACATTAACAGTTGGCGCTTTGTCCGTTATAAATGTTACTGTTTTTTCATCATAGCAGAAGTTATGGCTACAGTAGTGTGTGGCCGTGTGGACGCATGCGAGGTGTGGTGGCTGAGAGAGGTCCTGCACCTAACCTTGCCACTGTGGCGGCTGGATAGCGACTCCTGCAGGCCCACCCGACACACCGACACCCAGTGTCACATCACCGTTTTCTCTTATACATAATCAACAGTCCGATTTTCTTTCAAGAATTTGGCGCTAATTCATAAAATCCATAGTAAACTGTCTTTACGCGCGTAAAAATTCTCCAAAATAAGTACCGGTATTTAATATCTGAACTGGTGATCAGGGTAATACATCAGTAACAACGGTGGATAGTGACTCCAGTCATTACCAAGGCATTTATATCTATATCGAAGCGAAGTAACGAGAATGACATTCTGATGCATGGCATGTAACACCAATGATTATCCTTTCCTAGATGAATCAGTTACTAGACGATGAATCACAAATTTGCTATCAACTCCCTCTTATAACTAAATCTGTTTTATGCAGGAAGGACAGGGAAGGCAGAGTGCAGAATCTTCGTCCGTCTTTTGTTCTTCCTATACATCAAAACTTTGTTACGAAAAGAATTTTTTTTTTTTTTTTTTTTTTTTTTTTTTTGTCAGCCATGCATCGCGGCCTCTCAGCTGCATGTGTCAGCAGTCAAGGAGTGTAAATTACAGCCTCTCAATAATCAGTTACGTTTCGTTTATGACAACCAAGTTCTAGAAAACATTGTGACTCCTTCATTGCAAGTGAAAACTGAAAAGACTTTCATTTTCACTGCACACACGTACCTGACTTTATTCTTGCCCTACCTGCCTACAATCCTTCCACAGCTTAACATGAAATTCAGTCATCTACAGTTATCAGTATATATATATATATATATATATATATATATATATATATATATATATATATATATATATATATATATATATACTGAATGATCTCATGTTCTGAAAATTTGCTGTATTTATTCACTGTATAATACTGAAACACGAAGCGATCAAAGGTGCACAAAATATAACGTTTCGTCAGTGTGCCAGAACATCCAATGGCAAAGCTTGGCGGGAGAAATCCTGGTGTTCTGAGTGGCCAGTCGAGCGTGACGTCACAGTGCTATTGATTACTACGCCAAGAGGTGCAAGAGAATGATCTAAAATGTGGTCTCTGAAGAACGATATTGATCTCACCCACTCCAGAAAATAAATACCAGTGTTACGAGATTTCAAACATTATTCTAATGAGTGCCTGCAATTTTATGCGAATATAAAATAAGACGGTGAACACATTAGCACCAGATTCCTCCACGAGTAGTCTACGAGGAGGTCTGGTGTGGAGAGCGACTGCGTGACTTCTCTTCCAGATCCAATAATTGCGGCCGCTGCAGAGCTGCTGCGGTAGACGGGAAAGTTGCCAAAACAGACGGTGGGACGCGGAGCCTGGGGCCGCCAGGTGGTCAGCATGAGACTAGGGGATGTGAGGCCGCTGCCGCTCCCTGTAGAAGCTGCCCACTTCCAAGGTAGTGTCCTAAGTGACAGTGCTGGCAAATTTCTTGGAAAGAAACAAGTGCTACCTGCACACTTCGGCTTAAGAGACTTTCCATTTCCCCAGTTTGAAGTTCGGTTTTGCCACTGTGTAGGCTACAATTGTGCATCATTCGGTGTGTTTAAATTAGAAAAGAAAGTGTCTTGTATATAATCTGCTCATATCAAATGATGCTATTGTGTTGCGTGCCATTTTCCAAGTACTTGAGATGTTACCTGAATCATGTCGATGACCTTTAAACATTTTAAAGCAACAGTCACTGAACACGAATTATTTCCTGGAAATGGACAGGGAATCAAAATTATCTGGCCACAGTTTCGGTGATAATAAGAAAGAAGGGTGAAGATTCGTCTGAATACCCCTTTCGTTCTCGATTGTTACTTTTCTATTTTCGCTCTGATATGCACACACTTTTTTTTTTTTTTTAAGCATTTTGTATAGTTTTATTTTTGGGAAAGATAAAAATGAATTTGTCAGGCTTAAGCTCAGTGAGTCAATGGATAGCAAAATTATGTCTGAGGGATACCAAGGTTTGTATACTGTGTAAGGTGCACCCAGTCAAAAAGTATCAGTGCATACTTCACACCAAACAATCTGACAGGACAGACGATGGGTATTACACAATGCCCAATTATTCTACCCCACGCTGATAGCTGTTTTTATAGATGCCCTATATTGCTTTCTCGTGACTTTCTGTACTCGGTACTCTTATTATATACACATTCAAATGATAATAGTAGGCATATATACTCTTTTCTTGGGACATCACAAGGATATCATCATACCCCTCCTGTTCGGTACTTTGTTTTATATATATATATATATATATATATATATATATATATATATATATATATATATATATATATATATATAGTGTTCGTTTGTACAAAGGCTGCAACGTTAGGTCCGAAGGATGGTTACATGAAGAAAGAATGACTGCAAGCTTAGGTTTCAAGGATGTCCTTTTTGGACACATTTACAGATACTGAAAATAGGATAATGCTTCCTCCAAAACAAAGATTTTACCGAAAAAATGAAACTTGGATCTGAGAACAATACATCAGAAAAAAAAATCTTTTGTGTGAAATAAGAGGGTCAATTACAACGATTACGTCCACTGCAAGCCTTTATCCTGCAGTGGGTTTACTCTTGCTGATACATACATACCGTATAGATAGACTGAGATATTGTATATACATAGTGATCAGTGGTGAAGTGTGGAGTATTTCAAATAAGATATGTACTGTCTGCTTATAGTAAACATTAGCTTCGCAATCTGGTTCAGAAATTTGTGAATTGAACGGCGTACAGGTGTTTTGAATGTGAGAGTATGTAAAAGTGAAGTAACGGTTGCTGAGAGGGAAACAGATATTCTGATAAGCTAGGAATGATTTTAAGGACATTGGTGCTGTAACAGAAAAAAAAGTAAACATACTGTAAAAGAAGTTGCTGAAACTGAAGAAAAGTGAATGATGCCACGAAGGTTGTTATGAAACAGGACTGACTTCAGGGGCTAAAAGAGACCCACAGAAAAGTATGAACGTCAGATTATGGTACGGTATGATTTGAGTGCGTAAAGTCAAGACTGAGAGCAGCGGAAATGGGATTGTTAAGGAATGTATACTGGTAACGTAGACTGTATGAGATTTAAAAAAAAAAAAAAGATTCGTCTAAGATGTGAAGCAACGATGTCTGTCGATAAAAGGTTAAAAGTGTGCTTATAAGATACTGTCAAGTACAGAAAATGGATGGTGGGTATATGTGGCCGGGTCTGACGATAGGAGGAGCATGGTAGGCCACGAAGATGATAGACTGGTAAATGTATGAGAAAAAAAAAAAAAAAAGCAAGGTATTGAAACTGAGAAAGCTACAGCCTGACGAAGAGACAAAGGATCAAAATGGATGTAAGGACGGAAAAGCACATGACAATTGTTGAACTTCTTTTTTAACTTACTGTCCCCAAAATGTACGTGAAATACATCTAAAACGGAAAAGAAAAAAGTGCAGATAACCGGTTATGCTTGTGAGGCGGAACCAAGGTTTCGAGGGTTTCGATGATGTGTGAATGAATGTATGACCCCATCTCAAGTGTTGTTTGTAGAAGGGACGTACATATGGGACGCCACAGTGCTGCAGATAGATTGCAAGATATAACTATGAGTGTGCCATACACGCGGGATATCGTGTAGTCCACCAGAGGATGGAGGATATTACAGCAGAGATACCGGCGTTTACCCCTTGCAGCCTGGGAATGTCTGATCTAAGGTGAATATACTATTCTCTGGCAGCAGTCAAAATATACTGTAGTATACAAGAAGTCCTCGAGCCGTGTGAGTCATTGCTTCTATCCCGTAAAGCCCAGGGATATCTCATCTCAGATAAATATAATCGCCGAACGTTGTCAAGAGCAAAATTAAAATGGTGTCCCATGGTTGGCTGAATAGTGTCGACAAATTTTGCTGTGACTAGCTCACGGAGTTATGTACAAACCAACTCAGCTGCAAAAATCATTGGCCAAAAGAAATTTAGAGCTGTTGCCCTACTAAGCAAGGGCTATTCTCTTTGTTTGCTGTCTATATTACATTCATTCTTATCTTTTGCTTATGTCCCCTGTGTGGAGTTGTCAAAATTAAAGTTTCTCCCAACGCGTTCTCAAACCCATCCCGTCATGAGCGTTGAGACCCGGCATCAGGCTACTTGGTCACTCCTGTTGTAAGTGCTAGCACTAAATAACCTGGTCCCGAGTACATATGCTCATGATGGGACAATAAAGGAGTGGATAATGAATCGAAGGATGAATACGTTAAGTGAAACTGTAAGTATTACCACTACACACAGAAAAGGGGCAAAAGCTAATACAGAATGTAATACAGAAGGAAAACAAACCCAATCACTCCTCGGATGTAAACTCTTATAGGACATATCTGGTTGAAATAACTTACTAGACCACCATACGTCTGTTTAATTGTATATATGGTTACCACGCAAAGCAGTAGCCTATGATTTCCAGAGTTACAAAAAACCCTTTGACTTATCACTCGATGTAGTAACCTGATTACATCAGGTGATGCAAGGTGTACCACACATCAGATCCAGCATATCACATTCCCGTAATCAGTAAACAGTACAACCCCTTTAGACCAAATACATCTTTTATTTTATGTCAGCTAAGAACAGATAATTATACTCAGCTCTGGTACGCCACCCATGGAATCTAAGGGTTATAAACAATGCTAGTAACCCGTTCAGCCAAGATATGTCTACTGTATTTTCTCATGGATAACACCGGACCGTTTCATTCAGCTTTGGAATGACGTCCCCTGGCTGTCGGGGTTAACAATATAAACAGCCAAATATACTGATAATATATAATAAAGTGACGTGCAGCTTCATCCTGCACATTCAGAGAAACCATGGAAACTGTATACCCTGTGTTAATGCCGATTTCTTTTAAATCCACATTTTTTTTCTTTTTTATATATCCGACTCTGGGCATAGGTCTCACAGCCCGTCACCAAGGCCCAGTAGTCCTCCTACGTTCATACACCTCCATATGTCACCACTTCGTCGCTAACACCCTCCGTCTATATTGAATACATGCTAGGTCTATTTCATACAGGACTGGTGCACTGGTGTTAGCGGGGGTATTTTTACATGTCGGTGGGACATCTCGTAGATCAGTAAAGTCTGCTTTAACGAAATTCAAATCCTTAAACTGTTCCCTGCCTTGGCGGGGATTCGAACCTGGGTCCAATAGGACTGCAGACCAACTCTCTACTGATTCGGCCGCCGTTATATTTCTGTGAGGTGGCTGACCCCCTAAGAATCATTGGTGGGGCCACGTTCCCCAAATATCGCACTACGGATGAAAGTCCACTGTACAGCATGTAGCCTACTAGAGGCCGCGTCACACGATCAGTGAGCAAGTGTGGTGATTCAGCATGGGAGCGGAGAATGCGTGGAAATTTATCGTGTAGACGTGCGGAAATGAAGCACCATCCTTGCTCGAGCAGGTTCGTCAGCGACACAAAACTCCAGCTGAACCACGCTCCTCGGCACCAAGCTTGGCCACCACACTTGCCCACTGACCGTGTGACGGGGCCTTAAGCTATCAAAGCCATACCTGCCCTAGTTTCACTTTTTTTTTTTTTTTTTTTTTTTTTTTTTTTTTTGTGAGGAGCTGACCCTCCTAAAATATCATGGTTGTAACATTGTATGTAGTGGAAAATCTTCCCAGTAGCCAGATGAACTCGCCTGGGAAGTTTAATATAATTCAGATCCATCAAACAGCCTTCGAGGAATTAAAGCGCGCGCGCGCACACACACACACACACACACACACACACACACACACACACACACACACACACACACACACACACACACACACAGCCTGAGTCTAGCGAAACGGTACAGGGCGCGTTGCCAAAAATTATACCATCCTAGTTTGCAGAATGATAATAATAATAATGATGATAAAAATAATAATAATAATAATAATAATAATAATAATAATAATAATAATAATAATATTATTATTATTATTACTATTATTATTATTAAAATGGCCAAATGATAATTCCATTAATTTTGGGGTACCAGTACAGTAATAGGTTCGTTTCAACTTGGGCTGTCATACTGACTGAAGACCTTTTTAATCTAACCTTTTCTTATGTCATTCCAGGCTGAGTATAATCCTCACTGGACACGTATTGGAGCTGTATGTGGGGGGGGGGCATAATGGGGTCGGGGGCACTGAGGTGACCATTTCTTGACTTAGAATTGGCCAAGTCTACATACTACATTCATCATAAAGTCTAGCTGTTTAGCACGTGTTTGATAACGCATACACGACACTATGTAGGGCACCTAGACACCAAATCTGGTAGCACGGTCACAAATGAACCATGCTAAAATTATAACAACCTTTCTTATTTCTTGCACAGCTTTAAATAACAGTGATTACTGGAGCAACGCAAGACACTGATATAGTATTACCTATGTAAGCAATTTTTTTTAGTTTTACTTTGTTGTCATGTGATGATATGACTAAATGTAATATTGCAGGTTTTGGAAGGCGGTCAGCAAAGCAGATGGTGGGTGTGTGAGCGACAAGCAGTAATGGTGTGGACGCGAGCATGGCGTCGCTGGCAACGGTGGGCGTGTGTAGGGGGGGCAGTGGTGGTGGCGGCCTGGCTACTCCTGGCTGCTCCCTGTGCCCTCCTGGCCTGCCCTCCTCAGGAGTCCAACGAGGCTCCTCTTGACCAGCCTCACCAGGAAAAAGATGCCCTTCGCTTACTGTGTGCTTCTTTATCTCTGGTGCCGACGGGCCGTCAACAGGAAGTTCAAGGCTCCCCTCAGCTGGGTGAGGTTGGACCCTACAAAGTGGTGTATGAATGGCTGCCTTCCGCCCATACCTTCACCATCAACGAATCTGTCACATATAGTACTCACACTACACCTGAGATGATAAACCATATAGGAGAACTAGCCTCTCGATGGTCAGGACCAATTTCTGTGGCTGTTTTTGTCCCACACTCAGATTTCTGTCTTGCTGCAGCCCGGATTGCTCACCTCCGTGCCTGTGGCCACCCTGCAGTACGAGAACGGGTCGCGTGGCACCTGTTCTGGCCTCAAGATGCACCGCCGGCTATAGACTGGCACTTGGCTGTGGATGAAGACAATGACTGCACTGACAGAACCACATCAGTGCGTGGTTTTAGAGCAACTGAAGGTCTCCCCTACCCAGTTAATGTAGGACGCAATGTGGCGCGATCAGCAGCTCCCACCTGGTTTATATTGCCATCAGATGTAGAACTGTATCCATCACAGGGGCTGGCTGAGCAATTCCTGGCCATGGTGCAGCAGGAAGGGTGGCAGATGGCAGCAATGTGGCCACGGGTCTTTGTGGTGCCAGTCTTTGAGGTAGCAACTCTTGTGCCTGCTAATAAGGAGGAACTGATTCGTCAGTACTTCCGTCATGAAGCCGTCTACTTTCACCGTCACGTTTGTCCGCATTGCCAGCGGTTTCCTGCCCTTGCTCAGTGGGTGCATCAACTTGGTGTGCCAGGCACCTTGCAGGTACGTCACATAACGATAACACTTTCTGCTATATTTATACTTAGGTATAGCCGGCATCATCCATTCTGTCGCCTCACCTGTTTTTCTGTCCATGAATTTTGAAAAATTTGCCAGATCAATCCACAGCAACCGACAGTAAAAACTCTGATCTGCAGTAAAGCCATCAGTACCAGTTGTCGCAGATTAACCACACTGATTTTCAATTTCATGGAGAGAAAGGCTAGACAGGCAACAGGACATGTGATGTCGACTGTACATTCAAGGCCAGTGACCTTGTTTAAGGTCATTTTTCCCTCAAGAAATTGTAAACATACCTTTATTTAATCATCACTATAAACATCATAAATTGTTTTCTTTAATGTTATACACCACCATCATGTGAAACCTTACTGCATAACTACGTTTGCTCTTGTTGTCTTTACTGGTTTCAGGTTTTCTCTGTGGTGAAGCGAGAGTTTCCATTCCATCGCTGGGAACCAATTTATATCTGCACGAAAGAAGAACCCTTGTATGATGAGCGTCTGTCATGGGAGGGTCTGCAGGACAAAATGACACAAGTAGGTTCTTCACTGGAGTCGGATAGAACAACCTGATTGATTTCTTCGTGTGCGTAGATTATAATTATTAAAGACATTATGTGTTGGGATGCGAGTGCATATCAAACAGCTGTGGCCGGTATGTTGGGTCATTATATTGTGTTAAGAATGTAACGAAATTAGCAGCACTAAGAGAAGCAAGAGGCTGGGGAAGAAATGTTGAAAGTGGGGAAACTGTGAATAATAAAGAATGACTGCGAGGTTGACGCTAGTGTACCAACATGATATGAGATATCGAGAAAAACAGCAGAGTTGAGAATTTATTAATTTTTGGAATAGGTTTAGGGAATAAAAGCGGGGCACTAAGAAAAACAATCATCTAAGGATTAACAGGGTAATGAGTGAAGTGAGGAGGATGAAAGATGAGTTCAGGAAAAAAAAAAAAAAAAAGGAAAGCAAGAGTGAAAAAAGTGGATGATATAATTATTATAGTGGTAATACGAGAAATTATCCTTTCACTGAGTAAATAACAAAAGGTCAACCAGGTAACAAAGCAACAAGAGAGACGGAATAAGAAAAAGATGTAGGCACAGAAGTAGACAGAAGGATAATATCCCTATTTTTCTGGTCTTGGAAGAAACAGATTTACAGCTGATATGTGAGGACTTGAGAGGATTGAGAAAGACAGTGTTACTGCAGTGCAGTGACACAGGATGTTAAGGATATGAATAAGGATATTCATGGTTCAAGAAAGCATCGACACGCAGCAGTGTAAATTTCGCTGTTCATTAAAAAATAAAAATAAATAAATAAAGAAAGAATAAAAAATACAATAAAAAGTCAACACTTGTGTAGTGATGCAACAGTTCTGTAGAGAGATGAATGATAGTCAGAGATTTTAGTATGAGAATTTGTGATCAGCCCATTCTGAGGCTGAAGTTCAACAGCATCTCCGACGCCTTTTTCCGTCCTGGGAACCCCCGGACAGGGAATGACCGTGACAAGTGCCTCCTGATTACATTTTCCTCACACACCTTTCTCGCCTTCTCAATCACTTCTCTTCCTACTCTTTATTTACTATTCCACTCTCTTCTTGCACACTACATAATACCTGCCTCTACCAACACTGCCCTCTTTATCATTTTCACAATTTTTCTGTTGGCACCCGATCTACATGTCCATACCACCTCAGTGTATTCCTTTTTATCCACTCGGCAGTTCCACACCTCACTCCAATACTTTTTCTTCCTTTCCATAATGCGCATATATTTCACTATTTCTTACACCCTCCATCCTCCCCATGCCTGCATTTTTTTTTTTTTTTTTTTTTCAGCTGTCACTCACTGCCCAGGTTTCGCACCCAAACATGAGTGTCGGCCGTAAGACACTTCCACACATGGGCTCTCTTAACCTCCACGCTAATTCCCCCAAACTTCAAAATACAGCAAAGCTTTCCAATTATTCATCTCCCCTAAAGACTCTCTCCTCAACTTCACCCTCCATTTTGCCATATTTACAAAATACAACTCCAAGATACTTAAAACTATCAACCTCCTCAAGTACTTCACCTCCCATCTGGACCCTGCAATTCACTGCGTTGCTTCTTTCTATCATGCACTGCCTGGCAAAATCCATTGTCACACTCTTTCCTTTCACATACCATTATTGTAATGCTAGGTGTTTTAGGGTCGGCTTCCCGTCCCTCTAACGCCTAGTGTGTAGCTGGGTTCTAGACCGGAGCTGAAACAAATAAGAGAGAGGCAAGACAAAAACTCAAGGCAACAACCTTACACGTGTATTGCTATTTTCTACAAGTGGAACGGGTAGATGTCACAAGAGTAATTATTCTGAGCAATTATAAACTTTAGGTCTAGATTGTGGGTATTAGTATCACGCAGGATAAAGTGAACAGCACGTTAACTAAGATCAGGAGTCCTAGGGCAACGAAACCAAATACTGTCACTCGAGGGAAGTTCAGGCTTTATCAGGTGGAGTTCTGTTCACTGGGGCCGCGGCACTGTTATCATTGTTGGCAGTCTACTTCGTTTGTCTGCCATGTTATTAATTATTACTATGGCACTGGGAGCCTCCGACTGATCTCAGCGTGAGGCTATGTCACCGTGATGGTGTTACGTTCACTCAGACAGACACTTTACTCACTGCCCGGCCGTGTTCACTGTCTACGATCACCTTATCTATTCCACCTTTCTTTTATACTAACACTGACGGGTTGTATCTCTAACTTCCCGTGTCTTAATAACTCACTGTTCTGCCCTCGCTTCACTGCATCACTCTTACTGTGCTTTCACTGTCACTCACTATCAGGGCTGGGTGTGGTGGCGGTCAGGTACAAGGGCGGCGGGAACGACTCAGCCTGACTACTGATGGGGCTGAGCTCCGCCAAGGGCCTCCGTGTTCAGGGGCCACGGGATCACTCGTAGGGGCGTCCTCTTTCGTCCGGGGCTGTGGGTGGCGAAGGGCCCCGAGCTCTCAGGGCTCGGGGCTGGAGTCTGGCCCACTGGGCTGGGGCCGAACAGCTGCCTGAATCGTTCACTCAGGACGAGGACGAGGGTCTCCGGCGTCGGGGTGTGGGGATGTCCCACCCGGGGGTCCTGGGGCAGGTTGCCAACTTAGCGCTTTTGGCGCTAGATTTAGTGCTTTTCATAATAATTTAGCGCAAAAAAGTGTTAGATTTTCTTCTATATCTAGCGCGTTTTGAAGTCCAATTTAGCGCGAAAATATGAACTGTTTACGTATAGTTTAGCGTTTTTTTAAATTGAGCTTAGCGCTTTTGAAGATTTCTGCTTGGCAACACTGTCCTGGGGGCGGTCTGGAGGTCCTGCAGGCTGTGGTCTCTGGTGGTCGGGGATGCCGTCAGGAGTGGGCTACAGCGTCGGCCTCCGTCGGGGTCCGTCAGGCGAGGCCTCTTGGGGACCGGCTGTAGTGAGAAGAGCCCGGTGGTGGTCACGGGGCCTCTCCAGTGGTCCTCCAGGCTGAGGCCTCCCTCTGGGTAGTCGTCTCGTGGAGGGGAGTCAGCACCTGACGGAGGAGCAGCTACCAGCCGTCTCCTCTCGTAGGGCCCGGCTACTGGCCGTGGCCTTCTAGGGGTGCGGCTACCAGCCGTCGCAAAGACCTGGCTACTGGCCATGGCCTGTGTAGGGGAGCGGCTACGGGCCGACCCAAAGGCACCTTCGGAGTGGCTGCCGGCCATCTCCTGACGAAGGCGGAAGCGGTTACCAGCCGTCTCCTGATTACCTCCAGAGCGGCTACCAGCCATCTCCTGTAGGAGGGTCAAGCGGCTACCGGCCGTCTCTAGGGCACCTTCGGAGCGGCTACTGGCCATCTCTAGGGCACCTTCGGAGTGGCTACCAGCCGTCTCCTGATTACCTCCAGAGCGGCTACCTGCCGTCTCGTGTAGGAGGGTCGAGCAGCTGCTGGCCGTCTCCTGACGAAGGCAGGAGCGCCTCCAGAGTGGCTACCAGCCGTCTCCTGTAGGAGGATCGAGCGGCTACTGGCCGTCTCTTTTAGGGCACCTTCAGAGTGGCTTCTGGCCATCTCCTGACAAAGGCGGGAATGGCTACCGGCAGTCTCCTGATTACCTCCAGAGCGGCTACAGGCCATCTCCTGTAGGAGGGTTGAGCATCTACCTGCCGTCTCAGGGGTGCTGACTGGAGACGGAGTAATAGTTCCACCCCGATCCTGTCGGTGGTCGGCTCACCCGGATGTTAGTCTCTTTTTTCTGCTATGGTGGCGGCGGGCGAGTTCTGGGTCATACGGGCGCGGCCTAGGCGGACTTACGTCCCTGTAGCCAGGAGTCAAGTCGCGCTCTATTCGCCTCTCCATAGGCTCCTTCTGGGGGTGTTGGGCTGCCCTCAGTAAGACTATTCAGCATTTTATCTTACTTTTTCAAATTCAGTTTTAATTTTCTTCTCGTGCTGATTCACTGAATGTCATTCACTACCTTTTGCCAGCGAGTCTCACTTTCTGCCATTAAAACATCATCAGCGCACAAGCAGATTACAAAGCTCCATTCACTGGCATTTAGCTTTAGTTTTGCTCCTATAGCTGCTGGCCGCATTTTAATTTCTTTCACTACTCTATCCACATAGCTATATGCTGAACAACCAACGTGACACAGCACATCCCTGTCTTACACCTACAATAATGTAGGTACCCCACATTCATAAAAGAGTTTTGCTGCCCTTAGTAAATTCCCTTCTGCATAATATATGCCTAACATTTTCCATAAACCTTCCATATTCACTCATCAAGAGCCTTTTCCAAGTTTATAAATGCAAAATACAGTCACTTATCCTTTCCAATGTTCTTCTCCACTAAATCCACCCTGTTCCTCACCTATGTTCTTTTAAGCTGTGCATCCTGTCTGTAAGTACCCTGCCATACACCTTTCCTGGTACATTCAATATACTGATCTCTCTGTGATTCCTACTCTTCCTGACTCCCCTTTCCTTTATACAATGGAACTATTATCGCTTTCCTCCAATCTTCTGGAACTTTCCCTGCCTCCCATGCCAAGTATACACACTGTACATTAAACTGACAGCCTTATCACCATCATACTTAACATTTCTCCACTGATGTCATCTACTCCTGGTACCTTTTGTAACTCCAGCGTTTTAATTGCTGCTAATTGGTCCCTGTTCTGCTGGTTTACCACCTCTCTATCTATGCCCTAACAAGTAAGAACCAAGTCTTTCTTATCTGCCACCACCAGAGAGCTAAAATACTATCTCCATCTGCTACCTATATTAACATCATCTTCCAGCACACCCCAAAGTTTGCCCCCCACTCCTCCCTTCAGCTTTAAACCTCTAGCTTCCTTGACTTTCTCATAGTTTTTCTTTTTATAATTCTTGTACTGATCACTTATCTTTCTTCCATACTCATCATCCACTCGCTTTCTGGGTTCTTTTATCATTACTTTTATTCTCTGTTTCAATCTCCTGTATTCTTGTTTCCTTCTTACTCTCGCTTCCCGAGGTACACTTCTCTGAAGCATCTTCAGTGCCTCCTTTTTTTCCTTCAAAAATACACCTATACCATTGTTAAACCAAACATTTTCCTTCTTCCTACATCTTTTCACAATGTTCTTATCACATAACACCTTCTGCTACTTAAGTCATCACCTTCACAACCTTCCACATTTGCTCCTTATCTTCCTCCTCATTTAGTCGTGCTCTCAGTGTTTCTGTTTGTCAAAGTTTGAATCTAAATCTTTCAGCCACTTCCATTTTCCTCAAGTTCTCCAGCCTTATTCTCCCTTCCAGCACTGGTTTCTTATTTCTTTCCTACCTTCCATTTATTTCTAATTCTGATTTTTGCCAGTACTAGAAAGTAATTAGTACTTGTTAACAATCCTCTGATTGATTTTACATCTACAACTCTCTTCTATAGTGGTAGGTGGTGGCGACCATCATTCACTCACTTGATGTAGTACTGCCTACTTCTTCCTTAGCCTGTATCATTCTCTTTCTGTGCCTGCCCTCCTCTCTTCCTGTTTCTCCCATCTTTCCTGTCACTTCTTATTGCTTTTCTTTCCTTTACGGGTGGCTTTACATTGAGTGACAAGCCAAATGGTTTCCTGTAAGCCAAGAAACCATTTACAACGCTGGGTGGTAACCATATGACCAAGCCATACGTGCTCCCTACGTATCAGCAATTGGGTTGGTGGGGGGTTAGTGCCCCTCCCCGTAAAACAAATAATTCAAAGTCAAATGGCCACCCCTTACGGGATTATGGCGTCTGGCAATAGATAGATAGATAGATAGAACTCTCTTCTAAACTCTTCATCTACCATTACATAGTAATGGAAAATAGATTACCTACTGAATATTACCACAGCGTAACTCCAGATGTGATCACTACTAACATGATGTAAAAGAAATGGTAGTAACAAATGAAGAGGTTTTAAACAAGGCCCCACCTAATGTCAAGAAAACATTTCCATTAACACCAATAAAATCCAAAATGAGCTAGTCCTATCACAGTAGAGATGGTGGGTAAAAGCACTCATGCAATTATGCTTGGAAGTTGATGGGAGCCGTCTGTACTATGGATAGATGACTCACTGGACCGCGGGAATGGGCCCAGTGTTAGATGCACTCCAGACTCTCAGTAAACAAACATGCACTTTGTAAGTACTCGTGTGAAATCCGGCACACAGTTTATTTAGCTCACAACAGCCCAAAAAACTGGAGCACATCCAGATTCGACCTCTGGCAGAAATGGCGGACGTATTTTAAAACGACTTACAGGCAAATTTTCAGTCTCATTTCTTTCTTCAAAGTACTGAAATAATACCCGTAGATTTTTACTTTCAGTGTTCGAAATGCAGGGGGGTCTGGGAGGATCTGACCCCCTCAATTGACCCATGGAAACTGACTATGCAGAATGACTCATCTTGGGCCTTCAGACCCTCTCGAATAAAATGTATACATTATTGTTATGAGGAATATATTTTGCATATGTATGAGCATTCAAAAACTGAACAACACGCAGTCTGTATTGTTGGGGACTTTCAGTGCCGTCTGCTACCTAGCTGGCGAGTGTAAATCAGTCCAGTGTTCTAAACAGTAACGTAACTATCGTAACTATTCAGTATGTCCGGGTAACCTTATGAGATTTGGCAAGAGCATAGGCCACCCAAGTCACTAAAATACTCATTAATAAAAAATACAACACATATAAAATTAATGAATACTTTTGACTGGCTATTTTGCATTTGTGTAAACTGATCTATCCGGCAATTCCTTTTATACTGTACAGCCTTTCATTATACTCGTATTACTGTTCAGTGGAGTTGACTTTCATATATAAATTTGTATCGTAGTTCTGAGTATGAGTATTGCTTTATTGAAGCCTGTCATTGCCTTTGTTATCTGTAATTTAATATTAACCAAATATCGCAACTTGAAATTTATTTACACACTTGGACGACCGTCCCCAGGTCAGAATAATACACAGCTCACTTTTTACTAGCTGTCGGTGTTGGTAGATCTGCCTATTGTTCATCGAGTAGGAAACCAGGCCAGTGATCAAGGTTTTTTATCTACGTACTGCCAGACGCCTTAATCTCATAAGGAGTGGCCACAAACAAATCTCCTCCAAGCCACCCTGTCCCCCGCCATTTCACTGCTCTCTCCCAGAGCTCACACACCCCTCTCTCATATACCTCTCCACTCCATCTCATCCTTGGCCTCCCCCTCCCCCCTCCACTTCACTCACATATACTCTCCACGTTAGTTTCTCTCTCCATTCTCTCCACATGGTCAAACCACCTCAGTATATTGCTCCTAACGCTTTTTACCACATCCACATCCACACCACAACGCTCCTTCACGTCCTCATTTGTCAGTCCGTTTCTCCATGTAACTCCACATGCTCCTCTCAAATAACTCATTTCCACTGCTCTCACTCTTGACTTGTGTCCTGCCAACAAAGTCCAAATTTCACTTCCATACGTTTGAGTTGGTATCACAATACAGCGACTTTCTTACTTCCATGCTCACTTCCCTATTTCTTATTAATACTTTCAAAGAACCAGCAACCTTTCATCGGTGTTGTACCCTTTCAAGCACTTCATCCTCCAAACTTCCATCCTTACTCATCACACTACCCAAGTACCTTAACACACTCACATTTTCCATTTCCTCATCATCCAACCTCACTACATTCAGTGACTTCATTTCTCTCGAAGACCATAACTTTACTCTTCCCTACTTTCACCTTTAGATTCCGTTTCTTACACACTTCCAGACTCATTCACCAAGCCTTGCTCATCCCCATCATCTTCACTTCACAATACAGTATCATCTGCAAATAACAATACAAGAAATTTCCAAACACTGCCCTTTTTCATTAGGGCCGCTCCAACATCCCATGCTGTACCTTGTATCCCTTTTATATAACCCCGTCCATATACAGATTGAACAACCATGGAAACATGACACATCCCTGTTTCAGTCCAACATTCAGACAGAAAACTTCACTATCCACCCGCACTGCAGTATTAGCACTCTCATACATACTCTTCACAGCATTCGACAACTTCCAGTTTACTCCACATATTCTTAATATTTTCCACATTCCTTGCCTGTCCATTCAGTCATATGCTTTCTCTATATCCACGAAAGCCGCATACAACTTCTTTCCCTTCTCTAGAAACTTTTCCACTAAAGACCCAAGGATGAACATCTGATCTACAGAATCTCTTCCCTTCCTAAAACGTCCCTGTTCTTCCCCAACTAATTCCTTTTATTTCCCTAACTCTGTCAGTATCGTACCATATACTTTGCCTACTACACTAAGAAGACAAATGCCCCTATGATTACCACACACTTCTTTTTCCTCTTTTTCTTTGCTGACTTCCAATCCCCCGGGACTCTACCTTCCTTCCAGGCCAATCTGCACATCCTCCATATCCATGCTACTACTGTCTCTTCCCAATGCTTCAATATTTCATCACACACTCCATCAAATCCCATTTTGACTTTCATCACTGCTTCTGCTACTTCCTTCCTACTCATCTCTTCGTCCCTTCTCACCATCCTCCTTCTCCCAGCCATTCCCCAGCCACTTGTACTCGCATTACCTTCATTCCCTATATTGAACAGTTCCTTAAAGTGTTCTCTCCATCTGCTCACTTTTTCTACCTTCTCCACTATCAATCTACCATTTTAATCTTTCACTCCCCTACCAACTTATTTATCACCCCAACTCTCTTATTTCCTTCCAAAACATTTTCTTACTTTCCACTTAACACTCAAATTCCTTCCAAATTCCTCATCCACTCTCTTCTTACTCTCTTTCTCACTAATCTTTTCACCTCTCTCTTCCTCTCTGCATATACCATAACTCTCGTTTCCATCTCTCAACTTCCTCCATGCCTATGCATCCCATCTAATACGCTGTAGCAGTAGCCGTGTGTCTGTGTGTGTATTTTGGGCAGCCAACTCTACACATTCAAATCGCACCAAAACTGGCATTAAAATCGCAAAAAATTCGCTGATGTGAAAGAACTTGGTCCCATCACGATTGAAAAACTTTTACTTTATTTAATGAGCGATAAAATTTTGACCAAAAAAACGCTGCTCCCGGCGTCTGGTCAATTGTCGCGGCCGAGTGGTTAATAATCTCGGGCTTGCATGCGGACAACTTGGGTTCCATTCCCGAAGCTGCAGATAACACAAACAATGAGTAGTTGCAAAAAAAAAACAGTGACAGTGTTAGACTGGAACAGCACATAAACGGACCATCATGGGCCCTTTGATGTTGCCTTGATGGCCGATAGTGACAACGTTAGACTAGAACAGCACATAAACGTGACTTGGATTACCTGAAATGATCGCAATGCGCATGCAAAGTGTGAGGAAACGAGTGAGAAGCACAAAAAAACGAGTGCGCAGTGTGAGAGCCCTCCACAGGAGCAAGTGCCCACGAGCACTTGTCCACTCACTATACTGGTATGCTTTCTTCTTTTGTGCCACAATTTGCCTCACCTCTTCATTCCACCATGCTATTCCTTGCACCCCCTTATGTCTTCTCTTTACCCCACACACCACTTCACATGCTACACAAATTTCTTTTGTGAAAATCTTGCACACACCTTCCATCTCTCATGTGCTCCAAATCATATTTACCCATTCGCTCCTCCACTTTTCTTTTGTATATTCTGCCTTTGTTCCATCCTCTTGCAACCTTTCTACCCTCCTTGTATGGACTATTTCCCCCTGTCCTTCCCTCCTTCTATTCCTCCACTGCACTTGAATCTTGACTTTCACCACCACCAAGTAGTGGTCAGAAAAGTCACTCTCCCAACTTCTGTATGCTCTTCCATCCGTTACATACCATCTCATTCTACCATCCACACACACGCACATAATAATCAATCATTGCCTTTCATTCATTCAGTTCACCACCCACCCTTCTCATCACTCGCCACATATACCTGTGGATCATTTTGTGCTTAAAGAGGGTATTGGCTATCACCAACCCCCTCCCCGCACAAATTTCCACTAGAGCACTGCCATTCATATCCATTTCTGTAGGCACAGCCCACTCACCAACTACTCCATCAACTTTCACATTCCTTACTTTTCAATTCATATCTACAATCAAAAACAATCTCATTCCTCTCAAACTTTTCCATGCATGCGTCCACATTTGCCCAGAACTCTTCTTTCACTCTGCTTCCACTATCTTGTGTTGATACATACACACACGATTACCCACGTTTGTATTCCCACTTTCATTCTTACCCACACAATCCTTGAACCAACTGATCCATACTCTCTTATATTCTCCTTCCATCACTTGCACACAACAATACATGCACCCTCTTTTGCCCTCTCAGTCTCACCTACTCCCACTCATATACCCCATCCATATCCCCACTCTCACATTTTCACCTCTCCATTTAGTCTCAGTTAATCCACATATGTCCACTTTTGCACCCTCAAGCACCTGGACAATCTCAATTTTTCACCTCATCATTCTCACCTCTTACATTCCATGTTGCTGTCCGTACCATGTCCTTTGTCCGGTCCTTGGTCATCATCTGTTGGTCTGACCTAATATGAGGCTTCTTGATTGTATTTTTAGTTACCGGTAGTTGTTTTCCAGGGAGGGGTACTAACCCTCCACTAACCCATTTGTTGATATTTAATATGCTGGGTTACCACCTGGCGTATTAAATGACTTCCTGATTAACATGAAATCATTTGGCATGTCACTCAATGTAGGGTTACACAAAATAGAGTACCGCAACACTGAGTGGATGTACAGTCGCGTTCATGAGTCCCGATACGCATATAATCGTGTTGTCTTTTGTTGTGTCCACCACTGGTAGGGTGTTGAACTATTTCACCTGCAACCCGGTCAAGTTAAGTTCAGTGTACCAGGCAGTAACCCAAGCGCAAAAGTTCCATATTCCAAAAGCAGTGAGCACTACAACAGACAACATGCCCGCATGTGTATCTGGACTCATGAACGCGACTGTACACAAAAAGTATCGGTGCACACTGGCCTGAAACAATTTGACACCACAGACGATGGACTCTCGAAATGTTTGATGATTTTTTCCCCCTTGTCAAACATTCTTACATAAGTATGTCAAAGTTTCTTGCGACAATTTATGGCTGATATTGTTACGGGATTCATATTCAGATGATATATAATCAATTGATTTTTCAAGTACAGTACTACACAAGCTATATTGATCATTTCAGATATCGTACCCCTCCTGCGAGATACTTTTTTTCTTTTTTTTACCGTGAGTACATTATTTATACAATGCTTGAGGGCAGAAAGTGAGACAAAAATTACAAGTTAGCCTAGAACATGGGCAGTATGAGCTTATTTTAACAACTTCCTTCAGCATGATGATGCAAATCATATTTTCTTTATCCTGACAATTCGGTTCAACTCCGGGTAGACTGACTTGGATGATGATATCGCCTTCAGTAACCTTTTCGCACGTGGATAAGTTAATAAGTTTTGTGGGACATGACGCGCCTGCTTTTCACCCTTCTTCCCTGCCCGCTCCAAATATGTGTATTCTCGGCTTATTTTCACCACTCAAACATTCAAGAGCATACATTTCACTTCCCAACATCATAAATCGAATGTTTACTATTCACTCTCCACATGTTATACAATCAATGCAAAGAGAATTTTATTAGCTTTCGAATGCCGGAGGTCCCAGTTTGATACGGGGTATCGTGTTCGAGTAATAAGCGAAAAAGTAAAACCAATTTCCGACAGACAACAGATTTTTTTTATTCGGGGAGCTCTAGTGAAAAACTTTTCGTGTCACTGTCATGTTTTTATTTTATCATCCTATGCAGAATTTAATTGGCTTTCATTTGAGCCCAAACGGTGATCCTAGGCCTCATAATTTTCGAGAAAAATGCAAAAAAATATGGTGCACCCATGCCGTGTCGTGACTGTAGGGCAGTTTCCTGCCTTCCTCTAAGCTACTGCACTATTTCACCAATTTTTTGTATACTAAATATGCATACTATAGTCACCTGATTCACTGTCACTATTATTATAGCTGAATACTCACATTTGGTGCAGGGTAGAGGCAGTGTAGTTGATTAGACACAGTAGCATAATCTTCGTTGGGCCAATGGTTGATAACGACTAGGATTGCTTCACAAACACCAAATATCCTATTGCAAATACCAAATCACAACAGTGCACAAACACTATACACAAGCACTACTAGTATAGTGAAATGTGTTGCATGGCCGGGACAGGAGTAAGAGTGGAAATTTAAAGGGACAGTGCCACGCAGTACCTTCCCCACTTACAGCTCATTTAGTACTGAATAACCTTTCTGCTCTCTTGCTGGTATCAGGACCCACAGTTGCCAACTCATTACTTTTGACAAGGAGCAGGGAAGCTATGACACCTCCAAAAATGATGCCGATCGGCCAAAAACTTTTCCTCTGACAAAAGTTTTTATGCTTTAATGACGCCAAAAGCATCAACGAGTATAGTCGCGGCCACACCCATATGACGACAAACGCTTCATCATGTATGAAGGGGTTAATCCTCGTCAATATGAGTGTTCTAAATGGAGTGAAATCCTCTGGTCGTAGCAAGAACAAAACCAAAAGTATACCATCATACTAAAAGGGTTAAGTTCTTGGCATCGCTTTCCCATTCAGAGGTGATAAAGGTTCATGATCGCTGAACACAAAGGTCGATCTGCACGCACCAGTCAAGCCTTTTCTTCCCCCCTCATTTTCAGCTATTAGAGCCCACTCACATTATTTTGACCACCCATTTTCTTTAAGACTTCAAACTTCGTAAACAAGCCAAAGGTTCCTCGGATCTTAAACTGCTAGAATCATTACATATAATGTATTGTTAAACAATTCCTATAGTATTGTATATTATTCTTACGCTTGGTTGTTCTTCCTCTAGCCTAATGATGCCAGTTGTGACTGGCGAAATGTTGCACAATACAGGAAACTCCCCTCCCCCCTTTCCAAGTCTGTGTATTGCTGCCCTGTACCATGTGCTACACGAGGTCTGTCCAAAAAGAAGCCGAACTTATTAAATAGCACACCAACCAGCCAGTATAGCGTGATTGCGGTGGGAGTTCTGTGTAGGCGACTTTGGACTTTCGTCAAACACCAGCCTATCAGGCCACGTCACTTTAGTATCGAGGCACATGCACTTGAGTGAACATGTGTTTATACTGCACGTGCATAATTTCTTCTTCTTTCGTCTAAAATCTACGACTTCTCAGGATAGAATCTTTAGGGGGGGTAGGGGGGGTCCACAGGGGCCAAATGGAGAGGGTTGCCAGCTCGGAGAGTTTTCAAAACCGGAGATTACGCATGAACCCGGGGCCTACAGACCTACTATTCCCGATTTGACATGTCCCGGAGCTGAGAGTGGGGTATAGGCCTATGTACCGTCTGTGTGTGTGTGTGTGTGTGTGTGTATATATATATACACACACAGTATATATATATATATATATATATATATATATATATATATATATATATATATATATATATATATATATATATATATATATATTTAGTATATATATATATATATATATATATAGTAGTATATATATATATATATATATATATATATATATATATATATATATATTTTATATATATATATATATATATATATATATATATATATATATATATATATATATATATATATATATATATATATATATATATATATATATATATATATATATATCTATATTTTATTCGTTTGTTTTTCCTTCCTGTGTTCTGTTATTAAATATATACAGTATATATATATATATATATATATATATATATATATATATATATCTATATATATACCGGTATATATTGCCGTACAGTGCCAAGTGGAAAGAAGTGAGAATTCCCATTCAGTGCATCAGTGACAAGCCATCTGTGATCTCTCTCTTCCTCCCCCCTTGTGATTGTGCCAATCAACCGTGCAACTTAGCTCTCCCCCCCCCGGGGACCAGACTTCAGACTCGGTAAGACTTTTAAAACGATTGTTTAACAGTGAATCAAGGAACTACCACAGAACCGGATGCCACCAAAGCAAGAGACGGTGTGCAGGGAAATATCTAGATCTAACCCCCCCCCCCAGCATACGGCACTGAGAGACAGTGAACTATCCCCACACGCACTCACCCTGATTTTCTCGTATCCCGCGCGATACGCTCAAACTGATCAGCAGTCCAAGGATTGATGTAACATAAATATTGTGACTGCCTGCCATTCCTGTAATTTAGAATTGGTGAATACACATGTAGGTTGTTGCCCGGAGTTTTTATGCCCTGTTCCTCTTATGTTTGTGTTCTAGTCCCGGTCTAGAAAAGGACCCAACTACACGCCAGCTGTTTCTAGGACGGGAAGCTGACCTAGAATCTATCTATCTATAGCCCGACGCCCTAATCCCGCAAAGGGTGGCCACAGACAAAACGCCTCCAAGTCGCTCTGTCACCCACCATTTGACTACCCTCCCCTCAACTCACCCCCCCCCCTCATATACCTCTCAACTCCATCCCTCCACCTCATCCTCGGTCTACCCCTCCCTCTCCCTCCCTCCACCTCACCTACATACACCCTCTTAGTCAGTCTTTCATTCTCCGTTCTCTTCACATGTCCAAACCACCTCAGTGTATTTCTCCTAATCTTCTCAACCACATCCACATCCACCCCACAACGTTCCTTCACTTCTTCATTCGTCAACCTGTCCCTCCACGTCACTCCACATGCTCCTCTCAAGTAACTCATTTCCACTGCTCTCACTCTTGATTTGTTCCCCTCTTGCAAGGTCCACGCCTCGCTTCCATACGTCAGGGTAGGGATCACAATACTATCATGCAATGACTTCTTAACTTCCATACTCACCTCCCTATTTCTCATCACTGCTTTCAGTGTACCAACAACCTTCCTTCCCTGCTGTACCCTTTCATGCACTTCATCCCCCAAAGTTCCATCCTTACTCATCACACTACCCAAGTACTTGAATGTACTCATATTCTCCATATCCTCACCATCCAACCTCACTGCACACTCTGTGACTTCATTCCTCTCAAACACCATAACTTTACTTTTGTTTACATTAACTTTCAGATTCCTCCTCCTACACACTGTCCCAAATTTATTCACCAAACCTTGCAACTCCCATTCATCTTCACTCAACAATACTGTATCATCAGCAAACAGCAACACCGGAATCTTCCAAATCTTACCCTCATTCATTAGAGCCACCCCCACATGCACTGCCCTACCTTGCACCTCCTTTACAACCCCATCCATGTATATATTAAACAGCCATGGAGACATCACACAACCCTGTTTCAGTCCCACATTGAGATCAAAGAACTCACTCTGCTCACCATCCACTCGCACCGGAGCTCTAGCTCCCTCGTACATACTCTTCACAGCTCTCAACAATTTCCCCTCCACTCCATATATTCTTAATACCTTCCACATACCTTGCCTATCTATTCTATCATAAGCTTTTTCCAACTCCATGAAGGCAGCATACACTTTCCTTCCCTTCTCTAGATACTTCTCCACTAAACATCTTAGAACAAATATCTGATCTACACACCCTTTTCCCTTCCTAAATCCCCCTTGTTCTTCTCCAACTAGCTCCTCTGTCATATGCCTAACCCTATCAGTGAGTATTCTACCATAAATTTTACCAGTCACACTAAGAAGGCAAATACCCCTATGGTTACCACATATTTCTCTCTCCCCTTTTCCTTTGTATAAAGAAACAATTATACCTGATTTCCAGTCCTCTGGAACCCTTCCCTCTCCCCAAGCCAATCTACACAACTTCCATATCCACTCCACAACACTCTCACCCCCACACCTAAGCATTTCACCACACACTCCATCAATTCCTGGGGCCTTTCCCAACTTAATCTTCTTCATCGCTTCCACTACTTCCGCTCTACTGATCTCTTCCTCCCTCCTCTCATCTCTTCTTCTCCCAGCCATTCCCCAACCACTTATACTCGCACTGCTCTCACTCTCTACATTCAACAAATCCTCAGAGTGCTCCTTCCATTTCCTCTATTTCTTTCTCTTCTCTACGAACAATTCTATTATTCCTATCTTTCACTCCCCTACTGTTTCCCCTTTCACACTGCCTTACTTTCTTTACCTCCTTCCAAAACAATTTCTTACGCTCCCTCCATTTCACACTCAGATCCCTTCCAAACTCTTCATCCACCTAGAAACACCCAGCATAATAAACAGGATACAAACAGCTGATGATAACCATATACTCTCACCTGCATTTATGCTAATGTTTGGGCCGGTGTTTGGCGAAGTTGTATTTTGAGTTGCTCATTGCAGCTTTCAGAAGAGAATCTTGATCTTGATCACAGAGATACTCGAAAATTGTAGAACATGTCATTCCATAGTTAACTTGGACGCACAGCTCCGACTTAACCGAGTCTAGTCTCATGCGATTTCGGCTATCAGTCCAGAGATTATTCATCAACGAAAATGTTCTCTCAACAAATGCATTGCTTACTGGAATTGCTAACATTCTCGAGACAATGCTGAGTGAATTAGATGCCTTACAGCCTGAGAGGAATGTTGCTCATTTCTCATCTAATGTTTGCTTCTCATTCAACTTTGCCATAACGCTTCTGAGTGACACAACTTCATCGTACAGAATATCCTCGTCAAGCGATGCATGAAGAACTTTGGCAGCACAAACGAAGTGTTGATAAATCAGCTCCTGATCACTCTTCAAGTCGAACACAGTGAGTTTTTCCAGGGGTGAATTTTCATAATCATATCACTGTTCCAGATACGATAATGCACGCTGGTAAACTAAAAGAGCTTCCCTCAAGAACAGATCTTTCTGTGATGAGCTCAGATGCTTCAGGCCTTTAGTTGCTTTTGCCCCAAAGAATTGAATTCTGTCTCTCAGTTTACTTCTGGTTTCAGCCATGATATCATGTGGCTACAATATGTATGCTGCCTCTCAACTTTAAGAACTGTCTTATGAAAAATGCCATAATGTGATGCACAAAATACAAATAACATTCCCCAACAGTCGCTTCTCCCCCAAGATTTTGGTCGTTATTTAGAGAATGCTCTTCATCTCGCAAAAATTTCCACACTAATTTGGAGCAGTCATCCTCTTCCAGTTTAATGAGGTGCACTTTTACAGCTGGCCAACAGTGTATCAATCTCTCACTGCTGTAAAGGGTTAACCACTGCACACATGGCGAAGGAGATTGTCATATTCTTGCTTTACAAACTCAAAGCACTGCTCCAGCTCATCTGCTTTTTTTGGCACTAGATGAAAATTCATTGAAGATTTTTATGACAAGTGTTTCTACGTCATGTGACTGTTTTGCAGGCATGTCTTGCAGCGTTATGAAGTATGTGACAGTAACAATTAGCTTTTAGGAACTGGATTATAGTCTCTAAGCTTTGTAAATGCTGAACTGTGTTTGCCATAATCAACCGAAGCATTATTACGTATCAGAACTCTAAGCCCTTGGCCACCCCATTTGGGATACATGGCGTCTGGCAATGGATGGATGGATGGGAGAACCATAAGCAACTATTATTGGCATCAAGACCAGCCATGTCGATAGTTTCCAATTTCTCAGTAATTCCATCAGCACTCTCATTACTGTCTTCATACACATTTAAAAGCTTGTTTTTAACCCCAGCTCCAGCATCAAAGTATCTAACAGCTACGGGATATATTTTTGTGTTTCCTTTGTTTATTGCATCTGTACTTATTGAAAAAGGTTTTACCCCATAATCATCATGGACACCTTGTAAGTCTTTAACCACAGATTCAATTGTGGAAGGAAGCAGCACATTTGCTTATATGGCCTCTGCCTTTGTTCTTCCACAGTGAACAAGTTTAGCAATTTTTGCGTCACTAAATTTTGGGATGAAGCTTCACTGAACAATCCAAACTTGTTTTGATGAGGTTTAACAGTATGGTAGACATGAGTTATTCCAGAAATGGCAGCCTTGCGTGAGTCTGGTGAGAATTTTTGAGGAATGTCTCGATTGTACTGCTCTGTGAACTTTCCTTTGCGCGATTAACGTGAGTTATATTGTTGTTTCCTCACAGCACTAAAACCATCATGCTTAACTGTGAAAGTACTTTGGCAGAATTTACACAGAACAGTTGACTCAACCGCTTTCTGTAGCTACCACTGAGCTCTGTAATATGTAGAGGCTTTTTCATGGCTAACACAACGTAATTGACGTAGCCGCCGCCAGGTCGGCGCTGGTGTAGCGGCAGCCATGTTACACCTCGCCCGATGCCCACGGATTTTGAACTGAGGTGTTCGTTGAGTTTTTGAAGCAGCCGATGATTCCGTAATATATAGTGCCATGGTCAGCTGTGCAGCCTCTGGATGTAAAAAATGGATACAGGAATTCATCAGAGAGAGATGGCATTACATTTCACAAGAAATATATCTTGTTGTTAAGATTATTGCCCCCTGGGGTGGGGCGGGAAGATTCTTCCCCGGTATCCCTGCATGAATGAGGCCACTAAAACGGGCCCATTTATCTCCAGTCTTTCTCTCCATGTCCTCTTCTGTTCTGTTCACACTCTCTTGTAGATATTTCCATGTTTCTTCCGGCCTTTATCAATCTAGACATTCGGTTTCATGACATGGATAGTGCCATAAAGGGTAAGTTCTGCACTGCAGCAACCTATGGCGTTGTGTTATACTCATTGGCTAAATGTACCCGATATAATTCGTTGAACTGGACAGAAAAAAAAAAAATTATAATCCATATATGTTTTTGTGTTATAAGCAAAAAGTGTCTATTAATAATCACTGCTTAGTGGAAATGAAGTATTTGAATTTGAATTTAAGTGTCGGTGTTTCAATATGGCCGTCAAAATCACACGCCCGCGGCGGAGATAGCCTCTCCATATTATAGAGCTCAGTGGTAGCCTCCCACTAAATTCCTTCTGTTTTATCCAATTTTCATTGAATTTACACAAAAAAAAAAAAAAAAAATCTGTTTTCTTTACCGGATTAGCTACCTTATCTGCCATTTCAGTGTCATACTGTAGGTGTTTAAGGGTCGGCTTCCCGTCCCTTGAACGCCTATTCTGTAGCTGGGTTCCCTTTCTACACCGGAGCTTAGGAAACTGAGAGAGACACAGGGCACAAAAACTCAGGACAACAACCTTACACGTAAGTATACTGGTAAATTCTAAATGTGGAACGGGTAGATGTCACGAACAGGAATCTAGGCAATTATATAACATGTACTGAGATCAGGAGTACTATCCCGCAGGATACAGCTGTTAGGACAATAGTTCAGGATAAAAGTGAATAGTACAATGAACAGCACTTAAGATGTTGAGCAGGGGAATCGGTCATTGTCGCTTTGAGGGAAATTTACTCTGTGGTTGGAATAGGCAGCTTGACTATAGGTCTTATGTCGCGGAAGAATTATATTACTATAGTCGCGGTGCACGACTCTGAGGTTGTCATTATCGTACCCTGGCAACCTACCATTCAAAAGTGCGTCCGATTTCGTATCATATTATACACGAATCATATTATTATGCATGGATATATTATACACGAATATTATTATACACGAACATATTACATACGAATCACTTGCGTCTTATGTTATACACGAAATGGGATACACTTTTGAATGGTAGGTTGCCAGGGTACGATAATGACAACCTCAGAGTCGTGCGCCGCGACTGTAGAGCCGAGGTATACATTCACTCAGGGGATGGCGGGAGAGCTCACAGCCTGGCTCCTGAAGGGGGGTGAGGTCCACCACGGGCCTCCATATCCTGCAGCCATGGGATCACTCATAGGGACGTCCTCTCTCGTCCAGGGCTGCGTGTGGTGAAGGCTCTGCACTGTCGGGGCTGGGAACTGGGGTCCGACCCTCGGGACTGGGGCCGAAGAGTTTCCTGAAGCACTCAGGTGCCTGACGGAGGATGAGAGTCATCTGCGTTGGGGTGGAGAGAGGTCTCGCCCAGGGAACCTGGGGGCAGCCTTGGGGGCCCATCAGCTGTGGTCTCCTGGTGTCGGGGATGCCGTCAGGGGTGGGCTGTGGCATCGGCCTCCGTAGGAGTCCGTCAGGTAGGGTCCCTCTGGAGCTGGTTGTCAGAGAATAACCCTGGGGATGTACAGGGCCTCTCCATGGATCCTCGAGGCTGAGGCCTTCCTCCCAAAGGTTGCCTCACTGGTGGTGGACAGTAGGGTTATCTGTGCCCCCACCGGTCAGCAGGTCTGATGGTAGAATGCCCTCTCGTAGTGGAGTCACGGGGTGAGGGGCTTTGGTGCTCCTCCCTGGCACGGCTGCCGGCCATTGCTGGGTTCCCATGGGCAACGAAATGAGGGCGGCTACTGGCTGTCCCTTCGTTGTAGGCGCAGCTACCGGTCATCGCCTGGGCCTGACTCCCTGATGGGGACGCAGGCGAAGTGCAACTACCAGCCGTCACTTGCCTGTCAGTTTGGCTACCAGCCATCGCTTGAGCCCCGTGTGGAGGACGATGTGCCGATGAGGAGTGGCTGCAGGCCGTCTCCTGCCAACGGGCATGGCTACAGGCCGTCACCTGTGTCTTATCCTCTGAGGCAACTACAGGAGGAGAGGGGACATACCTTTCTCTCCCCAGCGTGGCTACCGGCCATTGCTGGTTCCTGTAAGGGGGTATAGCAGCACCTGATGGGGGAACGGCTACTAGCCGTCTCCTGCTGTATGGCCATCTACAGGCCGTGGCCTTTTAAGGGCACAGCTACCGGCCGTCACCTGAGCCCAGCTACAGGCTGTGGCTATTAGGGAGGAGCGGTTACTGGCAGGGCAGTGCAGCTGCAGGCCGTCTCTGGGAAGCCTTCCAAGCGACTACCGGCTGTCTCCTGAAGGTCTGAGCAACTACTGGCTGTCTCACAAAGGGCTACTGGCCGCTGCTGGGGTGCTGCTTAGAGCTAAGGTAGTAGCTCCACCCCAATCCTGTTGAGGGTCAGCTCGTCCGCAAGGTAGTCTCCGTTTCCTGCTATGGTGGCGGCAGGCGAGTTCCGAGTCATAGGGGTGCGTGGCCCGGGCGGACTTATGTCCCTGTTGCCCGGGGTCGGGTCGTGCTCTGTCTGCCCCTCCGTAGGCTGCTCCCGCGGGTGTTGTGCTGCCCTCGGTGACTATTCCTGGCATTTTATTCAGAAAATATAACAAACAGTTTAAGCTCGATAATAGTATTTATAAACAAAGCAGAAACACTGAGAACAGATTACACCAGAACATCGCACCACACATCACCCGTGTCTCAGTAAATGATGTGTACTGGCATCTGAAGGATCACGGAACATACAACAGAATAAGCGGTCCCCACTGCTTTACAGGAATCATACGTGATCACACTGCGCAGGAGGAGTACAATGACATCTGAAATGATCAGTATAGCTTATGCAGTCCATGGGTAATAAATTAATTATTATCTGAATATGCCTTCAATAACAATATCAGCCATAAATTTTCATATGAAACCAACCTATGACTGTTATGCTAGGTGTTTTTAGGGCGGCTTCCCGCACTAGAAACGCCTATAGTAGGACTCGCGTAAATTTGTGCCTGTGGTGTGGCCTGCACCTGTGTACAGTGTTGCCACGTTTTCTATACCGTTATCTCTCTCTCTCTCTCTCTCTCTCTCTCTCTCTCCTGGCGGGAGATGTGAGCCACCCTGAGTACTTTTGATTATTTTTATAAGTTGTTTATAATTGTGCTTTCATTTGTTAATTTGGTTTTGTTATATTTAGCGATATTTATCATTTTTTGTATACGGCGACAGATGACCCGTTATTGCAGTACCATGATTGATTTTCATTCATTCATTCTCTTTCCCCTTCCTCCATCTCTCTCTCAGCCTGACAATGCCTCCACCACCACCACCCCCTGTCATGCCGACAATGCATTCAACCTTGCCCCTCTCCTGCCTGCCTGCCTCTCTCTCTCTCTCTCTCTCTCTCTCTCTCTCTCTCTTTTATTGCAAGAGACATTTTGGATATTTTCTTTTACATAATATTGTATATATTGTAAATTTGACATTATTTCCACACCATCCCTGAGATCAAGGCCACCGACTGAGTGTGGAAGTGTTGCCGCTCGCGAGTGAATAATGTTTTTTTTTTTTACTTCGGTATTGGCATATGCCTACTATTTTGTCCTACATATTAGCTTATGATTATAAATGTGATTATTCCTCGCCCTTAAAATTACGGTAAAAGCCAGTAAATGTGAGCATTCTTCCCTAGCAACACCTGTACAAGCTATGCTTGGGTCTATGGAGGGGTACGTACTTTACCTTAGGCCAGACTGGGTGTGTCAGTGTTACCACTCACAAGAATTATATGAATTATTTCTTTTACTTTGGATATTGGCATATTTCTTCTTTTTTCAGGCTCATTATCTTATATCCATAACTGTGATATTATTACTGAAATGCGTGGGTTTGAACGCATCGGTTCTCCGGAGCATTCCGGAGAATACCGCAGTCTCCCCGACATCAAGGCGGACCAGGAGCAGTGGAGTCTGCCCTCAGAAACGCCGACACCCCCACTCGGACTCCCCCCACTCGGACTCCCCGGGGTAGCCGCCGCCAGCCACCATCACTCCGGGCAACAGCGGCATACGTCAGCCCGGGCCGTGCGCCCTTGTGAAACGCAACCACCGCGCCGCCGCCACCGTAGGAAAAAGACACTACCTTCGCGTGGCGGAATTACCGAGTTAGCTAGGGGTGGAGTCAGAAATTGTACTCCAGACAGCACCCCTAAGGTAGAGACGATCTATGGTCGCTCTAGCAGTGGTAAGGTAGAGACGATCGGCGGTCGCTCCCCCCACAGCAAGGTAGAGACGATCAGTGGTCGCTCCCATAAAGAAAATACAGAGACGATCTATGGTCGCTCACAACAAAATCAGGTAGAGACGATCAGTGGTCGCTCCCTGAAAGCTAAGGTAGAGACGATCGGCGGTCGCTCCCTCAGCACACTGGTAGAGACGATCAATGGTCGCTCCCCTATAAAAAAGACAGAGACGATCTATGATCGCTCACAACAAAATCAGGTAGAGACGATCGGCGGTCGCTCCCTGACAGCTAAGGTAGAGACGATCAGCGGTCGCTCCCTCAGCACCCGGGTAGAGACGATCAACAGTCGCTCCCCTATAAAAAAGACAGAGACGATCTATGGTCGCTCACAACAAAATCAGGTAGAGACGATCAGTGGTCGCTCCCTGCAAGCTAAGGTAGAGACGATCAACGGTCGCTCCCTCAGCACCCCGGTGGAGATGATCGACGGTCGCTCCCAGGGTATAGTGAGGAGGAAAGACCTCCCTGTCTCCCCCGGCCTCTGTTCCCTGCGCGAGGCCCTTGAGAAGATCCACCTGTCGGGCCCCCGTGACAGCCGCTGCCGCAGTCCTTCCCTGCCGGCGCCCCTGTCCATAGGAGACCGCAGTCCGTCGCCTCTTCCGGCCCGCCCCAGGACACCCGGGCGAGACCTCACCACGCCCCCACGACGCCGGGACCTGACCCAGAGGTTCCTAGCCCTCTTCGGCCCCAGTCCGGAGCCCAGTCCGGAAGCCCCCGGACGCGAGAGGACGCCCTAGTGAGTCGCCCCGTGCCCTCCTGGCTCGCTCTACCCTGGCGACACCCTCAGCCGACCGGATCATCGCCGAGGTAACTGTGTCTCTCTCTACCAGAGATACGAGGATCCACAATTGTGAAGTAGGTTAAGTGTGACTCCTTTTTCTTAGAATAAGACTAGTGCAGTGATTTCATGTACTTTCCATTGGGGTAACCCAGGACATAATACTACATTAACGGGTGAGAATAGGGGTAGAGACCCCAAATGAAGATACGTGCGAGTATCATCCCGAGTTTACTATGGACTTCTCTCTAGAGCCCGAGGAAAGGATAATACATCATTAGAGTGCTATTGGTTAAACTCTGAGTAATACAGTGAAATAGAATTCACGAGTGTTCCGACTTTGTTACGCGTTGGGAAGTGCGAACCTACATAACCTACCAGAGAGATGTGTAGTATATAAGTTGTGCTGACGGAAATCTAGTGTTATCAAACTACGAGGACCGCGAGTGATAACTGTACTCTCTTGTTCCGCACGCTATCCCTGAGAACCCTCCCCACTCCTCACCCACGCTCTTGAAGTCCAAATAAGAACCAGAGTTAATTATCAAAGAATTCTTGCCAATAGAAAACACCTAAAACTCCCTTGTTAATATCGGGCCTCATTAAGTATTACCATAACTTCTCCCTCGCCGTTCTAAGTCACTCTCTGTGTCTCACTACCCCCCCCCTTTCCTGGTAGACCACAAACCCCCCCTCTCTCTCCTCCCGCGCTCCGCGCGCACGGGTATTTACTGTACTAAGATTTGTTGTATTGTCATTAATATCTAGGAAGCTAGTATCCTGCGAGATACACAATATTTTAAATAAGGTTTTGTATTGCTCTATATTGTGATGTAATGTCTGTTGAAATGTCTCGTGTCTAACTGAAATAATATACGTGTATGGTGTTGCCGAAAGTTTTTATGTCCTGCCTCTCTTCATTGCACTAGCTCCGGTCTCGAAAGAGGACCCCGCTCAGTGTTGAGTTGATTTGGAACGAGAGGTCGAGCCAAATTCTACTCAGCATTACAATTACCCACCCTAAAACTACGCTAAAAAACATTAAAAGTGACTACAATTTCTTTTAGCAACACTGTACAATATGTATGCCATGTTTCTGCGTTATTGTATAAATATTTTATGCATAATAAGATTACTGTTGATTCATCCATCAAAATACACAAGTGTAAGTTTTATTCATCTGAATTTATCGTATTTGTGTTGCCTTGTACATAAATAGCGTCCGTTTCACATCGCAAGTTGGGGAAACGTGGCACCGTTGTACACAGGTGCGGGCCACACCAAAGCCGCAAATTTACGCGAGTCCTACTATAGGATGTGGCTTTTTTCTAGACCAGAGCTTAAGTACCAATAGAGAGGCAGAGCATTAAAACTCAGGGCAACAACCTTACACGTATATCGACAAATTCTAAGCTTAGGAACAGTCAGACATCACAAACAGTAATCTAGACAATCATAGGACATGTACTGAGATACTGGGTGGCAGGATACTGATCGGACAATAATTCTGGGTCAAAGTGGACAGTGCACTGAACAGCACTTGTAATCTTGGACAGGGGGAATAGTCACTGGGACACTAGGGAAAATTAACACTTGGGTACATAACTTAGTCAGGCCCTTTTAGGCTGGGGATTTTTATTACTAGGGCTGGGGTGCGGATCTTGCTTATTCACTGAGGTCACTGTGTTCACTTCTGGGCTCTTCCTCGTGTCACTGTATTCGCTAGAGGTCTACATTTAAGTCATTGTATCACTGGAAGATCTTTTACTTGATTTCCCTTCACTTATTCATACGCTGCCCTGTCTGATAGTCACTGTTTCATTGTCATTGCACTTGCACTGTCACTCATTGTTGGGATCTGGGGAAGGTGGCGGTGATGGCAGAGGGCGGCAGGGAAGCTTACAGCCCAGATCCTGATGGGGGCTGAGCCTCGCCAAAGGCCTCTGTGTCCCACAGCCACGGGACCACTCATAGGGGCGTCCTCTCTCATTCAGGGCTGCATGTGGTGAAGGGCCCCTCACTGTCTGGGCTGAGAACTGGCGTGAGGCCCTCGGGACTGGGACCAAAGAGGTTCCTGAAGCGCTCACTCAGGCACCTGATGGAGGACAAGTGCCTCCTGCATTTTGGTGGAGAGAGGTCCTACCCAGGGGTCCTGGGGGCGGCCTGAGGGTCCCATCGGCTGCGGTCTCCTGCAGTCGGGAACGCCGTCAGGAGTGGGCTGCAATATCAGCTTCTGTTGGAGTCCATCAGGTAGGGTCCCTCCGGAGCTGGCTGCAGAGAATAGCCCTGGGGATAGGGATGGCACAGGGCCTCTCCAACAGTCCTCAGGGCTGAGACTTTCCTCCTGAAGGTTGCCTCACTTGTGGTGGACAGCAGGGTCGTCTGCGCCAAAGGCCTCTGTGTCCCGCAGCCATGGGATCACTCATAGGGGCGTCCTCTCTCGTTCGGGGCTGCATGTGGTGAAGGGCCCCTCACTGTCTGGGCTGGGAACTGGCGTGAGGCCCTTGGGACTGGGGCCAAAGAGGTTCCTGAAGCGCTCACTCAGGCACCTGACAGAGGACGAGTGTCTGCTGTGTTTTGGTGGGGAGAGGTCCCACCCAGGGGTCCTGGGGGCGGCCTCAGGGTCCCATCGGCTGCGGTCTCCTGCAGTCGGGAACGCCATCAGGAGCGGGCTGCAGTGTCAGCCTCTGTTGGAGTCTGTCAGGAAGGGTCCCTCCAGAACTGGCTGCAGAGAATAGCCCTGGGGATAGGGATAGCACAGGGCCTCTCCAACAAGCCTCAGGGCTGAGACTTTCCTCCTGAAGGTTGCCTCACTCGTGGTGGACAGCAGGGTCGTCTGTGCCCCCGCCGGTCAGCAGGTCTGATGGCAGATCGCCCTCTTGTAGTGGAGTCACAGGGGGCGAGGGGCTTTAGCGCTCCTCCCCGGTGCAGCTACCAACCGTCGCTGGGTTCCTGTGGGCAACGAAACGAGGGCAGCTACTGGCCGTCCCTTTGTCATCGGCACGGCTGCTAGCCATTGCCGGGGCCCAACTCCCTGAAGGGGATGCAGGTGAAGTGCGGCTACTGGCTGTCACTTGCCTGTCGGCACGGCTAACGACCGTCGCCGAGTTCCCATGTGGAGGACGATGTGCTGACGAGGAGCAGCTGCAGACCGTCTCCTACTGACGGGCGTGGCTACCGGCTGTTGCCTGTGTCGTGTCCTCTGAGGCAACTACAGGAGGAGAGAGGACGTACCCTTCTCCCCTCAGCGTGGCTACCGGCCGTTGCTGGTTCCTGTAGGGGGGGATAGCAGCACCTGATGGGGCAGTGGCTACCAGCCGTCTCCTACTGTGTGACCCGGCTACAGGCCGCGGCCTTTTAGGGGTGTGGCTACCGGCTGTCGCCTGATCCAAGCTACAGGCCGTGGCTGTTAGTGGGAAGTAGCTACAGGCCGTCTCCTGAAGGAAAGAGTGGCTATAGGCCGCTTTCTGAAAGCCTTCCGAGTGGCTACAGGCCGTCTCCTGAAGGGCTGAGCAGCTACTGGCCATCTCACAAAGGTTGTGGCTGCTGGGCATTGCTGGGGTGCCACTTGGAGCTGAGGAACTAGCTCCACCCTGATCCTGTCGAGGGTCAGCTCGCCCACAAGGTAGTCTCCTCTTCCTGCCATGGTGGTGGCGGGTGAGTTCCGGGTCATAGGGGCGCGCGGCTTGGGCGGACTTACGTCCATGTCACCTGGAGTCGGGCCACGCTCTGTCCGCCCCTCTGTAGGCTCCTCCTGGGGGTGTTGTGGTGCCCTCCATGACTATTCCCGGCATTTTAATGACATACTTATGCAAAATGTTTGACAACATGGGAGGACAATAATCAAACATTTCCAGAGTCCATCATCCATGGCGTCAAATTGTTTAGGGCCAAATGTGAGCAGATACTTTTTTTATCGTGTGTACGCATGATACTGTCATTACAGGCCATGTTCTAGGTCATCTGTGAAAATAGTGTGTCATATACTAAAAACCTCCAGTAGTTTCTGTGATAGTTGAAATACACGTCCTCATGGAGACACCCACCCTAGGACAGACCCACAGCCCCACACCCACCCCAGAAGGAGACCATGGAGGGGCAAGCAGAGAGAGTGCCAGGCCTGAGCAAGACTGGCCCAGGTGTACCACGGCCCTACGCCCCTCTTCTCAACACAGCCAACGACAACTAAACAGTACCGTCACACTACATCAGAGCCGGACCAACACTCACCAGCATTGGGGTGGGACTTGTCCACAGACAGTCCCAAGCAGCACCACGGTATCAGCCACTGTATGTACCAGGGAAGGGTCAGCCACTGTATGCCCTTCAGCTGTTGCCCCCTCCAGCACTGTGGTAGCAGCCACTGTACGTACCTGGGAAGAGTCGGACACTGAATGCCCTTCATTTCCAGCCACTCCTGGAACCAGCCTCGTGGTGGCGGCCACTGTATGCCCTGGGTTGGACATGACAGCCACTGGACGCAGATCGGCTGGCAAGCCAGGCAAAGGCAGTACTGTGACGTCGGCCACTGTATGTGTTGGGGAAGGGTCGGCCACTGTACGTCCTTCATCTGCCTCTTTCTCAGGGAACAGCACCGTGGTATCGGCCACTGTACGTACCAGGGAAGGGTCAGCCACTGTATGCTCTTCAGCTGTTGTCCCTAGAGCCTTGGAACCATGACGTCAGCCACTGTATGTGTCAGGGAAGGGTCAGCCACCCTTCTTCCACAGTCTCTGGGACTACCCCTTTGGAGAAGTCTCTGACTTGGCCCACCTGTCAACCCGGAGGCCAAGCGGGATGCCCCTTTCACTCCCCTCACAGGTATAGACTGCTGGAGGAGCTGCCGTTAGAGGAGTGGTGGCAGGGCCCTATCCCGGGAGAGGGGATCCATGCCCTACAGGTTGCCCCTGGACAACACCTGGTGCTAAAGGACGCCACCTGGAAGGAATGCTGCAAGCAGCTTCTGACAGCGGTCCAGCCCAGTGGTGACTGCAGACCCCAGACACCCAGGGACGTCCCCAGAACCCCGGGGTGAGACCTCCCAAGCCCGTCCCGCCGACGACCCTCCACCAGGAGCAGGCAATGACAGGCACGTCTGTTGGTTTTGTTTGGCCCCAGTCTCAAGGGCCACCTTCCAGGTCAAGGCTCCACCAGGAAAGGGCCTCCCTGTACACCAGACCGCAGCCACCCCCAGACGACCTCACCCCCTGCAGTAGTCCCGTGCCCTCTACGGGTGGGCATGCCTGACAACCAGCCTCCCACTCCCTGGCACCACTTATGATTAGCCCAGGTTTCAGCGGCCTAAGAAGCCCAGTAGTGTAATCACAGTGTCACCATATGAACCAGGGACAGACAGTGTCTGTGTCATGGTTTATTCACCTGTGGTACAGTGAAGGCTGATAGTGTCCATAGTCAACATAGTGGGACCTCTAATGTACAGTGAGAATTGCCTAAGTCTAGACCTGACGAGTGGTACACTAGGACTGTATGGTAAAGACTGTTCAGACTGTGCCTACAACCAATGTGTATTGTTGATGAATAGTCCTGGCTGACGGTGACTACACTTGTATATATTGTGTGCAGTAATTGTTGTATACCAAATCCTGACATTGTCCATATAACCTGTATTGTATATAGTTGGTGTATACTGTAAGGAAATCAAATTAAGGCAATATATGTGTAAGGGTGGTCTGCTGAATTCTATGCCCTGTTCCTCTTGTTGCGTGTTCTAGTTCCAGTCTAGAAAGAGGACCCCACTTAATAGCTAGTGTTCTTATGATAAGTCAACCTAAAACCACCTAGCATAACACTGGTGGCCAGTGGTGGTTCTTGACCCAATCAGAATACAGAGAGGAACAAAAACAGGGAAATCTAGCACAATGGTGACCAAACCCCACATCCAACTGCGAAAATTTTATCCCAAGCTATATGACATTAATGTATACCTGGCCATGGTTAAACCAATACTGGACATAGGCTTCAAAAATGACAGAAAAAAAAATAGCAGTCACTCTGCCATACCTGGGCAAGGCAGTATCAAGCATAGCCTCAAAGATCATCCTGGAACTAAAATGGGAGCAGTTTGTACAAATCGTGAAACAGGCAATCATGCCATCGCTGGGCAAAGTTGTAGTTCTATTGCAACTTGACGCGCTCACCTACGACAGAAACCTGGACGACACACTCATCCAGGCCAGGCGACTTGTCACTGCCGCCTACCCAGAGACCGGCGCAGTCACACGGGAACAACACATATTTAACACCCTGTTGAGGATCCTCTCTAGCATCATAAGGGAGCATTTCACCATCTATGATCCCTCAGGAGACCTCGACCGGGACATGCAGCTTGTGCGGCATCTCCTAGCCGCTCGCCTTACCCCCAAACCGATCAATGCTGTAAGCAGCTTCCCTACTCACAGGTCGGCTCAACATCAGAAGCAACAAACATCCCCCACCCAATCCAACCATGAACCAACACCATCTGTACCCAGAGCACACCCTATGAAGAGACGCCCCAACCCCAAAGAAAACCCAAACTTAATATCCATTAACCCATGGGAATTCACTGCCTGCAGCCGTAGCTGCCCCCTCCATGACTTAAGTGAACAACTAAAGGCTGCACGGCGCAGGGCGACCATACAGGGGCGTCACAAGGTCTTGTCTTTAGAAGACAAAGGCCCCGAGGACGATGCTTCACCCACCAACTACGCCGATCCCAGGAAAATGGAGCCTGAAGTGGAGGACACCACACAGCAAATGGATTTTTTAGGTCCACCCCCGCACCTCCCCATGGTGGCGCGGGCCATTTCTCAGAAATATCGCCCCCCAGTCTACGACAAAATGAGGCTGAACGGCGTGAAGGTGAAGCTGCTGGTCAACATGGGAGCAGCCAAATCTTGCTTGCATTTCTACTCTCGCCACACCTCCCCCTTCGGCCCGCTCCTCCCCACCTCAGCCCACCTTGTAGATGTGGGGGATGGTCCCTTGCCAATACCTGGGGAGACCCGGGCCCTATGGACCGACACCCACCAACAAGTCTCCACCAAGTACAAATTCATCGTGTTTGACTCTACCTGCCGTGCCTATGATGGCTACCTGGGGCTGGATCACTTACAGAACCTTCACGAGAACATCGACTGCCACAAGTGGCGCCTCCAATTTCAAAAACCTCCAGCCCCCCCTGCCCAGACACTCTACACTTGCACACCACCCCCCTTGCCCCCCCACCCAGTCCTTCACCCTACTCCCCATCCCTGCCCAACAACCCCCCCACCCCACCTTTCCCACAACCATTGCTTCCACCATAACCAACCCCCCCCAAACACGAGGCCTGGCTACAGCTGAACAGACCCAGTGGCACCTACGTCCTGTTCTCCCCCAGCCTACCACCAGGGGCCTTCTCCTCCTTCCTACTGTCACCCACTTTCCTCCCCCCCCCCAACCTCCAAGCAGTACGCATTGCAAATTTCACCATCATGCCGCTCACCCTCCCCCAAAGGTTAGTGGTGTGAGATATGGAGGAAGCCGAGCCTTGTGAAATCCACCCCCCCTTTCACCTGCCACCCTACCCTCCCTACCTGAACACCTCTTACCTCACCAAGCTAACAGCCTTCGATGACTTCTCCTGGACTTCTAAGACCTATTCTCCTCAGGCCCAGGAGACATTGGCCACACCACATACCTCCACCACGAAATCCACACCAAGGGACCACCTATCCGACAACCCTGACGGCGAAAAAAAAAAAAAAAAAAACAGCAGATGGAGGAAGACCGGCAGGTCCAGGACATGCTAGATGCCAGTGTTACTTCCCCCTCCACCAGCCTGTGGTCCTCACCTGTCATCCTCATCAAGAAAAAGGACGGCACCATGCGTTTCTGTGTGGACTACAGAAGACTTAAAGGTGTGACCACGAAGAACGCCACCTCACTACCAAGGATAGACGACTCCCTCAACTCCCTACACAGATCATCATGGTTCACCACCCTAGATCTCCAGTCAGGGTATTGGCAAGTCCCCGTCCACCCCAAGGACAGAGAGAAAACAGCCTTCTCCACCAGTAACGGCAAACATTACTAATTTAATGTCCTCCCCTTCAGGCTCTGCAACCCCCTGCCACATTCTCCCAACTGATGGAGTCGGCCCTCAGCGGCCTTACCTGGGAAATCTGCCTGGCGTACCTAGACAGTGTGATTGTTTTTAGCCGGACATGGGTCAACCACCTCCAACGCCTCAAGCAAGTCTTCACATGCATACACCAAGCAGGACTCAAGCTCAGACCCTCTAATGCATCCTGGCTGAATGATCTGTCTCCTTCCTACGTCACAATCTTGGCAGAGGGCATTTCTCCCGATTTTGACAAGCTGCAGGCCAACACAGACCTCCCACTACCCGAACACGTCCATGATGTGCGCATCTTCCTCGGACTAACTTCCAACTATCGGCGTTTCGTGAAGGGCTTCGCCAACATCGCTAAACCCCTCCATGACCTAACCAAGAAAGGCAGACCATTCCTCTGGACCAATGCCTGAATCACCGCCTTCAACACACTGAAGTCAAAACTCATCACTGCCCCAATCGTTGCCTTCCCAGACTACACCCTGCCTTTCTGTCTGTACACAGACGTATCTCTGGTTGCATTTGGTGCCGTGCTAGCCCAGGTACAAGAGGGGCGAGAACGTATCGTCGCCTGCACCAGCCGCACCCTCAATCAAGCTGAAAAAAACTACGCAGCCCCAAAACGTGAATGCCTTGGCATTATATGGGCATTAGAACATTTCCGAGCATACATCTCAGGCACCCACGTCACGATCATCACAGATCATCAATCCCTTCAGAGGCTACATCAGTCTAACACCAACAATGCCCAATTAATCAGATGGAGAGAGCCACTCGAGGAATCTGACTTCAAGATCGCATACAGACAGGGGAAACTACACACCAATGCCGATGCCTTGTCATGACTCCCCATCAACTCCATCCGTGCTACCCCTGACCTTATGCAAAAATGGCAGGACAGGGAACAACCACCCTGGATACCACCCCAAATATTCTCTAAGCTCTACCGGGATGGCGACCACCTGTTTACCCAGGATGGACATGTAGTCCTGGACCCTGACTCCACCCACGATGCCATGACCCACCTCCACTCCAATAACGACATCCACCACGGCACCAAATAACTCCTGCAAGTCTTTAACGACATCTGTTGGACACCTGGCCCCTCCAACCTGGCCAAAAATATTATACAAGCCTGCTGTGCCTGCTCACTGGTAAAAGACATCACCCACACACCTGGGCCATCAGGAAAAATCACCACCCACAAACCATGGCAACTGCTATCTGTCGACATAGTCGGGCCCCTACCACCCAAAGCCGGTTACAAATATATCATTTGTCGATGTATACTCAAAATAACTCATCGCCTGCCCTGCCAAGGAACACCACGCCGTGGCCGTAGCCGAAGCACTAGTCCACCACGTCTTCTCATACTTTGGAATCCCCCAGGCCCTACTGTTCACTCGGACAACGCCCCAGAATTTACCAGCAAAGTTTGGGAAGAACTAGCCACCCTGTTTGGCTACCAGATCTCACACTCCTCTCCCTATTGGCTACCAGGAAAAGGAGTATATGAGAGTAGCCATCGTTCCCTTCTCAACCAGATACGAACAAGAATACAAGAAACGGGCAACGAAGACTGGCTGGCACATATCAAAATAATACAGTGGGGCATGAACACCTGCCCGAGAGACAATGGTATCACCCCACACGAATGGGTGTTTGGAGAAGCTCCCCTCCTCCTACCCCTCAGACACCACCTCCAGCCCCCCTCCCCACCTCCCACCTCTGATCCCCTCCACCACCTTAAAAGGCAGTTGCACCACCTACAACAGCAACAGGATCTCCAACCTGACATTGCAACACCCAACCCCTACAAAGCGGGAGATTCAGTAGCGGTAGCACACCTGCCGGGTCCAAATAAGATCTCACCAGTTTGAGAGACCTTACACCGTCGTCAACGTTCCCAACCCCTACCAAGTCACTATACAGCACCACGGTAACACACGCACATATTGCAACCATCATGTGCGACCATTCCACACAACACCCAACCACACTCCCCCAGGCCGCACACTCCACCCCTAAAGCCTGTGGAACCGCAACATCGGCCACTGTACGCATCGGGGAAGGGTCAGCCACTGTACGCCCTTCATCTGCCTCCTCCTCAGGGAACAGCACCGCCATATTGGCCACTGTACATACCGGGGAAGGGTCGGCCACTGTAAGCCCCTCAGCTGTTGTCCCTAGGGTCTTGGAACCACGACATCAGCCACTGTACATGTCGGGGAAGGGTTGGCCACTGTACGTCCTTCATCCACAGTCTCTGGGACTACCCCTTTGGAGAAGTCTCTGGCTCGGCTCACCTGTCATCCGGACGCCCCTCTCACTCTCCTCACAGGTATGGTCCCCCAGAGGAGCTGCCGTTTGAGGAGTGGTGGCAGGGCCCTCTCCTGGGAGAGGGGATCCATGCCCTACAAGTTGCCCCTGGACGACGCCCGGTGCAGACGGAAGCCACCCAGAAGGAACGCCGCAGGCAGCTCCTGACGGTGGTCCAGCCCAGTGGTGACTGCAGCCCCCAGCCACCCAGGGACATCCCCAGAACCCGGGGGCGAGACCTCCCGAGCCCATCCCGCCAACGACCCTCTGCCAGGAGCAGGCAATGACAGGCGCATCTGTTGGTTTTGTTCGGCCCCAGTCCCAAGGGCCACCTCCCAGTCAAGGCCCCACCAGGAAAGGGCCTCCCTGTACACCAGATTGCAGCCACTCCCGGATGACCTCACCCCTTGCAGTAGTCCCGTGCCCCCTACGGGAGGGTATGCCTGACAACCAGCCTCCCACGCCCAGGCGCCACTTATGGTTAGCCCAGGTTTCAGCAGCCCAAGAAGCCCAGTAGTGTAATCCCAGTGTCACCATATGACCCAGGGACTGACCTTGTCTGTGTTATATGTTTTATTCATACCTGTGGTACAATGAAGGCTGATAGTGTTCATAATCAACATAATGGCACCTCTAATATACAGTGAGAATTGCCTAAGTCGGGAACTAACAAGTGAACAGGCTTAGTGGCCAGAGACAAGATGAACAGGCTTAGTGGCCAGAGACAAGATGAACAGGCTTGGTGGCCGGAGACTAGATGAACAGGCTTAGTGGCCGGAGACAAGATGAACAGGTTTAGTGGCCAGAGACAAGAAGGACAGGCTTAGTGGCCAGAGACAAGATGAACAGGCTTAGTGGCCAGAGACAAGATGAACAGGCTTAGTGGCCAGAGACAAGATGAACAGGCTTAGTGGCCGGAGACAAGAAGGACAGGTTTAGTGGCCAGAGACAAGAAGGACAGGCTTAGTGGCCAGAGACAAGATGAACAGGCTTAGTGGCCAGAGACAAGATGAACAGGTTTAGAGGCCAGAGACAAGATGAACAGGTTTAGAGGCCACAGACAAGATGAACAGGCTTAGTGGCCAGAGACAAGATGAACAGGTGTAGTGGCTGGAGACAAGATGAACAGGCTTAGTGGCCAGAGACAAGATGAACAGGTGTAGTGGCTGGAGACAAGATGAACAGGCTTAGTGGCCTGAGACAAGATGAACAGGCTTAGTGGCCAGAGACAAGATGAAGAAGTGTAGTGGCTGGAGACAAGATGAACAGGTTTAGAGGCCACTGACAAGATGAACAGGTGTAGTGGCTGGAGACAAAATGAACAGGCTTAGTGGCCAGAGACAAGATGAACAGGTGTAGTGGCTGGAGACAAGATGAACAGGCTTAGTGGCCAGAGACAAGATGAACAGGTGTAGTGGCCAGAGACAAGATGAACAGGTGTAGTGGCCAGAGACAAGATGAACAGGTGTAGTGGCCAGAGACAAGATGAACAGGTGTAGTGGCTGGAGACAAGATGAACAGGCTTGATAGCCAGAGACAAAATGCAATTATCACTCAGTTTCAACACACCATACCCCAACTCAGTACTCCTTTGTAGGGGATGGTTTTGACGGAAGTCCATGCTTTTCTGTCTTAATGTTTCTTTTTTTCAGTATAGGATGTTCTTCCAGTCAGCTTTCATATATAAACTGTTCTCTTCCATGTAGGTGGAGGTTTTCATGTTACAGCATCACAAACTAGCAACCTTTCACTACTCTCCTTACTACATTTAGTTTCCCACATTTGTCCACATGTTCATTCCACCTACGAGCATTTCAGTTAATTAATTTCCAGTTGCACACCTACTTATCTTTCTCCTTACTATATATCCACAATAATTCTAACCCATGTAGCTGTACTTTGTTCATTTAAATCCTTCATATATGACATATCTTCCTCACTCACTGTTTACATTTCATAATTGAAAATTTCTCTCATATTTCACCAGTTATGCCTCCAAATTTTTTATATTACAGCACCTAAGCACATAAAACTCATCTCCTCCTCCAACATCTCATTCTTTATTCTGATATTCTCTAATATGATTTGAAATCAGTACTTTTACTTATTTTGCCCAAATACAACAACCTCAACTCTGCAAATCCTATGAAATTTTTTTCAGCATCCCTGAAGTTGCTTCTCACTGTGCCAATAATGCAGCACCATCAACAGACAGAAAGACAAAGATTTCCCATACATTGCCACTTTGGTTCACTTCATCCCAGTACCTGGTGTCCTTGTTTGGTGTCCTTGTTTTGAATATCTCCTAAATCGCCTTCCATACAAATTAACTGTATTAACAAACAGGGTGATTAGACCTACCTTTGTTTCACACAGACTTTGTTCAGCTTTTTTTTTCAGCGTAAAGTTTATGTGATTTTTTTTTTTCTTTTTTTCCAATAATCCAAATATGGGCAAAAGTCAGTCATTTACAGTTCAAGGTTCTGGACTGTGGTAGCCATTTGTATGCCTCTTCACCTTGCAACAGTTGGCAGGACTGAATCTTTGTATTCTAATTTTCCTTGTGGCTTCCCATAATACAAAGTTGAAGAAATCTAATCTGTCCAGCACAAGTGACCCTCGGCTGAATAAACTCATCTGGCTAAGCCAGACTTTAATGCATTTTTTAGTTCCTATCCTGCAAAGTGCTAAACGATATAGTTTTGTAACACTTTATTGAGTAGGGGTATCTTTTAGCTGAATACAGTTGTTTGATAGCCAAAATAAAATCATTTTGCAATAGTCAGAATAATAATCAGTACTGTAGGTATGTGACATCTTGCCTTACAGCAGTGAAGTGCGTACAGTTATCAATGACTTCTTGTACATATATAAATACCAGCATCATCCTTTGTCACCTGCACCTGACCTTGCTTTTTACTATCTTATATATTAAAATTTTCCACTGCCCCAACAGATGCACGAGCTGTGTTTGCGGGAGTACAACCTAGCCATTCTGGACCGAGCTTTCCTTGTCCACTCACCAGGTATCAAGAGAAAAAAGACCAGCAAAGCTAAGAGTGAAGCCTGGAGGGAGCCTTTTGTTGCAAAGAATTCAAAAATATATGATCTCATTATGGATGAAATGCATAAAAAATTTGGCCCAAGTGAAAAATGCAGGCGCCATTGATGTGAAGGAGTTTCTATATATTTTCATCAGAGAAAATTACACTGACTTCAAGCTTATCGACAGTAATTACACTCTGTGAATATGTAAATGAGATTTTTTAGTACAAGGTTTTACCTGAGATGTCATTATTTTTCCAGTGATTGTGATGAAATTGATGCGGGTATCAGAGGTGCTTATCACATGGTGTTCTTCACCAAATAAGGAAACCCTTCCTAATATACTGTTAGAAATCTCAAGCAACCTCAAGTTGTTTTGATGCTGTGGTTTACATTCCTTTACTTTATATCCTTTCCTGATAAAAGGCCAAAGATCCTTCTCCACATGCAGTGGTGTTAATCAGAGAGTTTATGTACAGTACTGATATGATTCTTATTAAAACCGGTAAAAAACAGTACTAAATGAGGAAGCACTTATGTAATTCAAATGACTGTATGCAGTTCATGCACACAAGATGTGAACACTAATAAGCATCCCACAAAGAAACTATGAAACACAAAAAACATGCATCATGTCTATGCACATGTGACTGCAGCTAAGTGGCTCATTCAGTATCTCAGTCAAGATTGATTTACATGAAACAGAATTGCAAGCAAATAGTACAAGACATGAACAGAGATAAAAAATACTGTACCCCTAAGTGCTCTGGAACACTGAGCAAATCTGACGGGTTACTACAAAATGAGTAGGGCACTGCTCGTACTGAATATCATATTAGTTTTATAGTCTTCAATGTCTGAACACTCAATGCTTTGCAATGTCTTATTTCAACATCAGAAATTATAACACTGCATATGGAGAATGTACCAAAGATTTTTTTTTTTTTTAATAAGTTCATAGAACCAACTTCAACGCATAAAATACTTTACAGTAACTACAACGTATGGATGCATTAACGTTACTTTTGGCAGTTAAGTGGTTGTTAATCCTTGCAGTTTTTTTTTTTTTTTTTTTTTTTTTTTGCTACATTCAAACAATTCTATTCAGCTCAGGAAAGACCTCCAGGACAGAAGAGGTTAATGAAGGCTATATGCAATACCTTCAGTGTGACAAATCTTTCCTAAGCTGAATGAAATCATCAGAAGGTAGCAAGAATAAAATACAGTACAGTATAAAAAAAAAGAAAAAAGTAATCATGGTGAAGGTTTTTTCAAATTGATACTGAAGTTGAGAGAAGTACTGTGCAGCATCATAAGAGGCTGTACATTCCTTAAATCCATGCTCAATGTATGCTAAGTCAGTTAGGTAATCAGTCATTTAAGTACAGAGTGGCAGAAAAGTTGCACAACATAGGGATTGTGTATTAATGAGACATTTTATTTAACCCTATGGTTCACTGGTCCATAAATACTTCTGGTGATATGTGCACACTTTGGAATGCTGTACTTTAAACATTTTTTTTTTTTTTCTACAACTAAAAAAATAATAATAATTCTCCACCTATGAATTACTGTACACCCTCACCTTCAGCAATTATTGGTCTTTCTTGAAACCATGTAAATTATAAGAAAAAATGCTAGAAGATTTTTTAAAAACTACAAAAATCACATTTTACAGCTGTACAGATCACAATTTCACAAGCATTTCACCCGTGGAACTTAAGTTCTTTGGTATCAAAAGATTCAGAATTTCACTAGGTTTACAATGACAGTTTGGGAATTTTGATACCTCTAATAGTTTTTCAAGGAAGTAAAGAAAAACAGGAAAATTAGCAACATTTTGTATTTTTACTTTTTCATGATATAAATTCTTATTTGTACAGAATTATTCACAGCTGTTATAGAGATATTAATTACCCACCAGTGATTGAAAACTGAATTATCATGTAGCTGTGGAAAAAAGTATTACTTTACTTTTTTTTCCCTATTTTAGAGAGAATTTCTATACACATCTCATATATCAAGGTGTCCCAGAGGGTTAATTTATAATTATAAAATGAACGATCACAATAAACACAACATAATGAATAGTGTCATTGTTGGATATCCATTTCACACATCATCATCAGAATCAATAGATGCTGGAGCGGGAAGCCATCATGCAGTAGCACTATTATAAGTGGGTAGTTTTGCTGCCCAGTATTGCAAACGCCCCTCATGCACTGATGTGAAGCATACATGCAATGGTGCTGTGCACCCAGGGTAGAACAGCTACAGCATTCGTCCAGGAGCCAAACCTCCTCATATTTCCCAGCACCTCAACATGGGGAAGGACCCTGGCCTGACCTTAGTGAGGTTCTGCCTACCACAAGAGGGCACTGGTTCCTACATGGTTTATGTAATGTACCAAACATGTAGGACGGCCCCACTGAAGCAGTTATCTGCCTGTGATCAACAGTTTTGTTCAGCCATTTGGTCTGGGATTAACCCCTAAACTGGGGGGTTGTTTTGGCTCTCCTTGCATGTCCCGTGGGGGTTTTTGCGCTCCGACAGACTTTGTAAAAATATTTGCCAAAAATCAGTTATTAGTCCTAGAATATTATAATTATATATGCTTATGGCACATACCTTTAGCTTTCTTCTGGGATTTTTGTTGAGCCTTCGTTGAGTACCGTAGGACTTGTGGAGACTTCTGAAGTTGGGTAATGAAGTCTCCACTTTACACTTCCTGACACCCCGTAATATGATTACCACAGCCTGATATTATCACTAAAAACACAATTCTATGATTTTCAAATAGTTTGGAATCCATACTCCAAAAAAAAAAAAAAAAAAAAAACACTGTGAAAGCAATGAAAATTACGAGCACGAATGACCTTCCCACTTGCACTCGTTCGCCGCTGGTATTCTGTCATTTATTATTCATAAAAACACTCACACTTTATATTTCTATTACTATATAACACTTATATATATCTGCAGTCTTTATCCATAAGTTTCCTTCAGTAATAGTAGTTTATTGTCACTGTAGGCATTCAATTTCTCTTTCAGTAAAATACATAGCATTCACTTTCTCGTCCTGTATACTAGCGTTGAGAGCGAATCTGTCACTTTCACTTCCACTTTCATAACTCATAGTATTCATACATGCTAGAGTGAAACGTTCACTTTCATTACTCCTAATATATATACTCGTATTCTTATATTACTAATCATTTACATTTCTATTTACATTCTCTATTTTATTTACATTATTTACATTTCTATTTTATTTACACTGTGTTATGCACTGTCACTTGCAGTAACTTATAAAACTATTTTCCACTGTTCACTTATACAGTATTTACATTCATTGCTTTCACTTGCTGTTTACACATTATTTACATTTCCACTTGCGCTGTTTTACTCACCAGAAAGATCGTAGTCACTGTCCATCATTTTCATTGATAAATTAGCCAGTTCACATTCCACAGCAGTCACTTAGCCCTTTACCCCTTTCCACAAGAGGTTTAGTAGGGGTAGAGGTCACAGGGCCCTTTGGATAGAGGTCACAGGGCGGAATTAGACAGGCGCGAATCCAACGTGGTTTCACCTTGAAAGACGACAGTAAACTGAATGCTGTGGTGGTCTAGGGGGAGTGCAATGCTGCCAATGTCAGAGTGGTGACAGCTGCTAATATTTACGCTATGAAATGATTGGCAGGAAATCTAGACAATACATAAAAAATTAGGTAGTTCCAGGTGAATGTAAATATCACTTAGGCTTCTCTCTTCCTTTCTTATATATATTTTTATTATGAGAATAGATTATACAGCATATTTCAAGGGGAAATAAACAGGGAAAATTAGCGAACGAGTGCACATGAGGTGTTGTCAGGTGATAATTAGCCAATTCCAGGTATATGGCACTATCACTTACCTTATTTCTTTTTTGTATATATTATTTGGTATAAGAATAGGGCATAGGGCTTATTTCAATGGATGAAATCAGTGGAAAATTCCAGGGAAGATTTACTTAGCACAGCCTGGCCGGGCAGGCGAGAGGAGAGGATAATGGAGGGGAGGTAGGGAGGGGAGTCAAGAATGGGGAGAAATGGCTAAATTGTCAACAATGGATGGGAGTACAGATGAGATTAGGAGTGCTGACTCGTGTTGGAGATTGGCAGTACTGATAGACGATACAAGCCACCACTTGAAAGCCCGGGCGAATTCAAAATAACACAGAATCACAAAAGTGACACCCTGTGGTATGACCCCTTGCTCCCAAGCGTCACAAAAGTGACGCCCCGCGTTAAGGGGTTAAGCACCAACAAACACCCCTTAACTTCCTCCTATTCCCGAAAAGGAAGATAGTGGACTGCCTGCAGTCCACCAGGTTCATGTTTAAATGAGCCTGGAGTCACATCATCATCACCATCATTATCATCATTATCTCCAAAATCCTGCTCCCTCTAGGAATACGCTATCAGAATGGCTGTGACAGAACCACCTCCATGCTATTTCTCACTCCCAAGATCATTCCTTATCTTCTTCCTTCTCTCTCACCAGTATATTGTTTCACTCTTTCAAACTGTAGACACTCCACACTTAGTTTAAATATATCAGCTCTATTTCAGTGCATTTATTTTTTCCCCATCAGTTGTATGAATCCATTTAAAGAGTATTTATAAATTTCTTCACCCTGCAGATGTATGCAGTTGTTTCAGGAAAGGTAATTTCCCCAGCTTGTAACCTAGAAAGCTTCTCTCAGGTTTACTTTACCAGAAATAACACACTTTCATATAGGGACCTTTTCCTCTTCAAATTACCCATCTTACCCTTCAGAATACTGTCTAAGGTCTCCAACTGCTCTTCTCTGAAGTTATTTCTCAGTAACCTCGCACTCTGTTTTATTAAGTTTGCATAATATATTCAGCTAAAACATTTAAACCAATTATTGTCCCCAACCACCTGACTCCCGGTTGTTATTTTCTAAAGTTATTATGAAAATATACTCAACTTAGCCTCAGAATCCCCAGGAAACGGAACCATAAATATCCCCACTACTGGCCCTGTCGTAGTGACAATCACTCAAGATGTCATGAACCACTGTCTGTCAGTTTGTGAAAGTGCTTATAGCTTTTTTCCCATGATTTCCATTACAAAAGACATCTCCTCTAAACCTAACAGCCATTTCCTAACCAAAACTTTGCAGACTGAGTCTGCTGATAGCAGTCCTTATTCAGTATTATCCTATTTTCTTTATACTCATTCCATAGCCAAAGAGAGCTGTTATATGTATGTGCCCAACAGTATTACTTGTTCCTGAAATGAAATCTTCTGAACTTTCTACACTTGGGCTATCCTACCAGTTTTAAAATATGGTATGTCTGTCTTGTTTGCATACCAATTAACTCTACTGACAATCCAGAATTCTCTGTCCATCTTGATTCTAAAGTATAACTCATTATTTTCATTCTTCCATACTCTGAAATATCCATTTTCAGTGTTTGTCACCACCTCTGACTCTCTTCCTCATTTGACTCCATCTATTGAGCAAACCATTTTTTTTTTTTTTTTCTTTAATCTCTGTTGATCTTTAGTACTATAATTTATACAGCACCCTACACCATACCTCCCTGAAGAAAGTTAACATAATTTGACTGCTTCTTCAGCTCCTCTAATCACTGTCTTATTTCAGTAAATTGGCCGGTCACTCCAGTTAAGCCTTTAGACACTTTAAAGAGGCAGTGTCTGTGGCATGGTGTTGGAAAATAGAGACTTTCAGACAGTACTTCTTTAAATTTCCCTGGAATGATTAATGCATCTATGACCAACAGCAATCTCACCTCTTTGCCTGTTGCAAAGATTATCCTCATGGGCATGGAAGTAAATATTCCTTTTTCTTGCTTTCTAAAACAGTGCCAAAAAACCTTAATCACACTGACTGTGATGGGGAGGTGTTACTCGTGCCATCTAAACTCTGAATTGCATGTGTTCTATGTTTCTGCTTGGAATCATACTTTGTTCCTAATCCTGCCCAAAAACTTTGATCCGTTCTTATTCCAATGAACATTTACAAATTCTTCCTGCTCCTGGAACCTTGCCAAAAAGATTTCTATCATTATTCTTTCTCGTTCCTTCCTCTTTAGCACTAGGATTATTCTGTTTTTTTTTTTTTTTCTCCCCCTTGATAAAATCGAGCTCTGCTTGATTATACTTATGCCTCTGACTTCCTTTAAAAGAGTCAGGCATTGTTTCTCCATCCCCTTCCCAGTCTGGTCTTGTGATTCTTGACATTAAAATTTCTTGAAAATGTGTACTCTCTGCCCTCACTAACCTGAGTTCTTACGCATATGGCATACAATCCTGATGGGATCACTCATGTTGCTTTTAAAGAACTGTGTTCTGCTTACATCCTTTCTAGGGAAACTATTTGACTTATGTATCAACTGTTATCTTCCATTTTTGCTGGATGTTTGCTCTCACTCATCATGTCCTGAAAAAAGGTGACCACTGCCAGCCTCCTAAACTAATGCAGAATTACCTTAATCTCTCTGAGTTTATGCTCAAAGATTTTTTTTTTTTTTCTCATACACTTTTTCTTGGCGTGTTTGGCCATGTGGAGAGGATGGAGAGTGAGAGACTGATGAGGAGAGAGTATGTGAGTGAGGCGGAGGAGGGGAGAGGAAAGGGGAGGCCAAGGATGAGATGGATGGATGGAGTGGAGAGGTATATGAGAGAGGGGGGTGTGAGCTGGGAGCAGGGCAATGAAATGGTGAGGGACAAGGTGATATGGAGGCAATTTGTTTGTGGCCACCCTTTATGGGATTAAAGCATCTGGCAATAGATAGACAGACAGACTTTTTTTTTGGCTGCCAGTATGTGCGCACTGGCAATCATCTTACATGCCTTTAAGAATGCAATGCATACTTAAGGAGATAGCCTCTACAGCCATCCAAAATCATCAGCCAAAATGCATCCTTCTTGAACCACCACCAATACCCCACAGAAACTACCCTGGCCAGAGAGCCAGACTACATTGCATCTGTTATCCTACACTGCTTCACTGCCAACACAAAGTACACTTTACTAACAATACACTATGCCTTAACAGCATTGCAATCCCCCACACAACACACTCACCAAATATACCTCACTGGCACAATACAGACAATCCCTCAACATAAGTTGAACAAAAGTTTTTTCAGAGCACCCAGTTCAAGTTGAAGTTACATTCTGAGGCTCATCTAGATTTGCAGCCAGATGAGCCTCAGGATGTAACAAAAACAGATTCCTAGCCACCTTCCCTTCTGGATTTTAATGTTTTCTCATCCCTCTTTCGGGATTTCAGTGAAATATTTACTGCTGCACTACACATCTCAAAGGCAATTCACAGATTCTGGCACACATCTTATATTCCTGAACTGCTCTTCTACATTTATTATCCCACTTTCTGTGCCTTCATCCCAAGTTTCCTCTCAAGCTTTTTTTTACAAAAGCTGCTGTTGTAGGTCGTCACTTTTTTTTTTTTTTCCCCTATGAGTTCTGCCTTGTCTCTAATCATTCCTCCCCTTTATCAGTGACCTACTAAGCTGTGCATCTAACAAAACAACTCTTACAGAAATGACTTCATTGGTTCCTTATCCATCCACTTCTCACAGCCTCTATCACAACGGTTACTACAACAGTTATGACAGGAGGTTTTGCCACACCTGGCTTCTAATTTGTTCTGTATTTTTGAGATGATCAAATAACATTTTGTTTTTAATACCTCAACAACTCAATTCCACAATCTTTAAACTTTTCAGGCATTAACATGATTATACCCTTTCAGCAACACAATACTCAGTCCTTCATTCTTTTATCCCTGGTGTTTTTTTCTCATGAGCTCTCATGGAAAGTATCACATTACCTGTCTTGCAAATTCAGCTTCACAGAGTTAGGCATGCTCGCTATGCTTCTTTAACTCTTACCAGCTGCAGACTTTATATGAGAGGCCTTATTCACCAATATGTAGAATACAGCTTCCATGTGTGGGGGAACTTCAAATCATATAGCATTTCGAAACAGGATGGAGTCAAAGTTTTTTTTTTATCCTATCAATTCTCTAATTCTCTTGTCACTACTACTCAGATCAGTACTTTTCAAAGCTGTTTGCACCCCTCCCTTATTACTGTGGGCATGCATTAACAGTGAGCCTACATACTCTGATCTGTATTCTCAGTCTTTTATGTAGTTAAATGATCTGTTTTGGAAGTTTTTCCCACTACCTATGAACTCCAGTCTTTTAAATCAATTGTGTCCATGCTTCTCTAAATCAACATATCGATTTGAGGTCTCCTTTATTTAACATTCTTTGAGTGGAACAAGTGTAGCAGGTTGTCAGCCCTTACTACTGGTACTCTCTTGATAGCCTTTACTACTGGTACTATCCTTGATAATAGCCACCTTTTGGTGGCTACTATCAAGGATTAAAATTCAAAATAGTGAAGTCTGAGTGTAGAAACATACATGAGCATCGTCACCTTGGAACTGACCCAGAGACCAACATGTTCCTGCACATGCGCAGCTCTAGGAACATTTGAAAATGGACAGGTTTAGGCAGCTAGCTTGAATCTGATAAAACTTTTGATTTGTTTAAAATTTAGAAGTTCGAGTATGAGATGGTTGACTGTACTACCTTCACTGAAGAATTTTACAGCCTCCTACAATGCTCTCCTAAACCAAATGTGTCCAGCACTCCCCAGCAACACTCCCAATCCACCCTATTATCATTTTTCCAATATGATATGCTGATTCAAGTTTAGTTCTTCCCACACTATTTATTAAATACAGCTATTCCCGAACACAACAAAATGTTTATGAGATGCCATCCAGTACAATGATCACAGTATGAAATATAAATACCATTAATTCACCAAGGTTAACTTTGGTTTGTGTAAGGTGAACAATCTGTAACTGCCAAATATTTAGTGAGGTTTTATTTCATTCCTAAAGAAATGCTGAAGTACATTACTGCTATAATTTACCCGACACCTTAATTTTCTCATGTCAGTAGCACTTCCTTTCATACTTTTATATTAGCACTGTATCTAACTACAGATCTGTTAGATTATACTGTACCTTAGTCATGGTATAGTGAGGATCAAGTGGCTAAGTTTTAACTAGAGACAGATTTGACAATGCCAGAGTGCCAGGAGGGCAGCAGCATGCAGTGAGGACACTGTATTGCTACTATGGATCTCCAGGAGGTTCAGAGTAACATGAGAAAGGCAAATTTATTGATACAGGATTTAACAATACAGTGCAGTGTACAATGCTACTGTGGTTTATTTATAAAATGGCACAGTTGGCTGAGTTAATTCACGGACATGTGAGAGCATACATAAGGGACTCCATAGAGAGGCTGCTAGAGATCAAGCAGTGCGGAGAGCTTCCATTAGGTGACCATAGCTGGTGCAAGCAGGCATGTTGGAGCCTTTATAAAGAAAAGAAATGAAACAAACAGTAGGACATGTGATATGGTAATGGTGCAAAAGTCTCCTCAAAATGCATTGTTTTGGAAAGGTGATTGATGTGGCTAAATGTGCTTTACATGGGAACTCAATATGGTAAGGTCAGTAGCCCCACTTGTTACTTATTAATGTCCACAGATTCACAAAGCCAACAGTGCCAAATAAGTACACACAAAGATCATCAACACACCATGATTCAGTCTGGCTATGGCAGTCTTTGGAAGAGCATATGATGTGGATTTTCTCCCTTATAACACTGCACACTTCATTCACAGATTTTATAAAGGATGAGTACTTATACTATTAACAGTACAGTCCTCTTAAGTATTGCTGGCCCCTGCTAATACAACAAAACATAATTATGTTCAAGTGGTATTTAATGTTCTGACCATTCCCGTTAACCCTTAGAGCTTAAGTTTCCCAGCGGCAAGTAATATCACCTGGCATTAGAATGGGTTTATGTTCTTGTTGTTGTTGTTGCTCAACCCCAATCTGCTCAGCTGAACACATCTGCCCACCACAGGCAACCAACTGCTCCTGTGGGACCATCCAATAAGTAAAGTACAGTACCGTATACACATTGCACAGGGATGCAGCTCCCCTTTGTAGTAGATGGCACATCACCAGGGTTGGACTAGGGTCCTTCCTATGATGAGGTGCAGGGAAATATGAGGTTTGGCTCCCAGGTAGATGCCGCAGCTGTTCCACCCAAGGTGCACAGTGCCAACACATGTAGGATCCTTGTTCTGAGTAAAATTGATAATCATCCCTTGAGAGTTAAGAGTTTAATCATGACAGTTTCATAACCCTAAGATCTCGGAAGGTTGCACAGTGGCAACGAAATCATCCGGTGTTAGCCAGTGTAAAACAGATGTCATTCCCCAAAGTTTAAGGGTTAAATTTTTACAGTCTAATGAGACTCATTAGAATTATTATTACAGTAAATTGTATTAATCATTCCCATATTACTCCCTTCAAGATACTGTATAAAGGCTGGAGGCAAGGCTGCTGGAGCCTAAACTACTTAAAGAGCAGGAGAAAGATCTATACCCCTAGAAGCATTAGAAGATCAGAAACTTCAAAATAATCTCTGGGAGACTAAAACCCACTTGTGCAATGCAAGGTCATCACTGATTGTTGTGAAATGGTATACCGTCAGGTTCTATGCATAATAATAATAATAATAACAATAATGGTTGATCTTTTCTTTCTCAAATGTACTATACACATTATTGTAATGTTGCGGAAAACTGCAAACCATAAGATATAGAGAGCCAAAGTGATGACATCACGTTACCATAGCAATAATCTGTTGGTTCTACACAAACATCTGACATTGTGACTTTTACAATATCATCTCTTGTTTCTTTCTTCTGGGAGGAAGGAAATCAATATGTAAGTGAAAAGACACTATAAATGTATTCATTCACCAACCTTCTCTTATTCTAGTGGTGTAATATTAGGTAAAGCTAAGGCTGGCTTCAAAAACAGTCTTCAAACCTAGTATAACAACCTTCTCTTTCTCTAGTGTTGTAATATTAGGTCAAGTCAAGGCTAGCTTCAAAGTCTACAAACCTAGGGTATCTGAAATGTGTCAGGTTTGGCTGCACACTTTTTCTTAATATGTATCTTATCTCTGTTTTATGGTAATATTTATCATTGATGGCAGAAATAAAGTTTCTTTATGCAGCCATCATTTTTTCTGACTTGCAAGGAGTAGGTCGGTGAATATATTATCAGATTATAAGTACCAGCATTGTACTTTGGTTCTGTGACACATAGGTAGAACACCAGAATTCAGTACAATATAAATTTGAAAGAAAACTCTGAGTTATGCAAAATGCTTATCAATCTAGCAGATACTGTAGTTCCAATTATCTTTTCAACTGCTTAATCTGATTTTACCTTCTGCCACAGAACAGTATGTTCACTGGGTTACATTGTTGTATATATACTGTGTGCCCAGTAGCCAATTTAAGGTCCATTTGCTATTACTTCAGGTTGTATAGGTTTCTGTGGGTTTTGTTCACTGGCAAACCTACAGTAAGTTAGGTCAGGTCAATTTTTGGCATAGGTGGGTTTCATGGCAGTCTGTGTTAGTTAGGCCTAGTGGCAGTCTGTGTTAGTTAGGTCTAGTGGCAGTCTGTGTTGGTTAGGTCTAGTGGCAGTCTGTGTTGGTTAGGTCTAGTGGCAGTCTGTGTTGGTTAGGTCTAGTGGCAGTCTGTGTTGGTTAGGTCTAGTGGCAGTCTGTGTTGGTTAGGTCTAGTGGCAGTCTGTGTTGGTTAGGTCTAGTGGCAGTCTGTGTTAGTTAGGTCTAGTGGCAGTCTGTGTTAGTCTGGTCAAGTGCCAGTCTGTGCTAGTTAGGTCAAAATTTGATTTGGTTAGGTTAGCACCAGCAATAGTCTTGATTAGTCACCCAGGTTGATTTGTTTGGTTTGGTATGGTGGCAGGCTAGCAGTATGATGAAAAACTGTTTTAGCCAACGCTATCATTAGTACTGAATTCTACTTTAGAAGGTATAAAACTCTTGCATACGGTTTTACCAAGAGTTTTGCATAGCACCTGAAACATGTTGATACTGTACTTACTGTATTTCAGTATCTTACTTGTTCAAGCATGAATTTACCTATTTTGTATGTTTTCTGCACCCCGGAATTCTTTACGCCATTTTTATGTAATTGACACTAAATTGTACTTTACTGTGGAATGGAAGAACAATTTTAATGACCCTTTCAGGGATTATGCCAAATCAAGAAAAAGTATACTAAAAGGAAATCACTGCATAAAGAAACTACTTCTGCCAGCAATGATAAAGTAAATATTACCATAAAATAACAGAAAGGTATATACGGTGGATTCTCAAATTTCGACAGTTTAGAATTCGATGATTCGAATTTAGATGCATTTTGGAGTGGTCTGCCTACCTCACTTTTCGATGCAAAATCGCAAATTTCGATGCTCTCAGGGGCTTCATAAGCAGAAACAGTCAAAGCTCATGACCTTCTTCAGGCCAATTACTAGGGTGTTGCAAGATATAACTATCCAAGAGGGTGAGGAGGAAGATGTTGAAACTGCAGATGTCCAGATACTCAAGGATGATTTTCATTTTGAGGAATCTGAGTTGGATACCTCCACAGAGGAGGTTACTTGAACTAAGTGGTCCACCCCTGCCACACACCACCAACACCAGCCAGCCAAGTGATAATATTCCATAACCCAAGGTTAGCACTTTACAGGGTACAGTGTGCTATACTGTAACTACTGTAATAAAAACTGTGACAGGATACTGACAAAATGTAACAAATTTTGCTGTATTCTGAACTACAGTACAGTATGGCAATACAGTGCAAAACTACAGTTATGTAACCACATTTATAGTTCACAAAGTTTACAGGGAGTGTGGGCAAAAAATGATTTTACATAGTGAAGTTGGGAGGCCCCAGACCCAAACTAATTTTTCCCATAAGAAGTTCAGTTTAAATTTCGATGTTTTGAATTTCAGTATGTTTTTTTGGTACATATCCCCATCGAAACTTGAGAATCCACTATACTGTATAAAGAAAAAGTTTGAGGTCAAACCTGCTGACACATTCCAAACACCCTAGTTTTGTATACTTTCTTTGAGGGTAACCTTATCTATACCTAACATTAGACCACAAGAGCACGAGAACGTTGACATATAAATACATTTAAAGTGGTTTTCGCACTTGCATATTGATTTCCTTCCTCCCAGAAAGAAACGGGAGACGATATCTGCATACTGATTTCCTTCCTCCCAGAAAGAAACAAAAGACGATATTATAAAACTCGCAATTTCAGATGTTTGTTTAGAACCAGCATGATGGTAGTCATGGTTACATGACATCACACTTCGGCTCTCTACTGCATTCATGAATCTCTGAGCTGGCACTCAGTATGCTGACTGACTAAGATACATTCTCACCAACTACCTCTGTTTCTTTCACTAGAATTCTCTTAATATGCAGATCTTGAATATGGCTTTCCCTTTGATAAGTTTTCTTTGGAATGGATAAAGTTAGTAAACTTTGAACTTTGTATTCTTTCTTTTTACATTAAAAAAATGCTGAGTTACATTTGAATGTTTAAATGATGTCTTGGATATATCAGATTATTTTAGAATACACGTATAGATAAACTTAACCTGGCGAATATCCAGTCCTCCATACTCTTTATGCTGAGCTTGAGGTAGCCTGTCTTTATCAACTGAGTGCTACTTTCTGCCCCCAAAATGAAACATTAAAACCAATCCTTGCTATATCCAGACAATCAAACAGACCTGGCCCAATTTTTTAAATGAATACATCCCTCTGTGCAAGGTGGCTAATATGGCATCTGTGATTTGGAATGGGCAATTACTTTGGCATACCTTGCACTGCAACCTTCAAATAGTATCTTATAAAACATTTTAGTGAGCAGGGAAAAAAAAAATCCAGTTATTGGATATTAGTTAAAAGCATAGCATAATCCACAAAGACAAAGCTTAAAGCACAAGCCATTTGCAGCTAGGTAATTACTTATAACATTAAGAGCTAGGAGTGAAAAAAAATATGCTTGATTTAAAACCTGCCAAGCTTCATCTGCACTAGTCAGGAAAATATAATGCACACGTAGAATTCCAGTGATCCACATAAATCTCTTGAAATGTGAATAACGTCATATAGATAATAATTTTTTCCTTTTCCTCACTCTCTAGTGATGATAATATGCACAATGAATATTAAGATGTGCTCTAGTCTCCTAAATAGTACAGCCACCTCACTAATTATTCATCTGGATAAATAGAACTCTACTGTACATCGTGGTGTCCAAAACAGTGTCTATACAGCATGTTGGTATTATTTGCAAGTGACCTTAGACTCAACGCACAATCCTGAAATGTAGAATATGATGACTTTATGTATGCCAGACATAAATAAATAAATCATTATTCTACAGTCCACATTTCATCACTGTGAAATCATACCAAAGCCTTCCACTAGTGTACGGTACAACAGTAACATCACCAAACATATTTGTCTTTATTCTATAGAAAATTTCCCATAAAAAAAAAAAAATAGTAGTTTTATTATCCCACATCTCGTGTCATTTGAAGGTGAGGACAACAAGATTAGAACTGGAGTTACTGGTGACAGGTAGTACTGTATGTGGAAACTTTATGTGCTGATAAAGCAGTTTTTATGGCAGTATGTGTGATCTGCAAAAGGTATTGAATGAGTCGGAAAGAGTTAGCACATGACGAAACCAGATTCACTGCAAACAAAAGCAACTGAATAGCAGGTGAAAACAGAAAATATAACACACTGAGAGAATTCATAAATAATATGATATACAAGTTGATGTGGAAAAAAAAAAAAAAAAAAAAAAAAAAAAAAAAAACTGGGATGGGTCAGGTATATGGAGCGAATGGAAGGTGTGAGACTATTAGGAAAATGGAAGAGACAGGTGGCTTGAAGGAGGAAAAAGAGTCCAAGAAAAAGGTAGACAGATGACAAGTGTTGTTACTGAGTAATGCCTGGAGGTCATGAATTTGGAGAAAGCATATGACAGAGCTGATAGACAAGGAATGTGGAAAATATTAAGAATATATTATATAGAGCAAATAGGAAGATGATGAATGTCGTGAAGAATATATATGAGGATGCTAAGGTTGCAGTGCATGTGAATGGTGAACTGAGTGAATTTTTCTATCTGAATGTTGGACTAAAACAAGGATGTGTCATGTCTCCATGGTGGCTCAGTCTGTCTATGGATGGGGTTATACAAGAGATACAAGGTAGAGCAGTGGATGTTGCAGCGGCTCTAATGAGAGAGGGCAGCGTATACAAACTTCTTTTTATATTGTTTACAGATGATACTGTATTGTTAAGTGAAGGCGAAGGGGAACTGCAAGGCTTAGTGAATGAGTTCGGGCGAGAGTGTAAGAAACAGAATTTAAAGGTGAATGTAGGAAAGAGTAAAGTTGTGATCTTCGAGAGAAATTAAGTCACTGAATGCACAGTGAGGCTGGATGGTGAGGAAATGGAAAATGTGAGTGCATTTAAGTACTTGGATAGTGTGATGTGTAAGGATGGGAGTCTGGAGGATAAAGTGCTTGAAATAGTAAAACAGGGAAGAAAGGTTGCTGGTTCTTTGCAAGCAGTGATAAGAAACAGGGAAGTGGGCATGGAAGTAAAAAAGTCACTGCATGATTGTATTGTGATACCAACTCTAACGTATGGAAGCGAAGCTTGGACCTTGTTGGAAGGACAAAAGTCAAGAATGAGAGCACTGGAAATGAATTATTTGACAGGAGCATGTGGAGTTACATGGAGAGACAGACTGACAAATAAGGAATGGAAGGAGAGTTGTGGTGTGGATGTGAATATGATAGAAAGTGTTAGGAGAAATGCACTGGGGTGGTTTGGCCATGTGGAAATGATGGAGAGTGAGAGACTAATGAGGACAGTGTATGTGAGTGAGGTGGAGATTGAGGATGAGATGGAGGGATGGAATGGAAAGATATATTACAGAGGGGGAGGGGGAGCTGGTGGGAGAGCGGCAAAATGTCGGGGGACAGAGCAACACAGGGGCGATTTGTTCTTGGCCACCCCTTATGGGATTAAGGTGTCTTGCAATAGATAGATAGTGGTGACATGTGGAAGTGTGTGGTATGTAGGACTACTGGGCCTTGGGAGCAGGCTGCGAAGCCTATGCCCAGAGTCGGACACATTAAAAAAATAAAAAATAAAAATAAAATAATAATAAAAAATAAACCCACTAAATACATCCATAATATGATGGAAAGTATCAGACACATGCCTAAGCCTGATTAGCTTAATCAATAATGACAAAAAGGGCAAAATAAGGTAGAAATACATACCATAGAACTGATATGGGCTTGAGGTAATGGGTTTTGAGGTTAGAGAGTGGAGAGTCAGAGATACCACCTGTGACTTCCTCTTAATGTAGTGCCTCATCTTTCAATCCGTCCAAGCCATTGGAAACCACAGATTTTGCACCACCATTATTGGCAGAAACCAGCTCAGGTGCACAATAACGAAGTTTTTTCAGCCAAAAAATGCACAATAATGGCAGAAGTGCAGAGTTCATATAGCAGTAATGATCAGGGGATCACTGTACAGGACAGGTGACTGGAGAACTTAGTATTATCCAGGGTAGGATGGTTAGCATGCAGATGAAGAGAATCAAGCATGAAAATCTGTTACTAATTGCATTTTCATATGGGAGTGAAATCTGCTAAGAGAATGATGTCCCATGGTTACTTCATAAACAGACTGATATACTGTAGATAGGCAAAGACATAGGTTTAGATACAGAGACACAGGTAAACAGCACATGGCTGAAGCTGGGGTAAACTCTTGGTTTTGGAGAGAGAGAGAGAGAGAGAGAGAGAGAGAGAGAGAGAGAGAGAGAGAATGATTATATTTTATAGTAATGAATGGTGAGGGGTGAAGCACCTGAAATATGCAGATATATTCTGTACTACATGCTGACAGCGAGCAAGAGATCTGCAGGCTGGTGCAGAGTTTTGCTGATGCCTATGTGACTAACGTCTGTTACCATCATGCTTTGATAGAAAATATACTGAAGATAAGGGTAAAGTGATTGTTGAAGACAGGGGTGATTCTCAGAGTAATTCGCTGATGAATGGAAACTTAAAATCGTAAGGGAATTTTAGTACCTGGGCATAGAGATAAACATAGGTTACACAGGTAAATGTGCAAAAGAAGTGAAAAGTAAACTGGTACAGGGAAGGAAAGAGGTTTAGGTGTGGGAGTTGCAAGAGGATTGCATGAAGGAGTTTTTGTGTCCACATTAACATACAGGTGTATGAATTTTGTTACATTAAACCAAAAAGTCAAAGAATCAGAGCAGCTGAGATGGGGTTATTATGAAATGTGTGTGGAGTGCACAGCGGATAGGATCAAAAAAATAATGTGATAAAATGATTGATAAAAAGAAAGTGTGCACATATGGTAGGATCATATGGAGAGAAATAATACAGAGTGGTGTAAAGTGTATACAGTATGTGAATAAATCTGAAGATGGAACAAGGTGTAGTATGCTGAGAAGGTGGATAGATGAGGTAAATGAATGTGAGAAAGTAGGATATGGAGGATGGAAAGATGTGAAAAATGACAAGAGACTAAGGTTGTTAGATGGATATTGTATGGAAGTGTGTGTGACAGGGGTCTGACATCCCTTTTACAACTTGATGGTCAATGGGCTGACTCTGTCTGATAAGTACCGCAATATAAAGCACACGTCAATGGTTATTCCTGTGAGTTGGAGTTAGGATTCTGGAGGACTGCACTGTGAGTGAATGAATATGTGTCCCAATTCATTCAGCATGTTGTTAATTAGTTCTCACTGTCATTTTTATTTTTATTTTCTTGTTTTCTAGACCCAAACTCACCCCACTAGCAGGTGGAAAAAGAGACAGGATGATGACAGTGGGGATGATGGTGAATGATGGAGGGCATTCTACAGTATAGTGGTACAGTATGTACAGTAGCTTACAAATTGCCATTTTTGAAACAGCCACATAAATATGCAGGATATAGCCTATATTACAGAGGATTTACAAGTATTATAGAATGGAGGCAAGGGTGACAGAAGTGAGATGTGGCACTACCGAACAGACAAAAGGAAATATGCAGAGGCAGTATCGACATGTTCAAAGACAGCACAAAAGTATATTGGCAAAGAAAATCTTTGCAAGAGAGATCATGGTTAATGAGAGAAAGGAAGGCTACATGTTTCATGGAAGAAGAGAGTGGAGCAAAAACTGATGAGTGAGAAGGAAGAGGAAGATGTCTGGAAGAGTGAAAGAGGTTTGTGAGGACAGAGCAGCCTAAAGGAGGTTCCATTAAGGGGTTCCCAGAAGGGATCAAGTTACTGGAAATTATAATTACTGATGACACTGACAACACTAGTGACAGTGATGACCATGACAATGGTAACAGCGAGCGATGGCCACAGCAATGTCAATGACAACAAGTGGCAACAATGATGATCATGATCTTGATCATGAGGGGAAGTACCTCACCTAAATGAGGTCTCATCATAAACATCTAGACTCTACTGTCCCCCCAACTGGGTGGATGGCGTTCCATCAGAAGGCATAAGAAAAAGGAACTGTCTCTACAAACCACTACATCATGTTCTGTAACAGTTCAGCCCAAGAATTGTTGCGAGGACTGAAGCCAGAGAGAGGCAAGCTACACACAGTCAACATACTGTTGCCATCATTTGAAATGACAGAGTATGGACAGAAAGCAGAAGACAGTATCAGTCGTGGGGTGTGATGTCTGCAGTCAAGGAATCAGAGCTCAGAGGAGACATCCCTTCATCACAAGGTTACATTGTATCAAAAAGATACCAAGAACAGACTAGGGAGACAAACCAAGTCTATATTGCACTCCCTTAATCACATGGCAAAACCAACTAGCTAGAAACAGAGTAAGAAATTGCTGAACATAGAGACACAGAATCAGTGAATATATTACATTATTCATCCATCTCTAATCCATTTCTAACCCACAACAAGCATGGGGACTGGAGGCTAGGCTATTTGATCCTAATATTTCCGGTGTGGGTGACCAGCCTCACTCACCTGAGTGGCATTATGTGAGCAATAAACCCTAACCATCCCTCGGATGTATCCCCTGTGGACTCCGTTCAGCTGGAGTGTCTTAACTATTAGACCACCAGATGCCATTTGGTTATACAGTTACTGCCCAGCACTGTAAATGGTTTCCTGTACTATAGTGAACAGCTTAGCTTGACACTCAGTACAGAGGTAATGAGCCACCTGAAAGCATCACTGTATCTTAAACATACTTGAAAATAGGTATACTTTTCCATAGTAAATACTGTAGTGTTTTTTAAACCTCTCAAATGCCACTGTCTTATGTCTCTTTCACCTCTAAATAGTAACATATGTCTATATACAGTAAAACCTCGATATAACGGACTTCAATAGATCGGAATTCGCTTTTATCAGACTTGAGGATCTACCAGACTAAATTCCTGTATGTCGGAAAAAGTCCGATAAAGCCAGAAGCAGTAAGGACTGCCTGACCACTTCAGCTATGTTCACCACAATAAGGTAAATAAAAGATGTGTTTATCAGTGTACGGTACAGTATTATTATATGTATTATACCATTTGATTAATGTAGTGAAGTTATAACAAAGTACAGTACCTCAGTGGTAGTCAAAACAGTTTAAGAACTGTTCATGCAATCTGGATTAGTGTCTGATATATCGGAAAAAGTCCGGATTAGCAGGGGGAAGTCCGGATGTTGCTTTTGTTGGAATTTCGCATTTTTCGGAATCGTTAGGGCACCAATTAGTCTGTTATAGTGAGGTCTTACTGTAATGCATATCAATACTGTATGCAAGTTTGGCTATACAAGGAAGGAAGTGAGAGTCTGGCTACAAATGATGGTAATACATTAGGCTCTACATGAATGATGGGTTTCAACTGTCTGATTTGGGTAAATCCAACTCACGCAGAACCCTAGGTTAACACTGGGTGCAACATTCAGGGGATATCTGTACTGTACAGTGGCACCTCCAGTAACGCAATGAATTCTGCCAGGGTGCTGTGCCAAAAAAAAATGCATTATAAGTACCGTATTGGAAATCCATTATAAAGACCTAACCTGCTGTTGTACCTCTAACATATGGTTCCCAAGTGCTTTGTTAATGCACAAATGTTGTAACAATGTAACACACACACACACACACACACACACACACACACAATGAGGCAACACCAGAGGTAGCACGTCTGTCACCTTGCTTTGCGCTGCACACCCTTGGCCACAACTAAATAGTATCTTTATATGAGTCAAGCTCTGTACTAGGTTAAACTAAATGATGTTCTAATGTAGTAGAGCATGTATAAGCAAAAGTGTTGTCCAGATAATAGAATACATCCAATTAGTGCAAGAATCCGATGATCAACGCATCATCAACTGAGTGTCATCTGTCCCCAGGCGGGTAGCAGGAAGATGCAAACTTTGTAATTAGAACTGATCATTCTAAGTGAAATACCACACAAGATAAGTATCTTTAGTCAAGTGAATAAGGAAGGAGTTAAGAAAAGGGATAAAGGTAGAAAACAGGATGATGATTTCTACCAAGAACTGATTGAAATGGAAACATAATAAATTAATAGAGAAAGTGAATAACTGGAGAAAACTTTTCAAAATGAAATAGATGAAATTAAGAAGCAATTACGCATGCAGAATGAAGAAAATGAAAAATCAGTAAAGGACTTAAAGAAGACACAACAATGGATGACCTGTCAGTTGAGGTGGGTTCACTTAGAAGGAAGATTAGTGAAATGGCATGTACACTTGTCAACCATAATAGTATTTTGGAGGAGTTCAGAAATGATACAGAGACAATTAGGCAAGCAAGCAGTCTGATAGACCAAAGCAATGATAGTGAAAAGAAGATACCCACATGAACGAAGTGATGCAAAGTTACAAAGATGAAGTACAAACTACGTATGCTGAAATGGTGAAAGTAATTAAAGACTTAGAAAAGAAAGTTGAAGAAAAAAGCATTAGAAAGGAAGTGAAAGAAATCACTAAAAACAACCCAAAACTGGTCAAAGATTCAGCAGATATCAACAAATCTATGGTAACCACTGGTATAAATAAAGAAGAAATACGAAACAAAATTTCGAGAGACAAAAAGGAGACGGCAAATATAATGAACGTATTGAAGGAGGTATCACAAGAAATCTGTGATAATGACATAGAGGAACATAAAAGGCTAGGGAAATATGAGAGAAATAAGTCAAGGCCCCTGAAAGTAACCTTGCGGAGTGTGAACACTGTGGAAGAAATACTAAAAAATGCAAACAAACTCATGGAAAACGAGGAATTAAAAAAAGTATGGATAAAAAGATCCCTAACTCAAGAGGAAATGGGAATACTAAAGGAGAAGAGGGAGGAAGCAAACAAAGAACCATGGAAGATCAAAGGCAGAGAAGAGTAAATCTTTTTACAAAGTACAGGAGAAGCTTGATATATTGGAATAATAGAGCCCACCTGTTCCGTTCACACTTTCCGTTTTATCAAGCTTCTGTTAGAAAACCATAGATAAAACGGAATTTTCCCGTAAATTGCAATTTTTCCAATATTTTTCCCCTCCCTCGTGACCTAAAGCCTACACAAAGATGTTACACACAGTTGCTACTAAATACCTACTTATGCTACACACAGATGCTGCCTATGCTAGTCACAACCCATAACGATACACACAGCAGTCAGAACCCACAATACAGTAATATATAAAACAGTAGAAACATCACCTCCAAATGTGGGAGTTATGCACTTGTTTGCAGAATTGTGCCTGACACAGGTAGCCATACAGCACCCCCAAACTTGTGTCAGGTGTGATGGTTGGCTATTCACAGTCTAAGTCTCACTCCATCAGCATTAGGGGAGGCACTGGGGTGATGGTGGGGCTGGGGATCCTCAGGGATGGTGTGAATGAGGGTGTCATGGCCAGTGTCCCTTGGGAAAGATTCTGTGGAGGGAAGGCTGCTGGTGGATGGCATGGAAATATCGGAAGTCCAGCTGTTCTTCCTTTCCTTGGGTGGACGTGACGGTGGTGGTTTGAAGAATTTGTGGATCTTGGTCTGCCGTGGTTCATACAGATCCCTTTGAATCTTTTTTATTTTAGTTTGCATTTCCCTCAGGTGGGGGTAGAAGTTCTGCAGATCCTCGTAGTTGGAGTCAAGGATGTAGTCAAGCACAGCTTCTACACAGTCTGAGGCATGGGGGGCTCTTTTCTTCAGATCTGCAAACTCTGTCACATCTTCCTCAGGTGGAGGCTCCTCTGCTGTCACCTCGGCCACGATCTCATCCTCGGTCTGGGTGTGGAAGCTAGGGTCACCAGCGTCAAGATCCAGCCACTCCTGGATCTCCTCCAGCTCCACCTCAGCCTCTCCTGCTTGGTGGAAGGCCTGCCTGCAATTCTCTGCCATGAACCCTTCGTAAGGTGGCAGCCTCGTCCTCCACCCACTGAGCCACGTCCCTCTGCCCGAACATGGCATTCCACCCATGCATGATGGTCCTGTTGGCTATGGCATCCCATGCTTTCCGGATGTTAATGACTGCATCGTGCATGCTGTATTTTTTCCATGCCTCCACACTCCTGCCTCAGGCTCCATCTCCACCACCAAGATATCATCCAGCATTAACCTCCTGTAATGCCTCTTGAAGGTGTTTATGATACTCTGGTCCATGGGCCGTAGGATGGAAATGGTGCTGGCAGGGAGGAACATGGTATGAATCTGCCCGTTGTGCCAGGATCTCTGAGGGGTGAACTGGGGCCTGATCAAGGGGAAGGAAAACCTTCACCAGCCCCGGTCGCACATTATGCTCCCTCAACTGGTAGTTCTTCACTGACTCAACAAACTTTGTGAAGAACTAAGACCTGGGTATGGTGCCAGTAAACTAGGCCTTGGCATTGCTGTCACAGTCAACAGGCAGATTGTCCATAATTGGCCACATCGCATGTGGTCTCTTTGCATGTGGGCTGCGGTCTGTGGGTCGTGTCTGCATTCACACACAGCAACACAGACACTTGAGACTTGCTTTGTTTGTGGCCTGGGACACTGGACTGGCTTCTTGCTGCACGTGTGCTGTTTGGCAGTGACTGCCAAAACAGCCCAGTCTCGTCAGCATTATAAATCTGTCAGTCCTGAAGGCCTGTTTCACTCTTAATTACCCTTATTTTGTCAATGAATGGCTGCACGTTCGCAACATCAGCACTGCACCCCTCACCCACTATCTTATTATGCACGATATTGTTCCGTTTTGAAAAGTTTGAGATCCAACCATCACTCGCATGGAAATCTTTTATTTCCACTTCCGCAAACCTTAAAGCAGCATTCTTTTACTCAGGCCCATGCACTGACATACCCTGGGCTCTCTGCTGCTGGTACCACTTAAACACAGCCTCCTCAAGTTTTTCATATTAAGGCTTCTTTAGAGACCACTATTCCAAAAATGAAGGTTTTCCGAGAAAACTAGCACTCGCGTCTGGCACCACTTTCAGTTTCTTAATATCTTCCTTATGCTTTTAGATTTCATACACTTGGGTTTTCTGGACCCCATACTCGGTCACAAGCGACCCCACAGGCGTACCATGCTCTATTTTCTCGATTACTTCCAATTTCTGGGCCAGAGAAAGCCTCATGCTTTCTTTATTCTCCTGCACTTTAGGCATGGCGAACAATTGTTTTGGTTATTTTCACAAGAAAATGCACAAAAAAAATTTGTAATGGCAAGGTAATCATGCACACTCGGGGAGAAGATGCAAACAGTACGGCGATTGCTAGGAGACTGAGACTGGGTGAGTGGCCTGGGATAAAGCAGCTAGTTTCCGTTAGTGACACCCCATGCCTCGTAATTGACCAGAAAAGTTTCGGTAAATTGTGAGTACCTAACAGAAAATAATAGTTCTCCTTGGGAGAAAGCAGCTTGTTTTGTTAGTGACACTCCACGTCACATGATTGACTGGAAAAGCTCTGGTACATTGAATGTACCTAAAGGAAAAAAAATAGTTCTGCTTTTTCAAGCTTCTGCTAAATTCTGCTTCCATTAAATTGAGCTTCTACTGTAACTGGATTGCAGGTGTGAAAGTGGTACATAACCAACAGGGAATACAGAGAAGGAAGGCAGTAGACTCAAGCTATGGCAAGTATGTAAACAAGATGATTAAGTTGAAGTACTCAAATGTAGATGGAATGGTGTCTAAATTATTAGAGATGAAAGACTATACCATAGAAAAGGAACCAAATATTATCTGCTTTACTTAAATAAATTTAACCCCAAAGTTATCAAACAATAACCTAAATGCGGAGGAATACAGTAAATGGAGAAGAGACAGAAATTTAAGAAAAGGAGGAGGAATTGTAATCTTAACAAAGAAAAAACTACAAGTCAAAGAAACAGAAGTACCAGTAGATATACCCTCACATGTAGAACTGATTGTATTGGAGATTAACACACCTGAAGGGAAAGTACTTGTGGCAAATATATACATGCCACCCAAAACAAACAATTCACAGTTTAAGAACATTACTGCATAGAATGGAAGAGAAATCTGAAAGAATTATATTAACTGGAGATTTTAATACAAGTATAAATTGGAATACTCTTGATGTAAGATGCTATGAAAGCTGTTGGGATCAAAAGCTCCTAGATCTTGTGCAGAGTTTTTCCTAACACACCACGTAAAGTAAAACACCAGAAAGAGAGGACTTGGTGATCCATCAGTACTAGACCTTATACTTACTAGGCAAGAAAATGATACTGACAATATACTGTACCACCCTCCATTCGGCAAAAGCGACCATGCAGTATTAAATTGTGACTTCAGGATTGCATATGACATAGTTAACAGTAATGATAGTTACAAAAAGAGTCTAATCTACAAAAAGGGCATCTATCATGACCTGAAGAAGTACCACTTAGAAACAGACTGAGAAAAGGAGCTTAGAGGACAAGATTTAAATGTCATATAGAGAAAATTCTGTGACTTTTATGAAACAGGAGTCCAAAATTGCATTCCTCAGCACAAAGAAAGAGAAATGAAAATAAAGAAATGCTTTAATACAGAATGTAACAAACGAAAAAAGAGAATTGCTGTGGAACAGATACAGAAGACACAACAGTGAGAGGGCATATAACAACTATAAACAGGCAAGAAATGATTATACTGTACAAGGTTAATGAGGGAGGCTCAAAGACAGTTTCACGAAGACAATATCAATAAAAGTTGTGATCAACCAAAGCTATTTAGGTATTGTTTTTGTGTCCAGTGTCATTTTAACCACAGATATAATATTATGGTCAACAGACTTCCTATGTTTTAGTTCAGGTTTCTTTTCCTTTTAAGATAATGAACAGGATGTGGGGTACAACCATATTTTTGGAAAATAATTATTACAGTCTTATTTCATACCTAAAAAGGTTGAGAAATGAGTGCTAGAAGACTTATAAAGAGTCTAGGGTCATTGGGTAAAACAAACATCTGTTCATTTTTCATTACTCAGCTGATTCCGCTTATTGTATAATTTTACCTTTCTAATAGATACCAATATTAATTGGGTTTTGTTTGCCAATTTACAGCATTCATTACATTTAAAATATTATGTGCCTATCTCTAACTGTAGTACTGTGCTAGATGAAGATCCTGTATGTGTAGCAGTATTATATGTGGATTATTTATCAAACACCATGAATTTGGAAAATTTATTTTTTAACAAAAGATACAATAAAAAATAAACCATATTACAGTAGTTAATTCTCATAACACCTATATTTGTGTTAAGTGAATTTTAACAAAACCTGTAGCTTCATGAATAACACAAATATGAAAACATTTTCAACCAAACAAAATACTGCAATTTGACGAATTAGGTTACGATTCATGATAAGTGGTCCTTTGAAAACTAAATTAGATTTTTTTTTTTGGTAAACTGACTACAAGTACCTATAGTTACAGTACTGATATGAAGAGCAATGGTACATGACAAACATGTTAACTGTGATGCTCAGACTGACAAGTACAATAGAGCAGACCACTGAAATGAGTTATCAGTGCAGCTGTGACTCAGTTCTCCCACATTAGGTCAGATGTTGAACTTCTTCATCCACATCCTCAACAAGCGTCTTGAGTTTATTCCACTGTGATGCATTCAATGATATACCTGCCGACAAAGACACATTTCAGAAGGTTGCATTCAAAAATAAAAATTACATATTCTACAGACAGAAAACAGAAAAATATCCTGCACGTACAGTTACATAATGCTGAAAGTAAATACTAACTCTGTGCATACCTGACAACTTTTTTAATATGGGAGCTGGGAAAGTAAAGTTAACTTTTGCAGAATCACTGTTCCATAGTATATGCAACTCCTGGTATCTGAAGGTATTATGTCATGTAAAACTAATTCAAATAACGATAATTCTGATAGCAACGTGGCTCTACATGGGTTAAATGAGGTTTTGCCAGGTAGCCACAGAGAATTACTCTTTTGTGATTTTAGCCATCCTCCCTAAGTTCGGATCCAGTCATAATATACTAAATATACACTTACAACAGAATTTGGATAACACTAAATAACATATGGGTTAAATAGAATTATGTATTATGTCTAGTGGCCATAGAAGGTTTCTTATGTATGACTTTCATCACCCTCCCCAAAGTACAGATGCCATCATATATTTTGTGGCCTTATCTGTTTTTCCTTCCATGGACTTCATGCCACAGCAACTGGCACAGAAGGCACTGATTTGCAGCTAAATAAAGCCATCAGGATCAGATGCTGTGGATTAACCACAGTGATCTGCAAAAGTCATGGAGAGAAAAGCTGGAGGGGTGACAGGATGTTTAATGTCATCTGTACACATCCAAACATATAAAATACAGTACACAGTGCAGTCAGGCCTCATTATACGGCTTCATTTATGTGATAAATCGCTACAATGATAATTCAAAAGTTAAACTCTGTCTCAGCATAATATACAAAAATTACAGGTAATCACGATTTCTGTCTACCTTTTGCCAGACGCCTTAATCCTGTAAGGGGTAGCCACAAACAAATCGCCTCCATGTCGCCCTATCCTTCGCCATTTCACAGCCCTGCTCCCAGCTCACACCCCTCTCTCTCATATACCTCTCCACTCCATCCCACCATCTCATCCTTGGCCTCCACCTCCACCTCACTCGCATACACTCTCCTCTTCAGCCTCTCTCTCTCCATCCTCTCCACGTAGCCAAACCACCTCAATAAGTTTCTGCTAACACTTCCTATCACATCCACATCCACATCCACATCACAAAGCTCCTTCAAGTCCTCATTTGTCAGTCTGCCACTCCATGTGACTCCACAGGCTCCTCTCGAGTAACTCATTTCCACTGCTGTCACTCGACTCTGTCCCTCCAACAAGGTCCAACATTTTCACTAGAAGGATATTTTCGACAGCCACCCCCAATTATCTCGTGAGGACGTGGTTACACATGTAAGCCAAGATGGCTGCTCAATGTTTACATAGTAAAGTTGAACATCGATTTAACCTCGTCAGGTAACCCTGGGTCTCATAGACCCCAGCTCCAATTTTTTTTTTCATTTTCATATATTACCATAGCCCCAGGGATTTGTCCTCCTATCTATCTGCCTGACTAGTTAAGCAGTTTAGGGAGGTGATGGGGTCATTCCTGGATCTGGCTCTATTTTTGGTCTATAGAGCTGATGGGGTCCTATACACCCCAGGTTACCTGACGTGTGACATCATCACAGTCTTGTCAGACCCCAGATTACCTGACTTGTGATATCATCAGGGTATGTCAGACCCCGGGTTACATGACGTGTATGTGTATGTGTATTTGTCTATATATATGTATGTATATATATATATATATGTATGTGTATATATATATATATAAATATACATCCATTCATACATATATACAGTGCCTGGAACCACTGTCTGACTCTCTTCTTCTTCATTTCTGCAACATTCGCGGCCTTTCATCTAACTTTCGCTCTGTTGAGCACCACCTCTCCTCCTCTAAACCTCACCTTCTTTTTCTGACGGAGACTCAGCTGTCTGAGGCAACCGACAGCAAACCCTTTTCTGTATCCTCCTACTTTCTCTATACTCATTTCAAAGCCAAAGGTGGCTGTTGTGTATACATACGCAACGACTTATCTTGCTCTCGTGTTCCTGAACTTGATTCTTCTGAATTCTCCACACTCTGGCTTCGGCTTTCCTGTCATTCTCTGACTAAATATATCTGTGCTGTTTACTTATCCCCTAATTCTACTGACTATCAAAAATTCTTTGACTATCTTACTTCTACGATGGAACACATTCTGTCCATTTCTCCTTTCTCTGAAATCTCCATTCTTGGAGATTTCAATGTTCACCACCACCTTTGGCTCTCCTCTCCTTTCACGGATCCACCTGGTGAACAAGCCTACATCTTTTCTATCCTTAATGACCTAGAGCAGCTTGTACAGCACCCTACCCGTATCCCTGACCGCCTTGGAGAGAGCCCCAACATACTTGACCTCTTCCTCACAACTAATCCTTCTGCTTACTCTGTTAATCTTTTCTCTCCGTTGGGCTCCTCCGATCACAACCTTATTACCTTAACCTGTCCTATCACTCCGGTACGGCCTGTGGACCCTCCAGGGAAACGTCGTCTGTGGCACTTTGGAGCCGCGAACTGGGAGGCCCTCAGGCAGTACTTCTTTGATTTTCCCTGGAATGATTATTGCTTCCATGGCCGGGAGCCATCTGAGTGTGCCTCGCGCATTACGGAGGTTATTCTCTCGGGCATGGAAGCATACATTCCTTTCTCATATCCTTTGACTAACGCAAGAAAGCCTTGGTTTAATCACGCTTGTTCTAATGCTGTCCTCAACAAGGAGAGGGCCTACAAAAGGTACCGGAGCCAACCCACACCTGAATCACATCATCTTTACGTTTCTGCCCGGAATCGTGCTAAGTCTGTTCTTCGCTCTACTAAAAATAATTTCATCCATACTAAATGCTCTCAACTCTCCAACTTGAATTCTTCCCGCTCCTTCTGGCACCTTGCCAAAAATCTTTCTAACAACTTTACCTCATCATCCTTCCCTCCTCTTTTCTACTCTGATGGTTCTGTAGCTATTTCTTCTACTGATAAAGCAGATCTCTTCGCACAGACTTTCTCCTCCAATTCCACCTTAGACGATTCCGGTGCTGTTCCTCCATCACTTCTCCCCTCTGACTTCCTCATGGCTGACATTAAAATTTCTTCAGTTGATGTATTTTCTGCCATCACTGGCCTCAGTACTAACAAGGCATATGGGCCTGATGGGGTCCCTCCTGTTGTTCTCAAGAACTGTGCTTCTGTGCTTACACCCTGCCTAGGCAAACTCTTTCGCCTTTGTCTGTCAACTTGTACCTTTCCTTCTTGCTGGAAGTTTGCTCTCATTCAGCCAGTCCCAAAGAAGGGTGACCACTCCCAACCCTCCAACTATCGTCCAATTGCTTTAACGTCCTGTATTTCAAAAGTTTTCGAGTCAATTCTTAATAGAAAAATTTTAAGGCATCTTTCCTATCACAACCTTCTTTCCGATCGTCAGTATGGGTTCCGTCAGGGACGCTCCACTGGCGATCTTCTCACCTACCTTTCAGACTCCTGGTCATCCTCCTTTCGGGACTTTGGCGAAAGCTTTGCCATTGCACTTGACATCTCAAAGGCTTTCGATCGAGTCTGGCATAAATCTTTAATTTCCAAACTGCCCTCCTACGGTTTCTATCCTTCTATCTGTGCCTTCATCGCTAGCTTCCTTTCTGGTCGTTCTATAGCCGCTGTTGTAGACGGCCATCGTTCTTCTCCTAGATCTATCAACAGTGGTGTTCCTCAGGGCTCTGTCCTATCACCAACTCTCTTCCTTTTATTCATCAATGATCTTCTAAGCTGTACATCTAACCCTATCCACTCATACGCTGATGACTCCACCCTTCACCTTTCCATTCGGTTCCCGCAACGCCCATCTCAACAGTTGCTTCAAGAAACAAGGGATGAGGCTATGGCACACCTAATGTCTGACTTGGCTCGTATCGCTGACTGGGGTAAAAATAATATGGTTGTCTTTAATGCATCTAAGACTCAGTTCTTACACCTATCAACCCGACAAAATCTTCCACAGGTATACCCATTAATGTTTAATAATATTCAGCTTAATCCTGCATCATCCTTGAACATGCTTGGGGTTTCATTTACTCGGGACTTATCTTGGAAAGATCATATTACATCTCTTGTAAAATCTGCTTCTAAGAGATTGGGTGTGCTAAGCCGACTCCGCTCTTTCTTTACCCCTGCACAATTGTTGACTCTATACAGAGGTTTTATCCGCCCCTGTGTGGAGTACAACTCTCATGTGTGGGGAGGCTCCCCACATACAGCTCTTCTCAATAGGGTGGAGTCAAAGGCTTTTCGTCTCATTAACTCTCCTCCTCTTACTGACTCCCTTCAGCCTCTGTCTCTTCGCCGCACTGTTGCATCTTTATCTCTTTTCTATCGCTACTTTAATGGTCACTGCTCCTCTGAACTGTCTGCTTGCATTCCTCCACCTCTACGACGGGCGCGTAGCACCCGTCTGGCAGCAAACTCTCATCCCTTTTCTGTCCAACTCTCTAATGCAAGAGTTAACCGTTACTCCCAGTCTTTCATTTATGCAACAGGTCAACTCTGGAACTGTCTCCCTCTGTCTGTATTTCCTGCTGCCTATGATCTCCAGTCTTTCAAACGCAGTGTGTCCAGGCATCTCAAAATGATCGGATCTTGAATTTGGCTCTCTATTGTATTTTGTTTTTCTCTTGGAGGGAACTGTTACTGCGGGCCATGGCCTTTGGTTCCTTCTTCCTCGCATAAAAAAAAAAAAAAAAAAAAAAATATATATATATATATATATATATATATATATATATATATACAGTATATACATACAGTACATCCCCACAGTATCCAAGTTCCGAGTATGCGATTCCCCTTGTATGCGAGGACCTATTTTGTGTGTGTGTGTGTGTGTGTATTTTTTATTAGTCAGCAAACTGAACCCCTTGTAAGCGAGATGGGGAGTGAATAGTGGCCTAAATCCGGGGTTACCTGGAGTACGCGACATCCCCCCCCCGAGAAGTGATAACAGTTACTTACGCTCCACCCACCTTGTGACGATGCTGCTCACTCATCACTTGATGCCCATATGCGCTGCTTGAAGGGTGGTGAGGTGAGAATCCCAACAGAGGAAACACACGCGCACAGAGGGTACACTTGCTGTTCCAGGTACGTCCCCGTGTACTCCAAAACTATTATTTCTGTGAGCCAGGATGTCTGCCCCCTCCCCAGGAAGAAGTGCATCACCCATGCCATGAGGATGCAAGTCATTAGGAAGGAGAGTGGGAAGGGTAACACAGCCATTGGCAAGGCACTAGGCTTGGCAGAATCGTCCGGGCGAACTATATGTGCTAACAGGGAGGCCAAAAAGAAGACTGTGAAGACATATGGGGCGCAGGCATTCGACAGGAGAAGCAGGCTGACCAACCAGGCTATAATTCTTATGGAGCGGTACCTGGCTACATTATCCTGAGGAAGGAGAAGGAAGGAATTCCACTAAACAGGCACTACATCAGGGACCAGGCCAAGATTTTCTACAAAGCTGCAGCTCTGAAGCTTACTGTAAAGAAACCATTCAAAGCCTCCATGGGATGGCTTTGCCGCTTTCTGAAGAGGAAGGAGCTATGTCACATTCGCCTCACAGGGGAGCGTGCATCAGCGGATGAAATGGCGGCCAGGGATTATCCAGCCATCCTAAAGGGGATAATCGAGCAGGGTGGCTACAGCAGGAATGAAATTTATAACACTGATGAAACAGCCCTATACTACAAGGCTATGCCGAAGTGTACTTATATTAGTAAGCACCAGCGCCAGGCCCAGGGCTGAAAAATCGACAAGAGCAGGATAATAGTCATGTTCGCTGTGAACTTGTCAGGCTCACACAAGATGCGGCCTGTTGTGGTGCATACCGCAGAACACCCCAGATGTTACAAGAATTTGTGTTGCATGGATGACAGCGGTCTATACTGGTACAGCAATTCCAATGGTTGGAAGACAAGTAGCATCATTTCCGAGTGGCTGTTGCGGCATTTCATCCCTAATGCCAAGGCAAAATCCCGAGAACTTGGCATCCCCTTCAAGGTGCTTCTAATCCTTGATAATGCCCTCAGTCATCCAACCTGGCTAGCAGACCTCAGCAAGGAATGCAAGATCATTTTTCTGCCCCCAAGAACGACCTCTCTCATCCAACCGCTAGACCAGGAGTTGATTGCAACGGTCAAGCAGCTATACCACCAATGCCTCTACGATCACCTCTGTAGCAAGATCGACAGCTGTGAGGAACTGCAGGCAATTCTTGACTTGAACACAGTTGGGAGTGATGTCATGGACGCCTAGGATGGTTTGGACTCGCCACCCACTTCACTCTCACCACGCACAACCAACTTCAACTCCTGAGATGACTATTATGGCTTTTTGGCAGTCATTCATCCTCAAGGATGCCATCACTCTCTTGTTGGCCTCTTGGACAGATATAACCACTGCAACAATTAACCATGCTTGGCATCTCCTCGTACCGCATTTGTGTACAATTGCACCAGGAAGCCGTTTTCAGTCCCTGGCCGCTGCCGAGGCAACCGCTCTCATAAGTGCACAAGCTGTGCCCAGGTTTCAGGCCGTCTCGCTGGAGGAGATCAGGGGTTTACATTCGGCAGCAGCAGAGCAGGATCCCCAGGAAATCGTGCAGTGAGTGGACAAGACCGACGCAGTGCAGGAGATCGCAGCAGAAAAGGCAGCAACAGCAGTGATGGAGAGTGAAGATTTGTCCATGATGGAGATCAGCCAGGTACTATGTGCCCCTGATAAATTCAAGGAAGAATTCAAGGACATCGAATGCTCTCAGTTGCGAGTGGAGGAGGTGATGTCTTCACTGGACAAAACTTTCCGCTAGTACACCGACAAGTACAACCAGGAAGTAAACTGACGGAAGCAAACACTCATCACCTGTTACCTTCGGCTTGAACAAAGTGAGGAATCACTCCCTTCAACATCAGAAAAGCCATATCCTGAGGAGGATCAAGAGACTGATTCGATGTTTGAGGTGTCAGAAATAGACTTTGAAGGGTTTATGAATGAAGCGAGTGCATTACCTAGTGAAAGAGTCGAAAGTGGTGAGGAAGGTGGTGTGGTGGGTGATGCAGGAGATGCACGCTAGGTGCCTCATCCTGCCTCGGATCCTCTTTTTACCTCCACCTCTTGGGTAAAGGTGAGCAGCCACATTCTTGTTGGTTTAGTTAAGCCATATCCTTGTTGATTTACATAGTAAAGCCATAATCTTGTTGGTTTACTTTATCTTAGGTAATATGTCTTAGATAGTTTCCCTGTATAGTACAATACTTAGGTCTGAAAGGGGTCTCAAGGGCTGCCCATGAAGGGGGCGTGCTGCCCATAAGTAATTTTTCCCATAAGTTTATGTATTCACAGTATGCGAATTCCTAGTATGCGCCGTCCTCTGCCGCCCATATACTCGCGTAGTAGGGGGATGTACTGTGTATATATGTATATATATATATATATATATATATATATATATATATATATAATATAATATATATAGTATATATATAATATATAGTATATATAGATAGTATATATATATATATATTGCCAGATACCATAATCCCGTAAGGGGTGGCCACTTGACTCTGAGTTATTTGTTTTACAAGGAGGGGCACTAACCCTCCACCAACCCACTTGTTGATACGTAGGGAGCACGTATGGTTTGGTTATATGGTTACCGCCCAGCGTTGTAAATGGTTTCTTAGCTTACAGGAAACCATTTGGCTTGTCACTCAATGTAAAGCCACCTGTAAAGGAAAGAAAAGTAATAAGAAGTGACAGGAGAGATGGGAGAAATAGGAAGAGAGGAGGGCAGGCACAGAAAATGAATGATAAAGGCTAAGGAAGAAGTAGGCAGCACTACATCAAATGAGTGGATGATGGTTGCCACCACCTACCACTATATATATATATATATATATATATAAGGGGATAAACATGACAATGCTTTTTTTTCTTTTTCTTTTCCCTGGTGCTTCTACATCTGCTGCCAACCACTTGATCAAGCTGCTGTATTGGGAGGCCTGAATGTATACTGACATTATGTAAGAAGTACTTGATGTATGTCTTTCTGAGAATGCTGAAAAAAACTCCAAAGTTATTGTGTCATTTTCATTGTCTATGCCTACAATTGTTTTTATTTGCTGTGGTTCTACTTTTTCTTACTGATAGTTGGGGCATTGTCTACCGCAAATGATGATGCAAAACAGGTTCATGATTATTAATTTTAGTCAGACAACTGCTATAATCAGTATACCATAAATTTTCATATTTTTTCAAAAATTCATCTTTCTTTCCATTATGGTCTCACATTTTGCATTAGCTGTGTTTCAGTGCAGATTTCAATAAATATACCACAAGCATTTTTTCTGTACTTTTTTTAACCCTGGGGTCTATCAGACCCCGGTTTATCTGACTCCAAAGTTATTGTGTCATTTTCATCATCTATGCCTACAGTTGTTATTTATTTGCTGTTGTTCTACTTTTTCTTACAGACAGTTGGGGCATAGGTCTACTGCAGATGATGATACAAAACAGATTCATGATTATCAGCTTTAGCAGGCAAATGCTATTATCAGTATACTATAAAATTTCATTTTTTTTTTTTTTCTTCTTCAAAAATTCATAAAAAATATATACAGTAATCCCTCCACTATCCGACGTAATAGAGCCAAAGGCATGTCCGGAAAGTGGTCCTGTCCGGATAGTGGGCACCAGCCTCCTGGACTTGTACTTATGGACCCTAACTCAAAAAAACACCTATACAACTCCCTCTGGACATGCATAGCACCTATTTAGGACCCAAATCACACCAATAAGGGACATAAAAGACTGAAATAAATGCAAAAGAACCATAAAATTAGGGTTCAGAGGTGAGTTTATACAATATTAAACATTCTGGGTACTTAGAACAAGTCCCTGGCTCCTGGACTGGTACTTATGGACCCTAACTCAGAGAAATACCTCCCTACTGCACATGCATAGCACCTAATACCCTATTCACACCAGAAAGGGACATAAAAGAGTGAAATGAGGTGTTACAGGTAAGTACAGTATAGAAAATACAGTACAGTACAATATGAAACATTCTGGGTACTTACAGCAAGTCCCTGGCCATCTCGATGAATAACTGCCTCCTCTCAGACTCTGACAGTAAGAAGGATTTCCTGAAGAACTTGCAGTACATTGTTCATGAAGTCTTGCACAGAACTTAGTCATTTGCACTCATAATTCCATTCTCTTAACTGCGCACTCTTATCTTACTTGCGCTCAATTGTACCTTAATGAAATAAGTGTTGCACTCTGCACTTTAAGTCTTTCCACTCTTGAAACCATTTTCTAAACAAAACACACTGAAGTTAATTTATGTTAAATTTACAGTCCATTAAATCTTTGTCTTTTCACTCAGAACCCAAATTCCTTAACACTATACACTGTTTTTTTCACTGCACAACACTCTAAATTCCCGTGTGGTCTAGTGGAGAAGTTCTTGGCGTCTAATCACTGTCAGAGTCTGAGAGTAGCACATGCAGGTGACCTAAGGATGCGTCGCTGGGTCGTGGTGATAGCGTACCCACTGCAGACGACTCTGAAGATAGGCACAAACTCACGTCATGCGGTGACTCCACCGTGGATGATGTGCTGGGCTGTGGCTCGGAGCATGAGGGCCTGTCTTGGGGAGGCAACGGAGTGGAGCCAGGGCTGGGCACAGCGGGGGTCACGGGCCTGAAAAAGCTGTCAATCGTTGATTGACGCAAGGAACGACGATTCTGACGATTTATGATGCACTGCCTGAAAGCACGCACTTCCTCCACAAGTCCTAAGGGCCCCATTTCCCTGTCGCAGTCAGGGTGTTCCAGGTAGTCCAGAACGAACGCTAGGTGTTCCTGGAGTGCGCTCAGCTTGGGGATGGCTGGAGTAGTGTCATGCTGAGAGGAGTCCGCATCATCGTCGCCGGCCTCGTCGGAATCTTCAAGCTGGGTACTGACACCTGCAACTGAAGATGCGATCTTGACATCAGACAGGGTCTGATACCCAGGATCGCCCTCGTCGTCATCCAACCACTCACGCACTTTGTCCACATCAACATCGTCCCCATGCGCATGGAGATATGCATGGAAGTCATCCACGTCAAAACCTAGGAAATCGTACTCCACATCCGTTCTGAGAAGCAGAAGAGACCAACCATTTTCTAGAGCCTTGACAGGGACTTCCTTCCATGGCAGACTTGATGTTGTAGCAGCGAAGGTTTTCCAAAGTCCACTGGCCTCGCGTGTCCCGTCCCTTCCTGCGCTCGTCCTCGTCCTCGGGAACAACCATCACCTCGTCCAGGAACTTCCGTCGGTATAGCCGCTTCGTTGCCACGATCACTCCTTGGTCCATTGGTTGGATGAGAGCAATAGTATTAGGTGGCAGAAACATGCACCTAATGCGGCCATTCTCAGCCACCAAGTCCTTGTCGCACGGGTGGGCAGGTGCATTGTCGAGGAGAAAGAGGGCCTTTACCTGGTCGCGTGGGATGCCCAGTTTCTCTGTCTGGAAATGTATGACCTCCTTGACAAAATGGCAGTGGAACCAGTCTTTGAAGATGTGGCCTGTGAACCATGCCTTCAAGGAATGGTACCAAACGACAGGAAGGAACCCACGAAGACACCGAGGCTGCTTTGCACGGCCAACAATAACAGGCTTAAGCCGGTGCATGCCAATATCATCAGCACAACACAAAGCAGATATCCGTTCCTTGGAAAGCTTGCGACCAGGTACACGCTTCTCCGTCTCCTCGGCTAGAGAGTTCGTAGGCAAAGAGCGATAGAATAAACCAGTTTCGTCTGCATTGTAGACTTGACCGAGAGTGAGGCCCTCCCTGTCAATCAAGCCCTTCACCTTGTGCCGAAACTCCTCTACTCCATCCTCGTTAGTGTCCAAAGCTTCGCCATGAGATTTACGATTGGTAAGGCCATGTTGTAATTTGAACGCGAAGAGCCAACTCTCAGATGCCTTGAAGTCTACGGCATCGTGAAGCCTTGGGAACCTCTCAGCAGCAGCCTTCAGCTCTGTCCCACGCACCATCACACCAGCAGCACGTTGCTGTCGATACCAAATCAACATGGAGCGGTCAACTTCAGCATACTTGGGAGTAAACATCATCTTCCTCTCCACGTTGTTTGCTTTTTGATGAGAAGTCAGCCGTGTACTGCATGAGTTTGTCTCGGGATCTCTTAATATCAAACAATGTAGATTGGGCCAGGTTGAACTCACGAAGGATGCGTGACAAAGACCATCCCGCATCCACTTTCTCCAATATCTCCCTCTTCTTCTCCAGAGTCAAAACCACTCTCTTCCTCTTCTCAGGCGGCGGGGCCATCATCACACACATGAAGGAGAGGCACGAGAGCAGGAGAGCCTGCAGCAGGTAAGGCACCACCACAAAAGCGAGCATGTGGGCAGCCATGATGACGATCGTGCACTCGCAACAAGAGACAGGCGGTAAGTGGGGAGGATGAAGGGGGGCTATAGTGGACGTAAGAGGAATGACACACCAAAACAAAGCTGTCCCGCGCCAAGTTCAAATTACGGGCGGGAAAATGTAGTTTTTTTTTTTTATTTTTTTGCGGTTTTCGGACCATTTTGGGAATATTGGATCCTGGGACGATAATGTCCAGTAAGTGGGGATGTCCAGAAAGTGGGCGTCCACATGGTATGGGGATTACTGTATATTTATTTTTTCAATTGTGGTCTCATACATTTTGCATCAGAAGTAAGAAGACATGCTATGTAAGTTGTGCTTCAGTGCATATTTCAGTAAACATAATGCAAATATTTTTTTCTGCATTTTTTAACACCCCTAAAATGCTAACACGATCGATTAATCCTTTTTCAGAATTACGTAAGATACAGAATGTGATTGATTGAGGGCCTCAGGGAAAAACTGGGGAAAACATGCTCCGCCCCGATTGACGTATATCCCTTCCAACCACTCAGAACTATGTGATGAATCGGCTGGAAGGAGGGAGGGGAGGAATGAGGGATGAATGGGGTGAAAGCGCACAGAAAACTGGAGTCATGCCACCTGGAAGGGTAACTTTTTTCAACTTTGACGGGCTATAGCTCATGAACAAGTTGGTATAGAAAGTTCTGGTTTGTGGCATAAGGTGTGTAAATTCAAGTTCTAAACCTTGGGCATAAAACTTTTTACTTCTGTAAGAGTCGAAAAATCGGCTCCATATACAGATTTTCACACCAGTATGGTCGATCGAACTGCGTATCCTACAGGTTAAGTTGGGGTCTGTCAGACCCCAGGTTACCTGACATGTAATAAAAAAGAGGGTTACCTGAGCAGGGTTAATTAATGCAAATCAGTTTTAAATTACTAATTTAAAACAACACATACAATTGGAGTCATTACTAATTCTAGTTTGTGGTAGGTGGGGGCGCTCACCATCCACTTGCTAAATGTAGTGCGGCTCTCGGGTGTCTGCCCTTTCCTCTCTTCCATCCGTCTTTCCTTCCGTCCTCTTCTGTCTTTCTTTCCTTCATTTTTTCTTTGTCCTTCTGCCTCTGGGTGACTTTACACTCCCTCTTCTGTCTTTTCTTTCCTTCATTCTTTCCTTTTCCTTCTGCCTGTGGGTGACTCTACACTGAGTGACAAGCCAAATGATTTCCTGTACACCAGGAAACCATTAACTACACTGGGTGGTAACCATATAACCAAATTTTGGCACCTGGTGGTTTAGTGGGTAATTATTGCGCTCCAGTCGGATTGAGCCGGTGAAGGTTTATATCCAAGGGATGGTTGGGGTTGATTGCTCATGTAATGCCACGCAGGGATGAGTGAGGCTGCTCACTCTCATCTTAAATGTCGAGACCAACTGCCTAGCCCCGGGCTCCTACGCTCCTCATGGGGCAATGTAGGATTGGATGATGGATGGATGGATGGACTAATTCTAGTTCATGGTCTAGCCCGCCAGGCGTCCATAGTGTCTTTCTCAGAAAATGGAGACATGGGGTGGTAGAGAGTAATCACTTATGGATTTTTATTTTTCTTGTTCTTTAGTTTCAACTATACTTGAAAGTAATTCTCATTATTCAACATATATATAATGATGTAGTATCTAATATTAATAAAAACATGTTATCCTTGTGTGAATACTGCAAAATTTGTAAGGAAATTTAACAAATACCAATTTAGGGCCCTTTCACACATTCCAGAACAGCCAATGGTTACTGAAGTGACTTTTTCACACATTCTAGAACAGCCAATGGTTACTGAAGTGACTTATGTACCCAGACTCTATAGTAAGATTATAAAAGGGGACATAAATGCATGTCACTGTCTGTGAATATTGATATATATATTGGCCACGATATGAAATTAGGAATCTCTAGCATCTTTATGCAGATGCCTGCCACGCTGCCAGGAGAACAATTATCATTCTCGGGAAGAGTCTCGGACCGTCAACATAAACACAGCGATTCTCAGGCATTTGCTGGGACGATGCCTGGGTTTGTTTGTGCAGTGGTGGGCTGCTCATCGGATTCAGGAAAAATGCTAATCAGTATTTTTCTATGGCTGAAATTAGATGCTGGGTGAAATTTCCCTCGCAGCTACGAAGGAACCAAAATGAAGAAAGCTTTGGGAAAATAGATGTGGAAGGCTACGAGATTCCATGCAATATGCTCAAGACATTTTACTGACTGGATAGGAAATGGGCTATCATCCCAATTTGTTAATAAATGGGGATCGATTCACCTACACTCTTGCCATTAGTTGCCTCCAGTAAATTGAGATGTTCAAGAGTTTCTCACTTGCTGTATTAGTTTTCCTTTACTATATCCCGAATGTGGCACTGATCTTTGTCTTAAGTATTGCTTAAGCTATGCAACAGTCCATTTTTCAAACCAATTTAGCTCCATACTGCACAGGGTGAATCATGCTGCTGGTGTTGTATGCATGGAGTGACTTGCATAGAAAGTTACTGTTCCCTTCTTTTAGCCTAATTAACCTAACCTAACCAAACCTGAACTAACCTTACCTAACCTAACCTTACCTTACCTTAGATCAACCTAACCTAAATACAGTACACTTAAACTCAACTGACCTTAATTAACGAAATGACTGATTTCACAATCTGCCTGTAACATACATATATTCATTCATTTTTTTCATTCATTGCCAGACGCCATGTATCCCAAACGGGGTGGCCAAGGCTTAGAGTTAATTGTTTTACAGGGAGGGGCACTACTCCTCCACCAACCCCACTTGACACGTAGGGATATATACAGTATATATATATATGTATATATATATATATATATATATATATATATATATATACATATATATATAGAATGACGGGGAATCGTCTGGGGTGCGAATTGTCCTGACGGTATATATATATATATACAGGTTATCCCTTAATTCACGCGAACTTTTTTCACGCAATTTCGGTTATCCACTAATTTTTCGTAAAATAATTAAAACAAAATTATAGTATTCAAATAAGTAATTTCAATATATACAAGAGAAATAAATAAAATATAAAAAATGCCTACCTGCTGCCCATGTGCACACATATATGTATGTGTGTGTGTGTTTATGTGTGTGTGGGAGCCTGGGAGATCGGTCTACCACGCACCACACAGTCAGTTTGAATCCGACGGTCGAACCATGCATGACTTGCAAATCATTATTTGTGGCTTATTTTTCTGCCTTCCAGTAATTGCTTGCCTTGTCTGTCAACATGGGGCATAAGCGTAGTGCTAGTGATGCATGTGGTAACACACCAAAACTGACTTGTAAAGTGATGTTGCTGACAGAGAAAGTTAAAGTGTTGGACAAACTTCAGGGAGGAATGTCGGCGACAATTCTCCGTCAGGACGATTCCCCGTCATTTATTTACATACCAGTTTATTTAGCAAGTACAGTACACTAGTTTTTTACTTATATGAGTTATAAAATCCCCCTGAAAATTAGTTATTAAAGTATTAATTAATCAATAATAAGTATATTAAAAGAATGACAGGGAATTGTCCATGTTTTGATGGTGAATTGTCTCAGAACCGTATGTTTGGAGTGAGTCAACTGTTCATACAATAAAGGAGAACGCAGCATACGGAAGACAGTGAGGGCTAGTGCACCAGACTGCTAAAGTGTCTCCACCTACGCCTGTGAATTGTCTTGTAACCACATGTTTGGGGTGAATGAGTCAACTGTTCATACAATAAAGATGGCAGAATGTAGCATACGGGAGGCAGTGAGGGCTAGTGCACCAGACTGCTGAAGAGTCTCCACCTACGCCTGTGCTTGTCAGGTTTCAGTTTTAAATTTGTAACATTTTTGTTGTTTTTAATACTTAATGCTAGTTTATAAGGTGTATGTAGTGCATAAACAGTATTATTCAGATGTAATATACGTATAGACATGCGTAATTATGTGCACACAAGGGCAGAACATATACGCGAATTTACCACATACACGAAGGGTCTGGGAACCTAACCCTCGCGTGAATTAAGGGCTTACCTGTATATATATATATATATATATATATATATATTCCTCTCTCTCTCTCTCTCTATATATATATATATATCAACCTATAATTACCTATTGGTCAGTAAGACATCCAACCATCTTCATGACACATGTATTTCATGAAATGCTGTTGATAAATGGCACAATACGAGATAACATATAGATACTTTCAGCATAGCAGCTAAAAGGGCACTCAATGCATATGCACTGTGCGGAATGGTAACTTCCAGCATGTCACTCCGTGCAGACGACACCAGGGGTCGGTCAGCTGGGCTGGCTTTGTTATTGTTCAAGCCGGGAAACTTACTTCAATGTAAGTGCGAGATAATACATACGGTGTTACCAAGATTTGGAGACTGTCATGTAATGGAACGTACTGCAACGAAATACTTGGGCGAATCCACTGAATGCTGCTGCTGGATTTAAAGAAAAATGAGTGAAGTATGTACCGAAGATAGCCCAAGATGAACGCGCTCAACAATGAACACAAGGACAAAGAAGCATTTGTAGTTATTGTACAACAGTGCATATATATTACATGTTATAAAGAAAATAAATGAGAAAAATACGTTTGTCAGAAATATTTAGAAATACAGTATATACATAGTAATCCCTCTAATATCCGAACGCCCAATATCCGAACATCCCCACTAACCGGACATAATCCTCCTGGGATCCAATATTCCCAAAATGGGCCAAAAAACGCAAAAAATTCGAAAAAAATCTGACTTTTTTCCCTCCCATAATTTGAAATTCCCGCCTGGCGCCAAACAGCTGTTACACCATGGTCCCTTCACCCCTTCCTTCCTCCTCCTCCCCCCTCCCCTGTTAGGTTGCCATTTGGTATTTTTCATTACCAAGTGTGGGCCAATTTGGTAATGAAAAATTCGTTTGGTAATGAATTAGAATAATGATTTACCAAATGGATTTTTCACATGTATGAGGATACACAGGATGGAGATGGTGGATTGTTTGCTCTCTCTGATTAATCTGCTACCCTACATAGTGTGAAAATAATCAACATGGTGTTAGTTATAAGGAGAGTGATTACATGTATTTCCACTTGTATATATAATTAGTGAAGAATATATGCTAGCTTTACGAATTTGGTAATGAAAAGTTATATTTGACAATGAAAGTTGAGGAGATTGGTAATGTGGCTGTTGCAATCTGGCAACTCTGTTACCCCACCAACATCAACAGTCACAGCTTAACTCCGATGGAGAGCAGATACTCATAACAGTGCAAGCCACAGGTGTTTGTTTTTTGTGAATAAACAGTGAATAAACTGCAATACCTTGCCACTAGAACACACGGGAATTTACAGTGTTGTGCAGTGTTAAGAAATTAGAATTTAGAGTGCAGAGGATTAACTGTGGACTGCAAACTGGCGGTTCAAACCAGTCCAAGAGCAAGGGACTTGTAAGTACCCAGAATGTTTAATATTGTATAAACACCTCTAAAACCTCATTTTATGGTTCTTTTGCATTTATTTCAGTCTTTTATGTCCCTTATAGGTGTGATTTGGGTCTTAAATAGATGCAGTGCATGTCCAGAGGGAGTTGTATAGGTGTTTTTCAGAGTTAGGGTCCATAAGTACAAGTCCATAAGCTGGGGCCCAATATCCGGACAGGACCACTATCCGGACCTGCCTATGGCTCTATTGATCCGGATATTGGAGGGGTTACTGTATATGGATATTTCGAGCTGTCCACAGTTTCAATTTTCTGTCCAGAAGCTACACTATGGACACATGGCAGGCTAGGCCATGAACTAGAATTCGTGATGACTCCAGTTATATACACATTTTCAATTTAAAGCAAACCCTTCCAAATTTAAGCATTAAATCTGGCAAATCAGTGTAAACAAGCTTTGCACCTAATGTTTCCTGCCAAACGCTTCTCTGGGCATGCCTCCCGAACCCTGGCCCACGCTCATCACCCATCACAAAGCCTGTGTTGCTGTTTCATGGCATTTTGTCTGATAATGTGGTGCTTAAGGGTGCATAAGTGGATGTATGTGGATTAACCCCTTAACCGCGGGGCGTCACTTTCATGACTCATGGGAGCAAGGGATCATACTGTGGGGCATCACTTTTGTGATTCTGCGTTATTTTCAATTCGCCCAGGCTTTCAAGTGGTGGCTTGTATCATCTATCAGTACTACCAGTGTCCAGCTATACTCAGTTCTGCTAATGTCATCTGCACTCCCAGCCACTGTTGACAATTTAGCCATCCCCCCCCCCCCGGTCCTTGACTCCCCTCCTTTACCCTCTCCTCCCGACCGCCCAGCTACGCTACGCTACACAAATTCTGGATGGATTTTTCCGCTTATTTTATCCATTGAAATGTGCCCTATGCCCTATTCTTATACATAATAATGCATAAAAGAAAAGAGAAAAGGTAATTGATACTGCCATGTGTCTGGAATGGGATAATTATCACCTGGCAATGCCCCAGGTACACTCATTCGCTAATTTTCCCTGTTTATTTCCCATTGAAATATGCCGTATGACCTATTCACATAACAAAAATATATATAAGAAAGGAAGGGAGAAGCCTAAGTGATATTTACATTCACCTGGAACTACTTAATTTATTATGTATTGCCTACATTTCCTGCCAATCATTTCATAGCATATAAATTAGCAGCTGTCACCACGCTGACGCTGTCAACCCTTCCCTGCCCCTAGGCCACATCATTCAGTTTACTGTCGTCATTCAAGGTGAAACCACGTCGGATTCGCACCTGTCCAATGTCGCTGCTTTTTAGTCCCCTGCAAAGGGCCGTGTGACCTCTACCCCTACTAAACCTCGTGTGGGAAGGGGTAAAGGGCTAAGTGACTCTGTTGTGGAACGTGAACTGGTTAATTTATCAACGATAATGATGGACAGTGACTACGATCATTCTGATGACTAAAACAGTGCAAGTGGAAATGTATATAATGTGTAAGTAGCAAGTGAAAGCAATGAATGTAAATATAACTGAACAGTGGAAAATAGTTTTATAAGTTACTGCAAGTGACAGTGCATAACATAGTGTAAATCAAATAGAAATGTAAATAATGTAAATAAAACAGAGACTGTAAACTGAAATGTAAATAGTTAGTAATATAAGAACATGAGTATAAATACTTAGAGTAATGAAAGTGAAGGCTTTGCTCAAGCGTGTATAAATACTTGGAGTAATGAAAGTGAAAACTTCGCTCTCTACGCTAGTTTACTGAACGAGAAAGTGAATGCCTGGAGTGAAAATAAACTACTAGTGCTGAAAGAAACTTACGAATAAAATTTAATATTGTATATATAAATAAGTGTAATAAAGTACTACAAATATGTGTTTATGAATAATAAATGACAACTCCGCCTCAGAATACCATCGAGGAACGAGCATGGGTGAAAAGCTCATATGCGCTCGTATTTTATGTTGCTTTCACATTTTTTTTTTTTTTTTTTTAATATGGACTCCAAACTACTTGAATTCAGAGAATAGTGTTTGTAGTTATAATATCAGGCAGTGGTAACCATATGACAGGGTATCAGCAAGTGTAAAATGGAGACTTCATTACCCAACTTCAGAAGTCTCCACAAGTCCTACGGTAGTCGACGAAGGCTCAATAAACATCCCAGGAGAAAGCTGAAGGTATGTGCCATATGCATATATAATTATAATATTCTAGGACTAATAACTGATTTTTGGCAAATATTTTTATAAAGTCAAAGCGCGAATATCCCCGCGGGACGTGCAAGGACCGCCTCCGACATGCCCGCGGTTTAGGGGTTAACTGAAACTAAATAGAGAGGTGAGAGAATGGGAGTATGGATGGGGTATATGCACGGGAGTGGGTAAGAACGAGAGGGCAAAAGAAGGAGAGTGTATTGTTGTGTGCAAGAAAGAGTGAGAATATAAGAGAGTAAGGATCAGTTGACTCAAGGATTGTGTGGGTAAGATTGAAGGTTGGACTACAAATGTGGGTGAGTTTGTGTGTGTATGTGCCAATGCAAGATCATGCAAACAGAGTGAAAGAAGAGTTCTGGAAAAATGTGGAAGCATGCATGGAAAAGCTTGAGAGGAAGGAGAGAGTGTTTTTGACTGGAGATATGATGAAAATGTAGGGAATGTGAAGGTAGATGGAGTAGTTGGTGAGTGGGGTGCTCTAGTGGACATTTGCCAAGAGGGGGTTGGTGATAGCCAATACTCTCTTCAGACACAAAATGATCCACAGCTATACGTGGCGAGTAATGAGAAGGGTGGATGGTGAACTGAATGAACGGATGGCAATGACTGAGTATGTGTGTGTGGATGATAGAATGAGATGTGTAATGGATGCAAGAGCTTACAGAGGTTGGGGGAGTGGACTTTCTGACAACCACTTGGTGGTGGTGAGAGTCATGGTTCAAATGAAATGGAGGAATAGAAAAAGGGAAGGACAAGAGGAAGTAGTTCACACAAGGAGGTGGAAAGGTTACAAAAGAATGGAAAAAAGGCACAATGTAAGAGGGAAGTGGAGGAGTGATTGAATAAATATGGTTTGGAGCTGATGGGGGATGTGGAAGGTGTGTGTAAGATATTCATAGCAGAAATTTGTGCAGTATGCGAGATGGTACAGTAAGTGGGGTGTAGAGAAGACGAAAAGGGGTGCAAGGAACAGCATGGTGGCATGACGAGGTGAGACAGGCTGTGGCACAAAAGACAAAAGCTTGAGTGGATGAGAAACGGATGTGGAGGAAGCTGAGAGATGGAGGAGAGAGTTATATGTAGAGTGGAAGAGAAAGGTGAAAAGATTAGTGAGAGTGAGAAGAGAGTGGATGAGGAATTTGGAGGGAATTCAAGTGTAAAATGGAGGGACTGTAAGAAAATGTTCTGGAAAGAGGTAAAGAGAGTTATACAGAATGTTAAAGAAGTTAGTCAGGGAGTGAAGGAAAAAAAAATGGTAGGTTACTAGTGGAGAAAGGAAAAAAAATAGTGAGCAGATGGAGAAAATATTTTAACTCCTACACGCCGGAGTTTTTCCGAAGTCGTCCACTCCTCCCTACGAGGGATTTCCATGATTTTGGAAAGAATACCCATAATTCAAACCCTAATATCTGCCATATTATGATAGCTTGAGAAAAAATTAAAGACATTTAAGACTCAACAACTCTTCCTCTTTCAAATGAAAGTATCCCCACATCTCCAAGTGGTCCCATCAATGAATAAGGATAAGTTAAAGATGACTGGTTTTCCGTGTTTTGGCTGGCTTATCCGTGTGCGTGCCACTGCCAGTGACCAGGACTCACTGGCTAGCATTGGCAGCAATGACCGGAGTGGTGATTTTAACACTGCCTGGCCTTTCTTCGAAAAACCCAGAATTTTCCACTCAATCCTTGACTTTTCCTTACTCACTGTCGTAAGGATGAATCATCATCCTGTTCATGTGGCTCTCCATGGGGTTTTCCACCCATTTCATAGCACCACTATGCCCTGTAAGTGTGTGGGAAAAGAATAGCTCTTTGATTTTCTGTACTCGCTTTTTGTGTCAATTATAATAATTTCTCTCTACTATGGCATTTATATTTGCACTTGACGTTCTCCCCACGTGTCGAGTGGGGTTGGTGGAGGATTAGTGCCCCTCCCTGTAAAACAATTAACTCTAAGCCGTTGGCCACCCCGTTTGGGATACATGGCGTCTGGCAATGAATGATGATGAACATCATAATGACAGGTAATTGCACTTTGAGAAGTAAATGCAGTATGGTTGAGCATGAGGTAATTACTTGTACTAAAATTGACTAATTTGTACTAATCAGAGGCATTGTGAAAATACTACTGATGTTATGCACAATTTTCCTTTTTGTACTTCAAATCACAAATACACTAATTCTCATACATTCACCATTACTTTCTGAGTAACAAGGGAAAAAATTTAGTTACAGCCAACCAGGTCATTTTCTTTCTAGCCCGTGCACTCCTGGTTTTCTTTCAAGTAGCTGGCAGGGTTAATCAGGGTATTTCCAATCATTGTTTCACAATAAACAGTAAAGCATATTGCACTTCACTTGTAAAACTTATTATAAAACACTTATTTCATAACACTTATTAGATGTAACTTGTAACATTGTACATTTCTTAAAAAAAAAAAAAAAAAAAAAAAAAAAAAAAAAAAACCCACACACCTGCTCAGTTATTGAGCCCTTTCCCCAGCAGTAAGGGCAGAACTTTTATGGGGGTTGACGATGCAATTGGCCCTCCATGTGGGGAAGCGGAAACAGACGAGGAGGATGCGGAAGACATCACTCTACACTCTACCAGTGTTGTGCACAGACTGAGCCGTGCATTAATGGGGTACCTTAGGTTCCTACCTACCCTATGGTTGTCGTAGAAAATGGTCGCGGGGTCAAAGGGTGGCAGGAAGACGCTTCCAGCTATCAAGTCAACCAGCGTTGCTCCACGCCCAAAATCGTGACGGCTATACACATCAATCGACGTGTTTGGGTTTAGGAATTCTTGAACATAGACATTGAAAGTAATGCGAGTATAGGTGGCTGGGGAATAGATGGGAGAAGGAGGGACATGAAAATAGAGGAAGAAAATCAGTATGACGGAAGTTGTGGAAGCAATGAAGAAAGCCAAAATGGGGAAAGCCTTCTTGTCATATTGAAGAGTTCCATTGCATCTGGCAGTGCAAATTTCAGCTTCCTAGACCCGTCCAGTAGCATGCAATCGAACACAGAAGTTGAATAATTTAGGCAGCTGATACTAGTCACATGTAGGTACTGCAGTAAAGCAACATTGCACTTTTTTTTTTTTTACCAAAAAAACATTGTCAATGGTGCTGAAAAGGTGTGAAATAACTAGATACAGTAAAAGTCCCATTATTCGGCATCTATGGGACCGGGATGATGCCGAGATATTGGATTTGCCGAATAATAAAAAACTACCCACTCAGTACCTTAAATATATTGGTGAACACTGTCATCACCACTTATGGTATTACAACTGTGTTTGGAAAGAGTACTGTATACTGTACAATACTGCAATCAATACAGTACTATACCTGAATCTGAAATATATAAATAAATTAGTGAACATATACAAGTGTAATGACACAGTAGGCATACAAGTCAGATAACACTACCTAGATGGGTGAAATGATACGGAATATTACCTACCAGCTCAGTACATCACTTGTATTGGTGAACTAATCACTAATTATATTATTACAAATATGCTTGGAGTGAGTACTGTATACGGTACTTTTTCCAAACACAAAATAAAATAGTCGGAAAATTGCATAAAATAAAGTGAAGGAATATGAATTGGTAAGGTCTTTCTGATGAAAGTTAAACGTACATTTAGCACTCATTCTTTTGTTCGTTTTTTTGTTTACATGTGAAAGGGAGAGTATTGATGGAAACAGTAATGTATTCCATTAACCCCTTAATAATCTCCGGCATTGAACAACACTTTACAGTACCGATGTCAGTGATGTGGAGTTAGTGAGCTATGAAAAAACTGTGAACAATTATGGGAAGGGAACGAAGGTCACTGGTATGTTTACACGACTCTACGATACGATTCCAAGCAGTCAGAGGGTCGGTTAATCTCAGATGTTTTCGGCCATTTGGTAAATGCACCGTAACTTTGTAACTTCTCCCGTGAATCACAGCATGGGTTTAGGAAGCTAAATAACACATTGTTAGGTGCGCCAGACGATTATCTTCACACTTTAAGAAAATGGAAGAAATTTAATCCCTCTCTGAGTACGTAGAGTAAGTTTCTTCCATTCTTCTGAAATCAATTTGTTTTTCTTAAAGATGTGAAGATAATCGTCTGGCTCACCTAGCAATGTGTTATTTAGCTTCATAAACCCATGTTATGATTCGCTATGAGTCACGGAAAAATTGATAAAGTTACGGGGCATTTACCAAATGGACGAAAACATCTGAGATTAACCGACCGCCTGACTGTTTGGAATCGTAGCGTAGAGTCATGTAAACATACCAGTGACCTTCGTTCCCTCCCCATAATTGTTCAGTTTTCTTTATAGCTCACACTAACTTGATATCACTGACATCGGTACAGTAAAGGGTTGTTCAGTGCCGGAGGTCATTAAGGGGTTATACAGTAATCACTCTAATGTCCGGATGCCCAATAACCAAACATCCCCACTACCCGGACATAATCGTCCTGGGATCCAACATTCCCAAAATGGTAAGGTTCCCCCCCCCCCCCAAGGTCCGTATTTTGAACTCACCGCGCGTGCCGCGGGAGAGCATTGTATTGGAGCGTCATTCCTCCGACGTCCAATAGAGCGCCCCTGCATCCTCCCCACTTTCCGCCTGTCTCTCGCTGCGAGTGCACGTTCATCGTAATGGCTGCCCACGTGATCGCTTTTGTGGTGGTGCCCTACCTGCTGCAGGGCCTCCTGCTGCTCTTGGGCCTCCTCTTAGTGTGTGTGATGATGGCCCCGCCACCTGAGAAAAGGAAGAGAGTGGTGTTGACTCTGGAGAAGAAACAGGAGATACTGGAGAAAGTAGGTGAGGGGTGGTCTTCTTCCCGCATTCTCCGCGAGTTTAACCTGGCCCGGTCTACTTTGTTCGATATCAAGAGGTCCCGAGACAAACTCATGCAGTACACAGCTGACTTCTCGTCGAGAAGCAAACGCAACGTGGAAAGGAAGGTTATGTTTACCCCCAAGTTTGCAGAAATCGACCGATCCACGTTGATTTGGTATCGACAACAACGTGCTGCTGGTGTGATGGTACGTGGAACGGAGCTGAAGGCTGCTGCTGAGAAGTTTGCCAGGCTTCACGACGCCCTAGACTTCAAGGCATCCGAGGGTTGGCTCTTCGCATTCAAGTTGTGGCATGGCCTTACCAACCGTAAAGCACATGGCGAAGCACTGGACGCTAACGAGGATGGAGTTGACGAGTTTCGGCACAAGGTGAAGGGCTTGATCGACAGGGAGGGCCTAACTCTCGGTCAAGTCTACAGCGCTGACGAAACTGGCCTATTCTATTGCTCGCTGCCAACGAACACTCTAGCCGAGGAGACGGAGAAGCGTGTACCTGGCTGCAAGCTTTCCAAGGAACGGATATCTGCTTTGTGTTGTGCCAGTGCTAACGGCATGCACTGGCTTAAGCCCGTTCTTGTTGGCCACGCAAAGCAGCCTCGGTGCCTTCGTGGGGTGATGGATGTCCTTCCTCTCGTCTGGTACCATTCTTTGAAGGCATGGTTCACAGCTGTGATCATCAAAGACTGGTTTCACCGTCACTTCGTCAAGGAGGTCATCCATTACCAGACGAAGACACTGGAAATCCCGCGCGACCAGGTAAAGGCCCTCCTTCTTCTCGACAATGCACCTGCCCACCTGTGCGACAAGGACTTGGTTACTGAAAATGGCCGTATTAGGTGCATGTTTCTGCCACCTAATACGACTGCTCTCATCCAACCAATGGACCAAGGAGTGATTGTGGCAACAAAGCGCCTATACCGTCGGAAGTTCCTGGACGAGGTGATGGTTGTTCTCGAGGACGAGGATGAGCACAGGGAGGGACGGGACACACGAGGCAAGCGGACTTTGGAAAACCTTCGCCGCTACAACATCAAGTCTGCGGTGTACAACTGGGCTAGTGCATGGAAGGAAGTCCCTGTGAAGACTCTGGAAAATGGTTGATCTCGTCTGCTTCTCGGAACGGATGTGGAGTACAATTTTCTAGGCTTTGACGTGGATGACTTCCATGCACGTCTACGTACGCATGGCGATGATGTAGATGTGGACGATGTTCGTGAGTGGTTGGATGACGACGAGGGCGATCCTGGGTATCAGACGTTGTCTGATATCGAGATCGCATCTTCGGTTGCAGGTGTCAGTACCGAACTTGAAGATTCCGACGAGGAAGGCGACGATGATGCGGACTCCTCTCAGCAGGACACTACTCCAGTCATCCCCAAGCTGAGTGCACTCCGGGAACATCTAGAGTTTGTCCTAGACTACCTGGAACACCCAGACTGTGACAGGGAGATGGGGCCCTTGGGACTCGTGGAGGAAGTGCGTGCTTTCTGGCAGCGCATCATCAATCGTCAGAATCGTCGGTCCTTGCGTCAATCAACCATTGACAGTTTTTTGAGGCCCGTGACCCCCGCTGTGCCCAGCCCTGGCTCCACTCCGTTGCCTCCCCAAGATAGGCCCTCATGCTCCGAGCCATAGCCCAGCACATCATCCACGGTGGAGTCACCGCTCGACGTGAGTTTGCGGCTGTCTTCAGAGTCGTCTGCAGTGGGTACGCCATCACCACGACCCAGCGATGCACCCCTAGGTCGCCTGCCAGTGATACTCTCGGACTCTGACAGTGAATAAACAGCAAGAACTTCTCCACTAGACCACACGGGAATTTCGAGTGTTGTGCAGTGAAAAAAACAGTGTGTTGTGTCAAGGATTTAAAGTTGTGAGAGAAAAGACTCTATAGAAACAAAATTTAACGTAAACAGACTTGTTTGTTTTGGCTTTGGAAAATTATAAGAATGGGAAAAGTTAAAGAGCAACACTTAGTAAGTTACAATGGAGCATTATTTAGACAAAAGTGCACACTGTGAAGTGAACACACTTCTGTATGTTATTGACTAAGTTCAGTGCAAGACTTCAGGAAGAGTGTACTGCAAGTGCTTCAGGAAATCGTTCTTACTGTCAGAGTCCGAGAGGAGGCGGTTATTCATCGAGGTGGCCAGGGACTAGCTGTAAGTAGCCAGAATGTTTCATACTGTACTTTTTTCCAAACTATACTTACCTCATTTCACTCTTTAATGTCCTTTATTGGTGTGAATAGGGTGTTAGTAGCTATGCATGTACAGTAGGAATGTGTTTTTCTGAGTTAGGCTAGGTTAGAGTCCATAAGTACCAGAATGTTTATTAATGTATGAACATACTTCTAAACCTTCATTTTATGTTTCTTTTGCAATTATTTCAGTCATTTATGTGCCTTATTGGAGTGATTTGGGTCTTAAATAGGTGCTATGCATGTCCAGAGGCAGTTGTATTGGTGTTTCTCTGAGTTAGGGTCCATAAGTACAAGTCCATAAGCTGGGGCCCAATATCCGGACAAAACCAATAACCGGACCTACCTATGGCTCTATTACGTCGGATATTGGAGTGATTACTGTATTACTGTTTGCATCAATATTCTCTCTCTCACATTAAACACAAAAACGAACAAAAGAATGAGCGCTAAATGTACACTTAACTTTCATCAGAGAGACCTTAGCAATTCATATTCTTTCAGTTTATTTCTAAGTATTTTTCTGACTTTAGGTTGGGTTAGGTTTGGTTAAATTATTAGGTACAGTTAAACTTGGTTAGGTTAGGTTTAGTTAAACAGGACAGTCCCTTCCACCATTATGCTGAGGAATAAAAATACCAGAGCTGTCACAGCCGTACAGCTAAAAACAACGGGAAACTGATTTAACAAGCACCATTTATTTATGGGTAATGCATTACAGTATCAGTGGTTCATGGGCTACGCAATTACCGGTAAATGTCACTTTCAGGAAGGCGTCAAGAATGAACGAATTTCAAGAATTAGTGAGGGAGCTTGGAACGTAACCCACGCTAATTTGGAGGGGGTGGTTACTGTACTGTATGATACTGTGCAATATTGTAATCAATACAGTACTATACCTGAATCTCAAAAAATATAGAAACTAGTGAACATACAGAAGTGTAATGAAACATTTGGCCTACAAGTCACAGATAACACTTCCTAGACTGCCGAGATGATTCCGGACATCTGCCAAACAATCAAAGATTTTCGTAAATGGGACTATTTCTCAAAACTGCCGAAATGTCGGATCTACCAAATAATCAGCTGCCGAATAATAGGACTTTTACTGTATGCGTATTTTGAAGTTTTTCAGTACATAATATGCGAGGTTTGAATTTAAAAAATTATATTATGAATTTATTTTGCATTTTGGGGTGTTTATTGTGTTTATGGTAGTATCTACTTATTTTTTAAGTCTGGGTGGTGAAGTTTATTGGAAAAGGAAGGCGACAGTTTCTGTTTTCAGAACTAAATAAGATAAACGTCATCCCTTGAGTGTACAGGCTGGACAGCGAGGGTTGAAATGCGAGACGACCTGCCAATCGCACCTCACACGAGCTGATTAGCAGGAAGGGAAGAGAGGCCTTTCCACCCACAAAAGCATCACGTGAACATGGAATACTTCCCTGTTATGCTTGTAAAAGGCAAAGAATAAGTAAAATGATTCAAAACAGTACAACAAACCTGAACAAATATGAAAAGATATCAAACAAAAATTAATTTTTCTTTTATTTTCATGTCTTTTTTGTTGATGCCTGTGTTTACTTATAATCATAAACAGGGTGGTTGTGTGTGTTTCACAAGGGAGGACAAAGATGATATTTTCTGTCTGGGTCTACAGTAGGTAATGGGTATAACTAAGTGTGTTTAGGCATGGCCATGAGCAAAAAAAACTGTACATCCACTCTTCATGGCAGCAGGTGGTGAACTGACAAATTAGATGTGAGAGCGTGAAATGAAGGTCAGTCTCATGTCCCAAATGTTCATTCACCTCCCAAAAGTTTTCACAGTTTTCTACAAGTCGCACTGCATCGAATGATCCAGACCAGTACAAAAAACCTGACAGGATATGGAGGTGTTGGTGTGATGGTTGCGGAGAAATGGGTGGAATATGTTATGAATGTTTTGAGAGTAAGCGATAGGATATTGGTAGTGAAAATTCTGTTGGGATGAAAGATAGCTGTGATTATATCGGCATATGCTCCACAGGCAGGATTGGATGAATCAGAGAAAGATAGATTTTGGGATGATTTAATACGTGTAGTAGGTGGTATGCGGGATGATGAGATAGTGATTTTGGGAGGGGACTTAAATGGTCATGTAGGTGAAGCAGCACAAGGTTATGAAGGAGTGCATGGGGGATGTGCATATGGTCTAAGGAATGCAGAAGGGGAAAGGATACTCGAGTTTGGGGAGGCAACGGACATGATTGTGTGCAACACATATTTTAGGAAAAGAGACAGTAGGTTAATTACGTATGAGTCTGGGGGAAATAACAGTCAGATAGATTATTTTCTGGTTAGGAGGGCTGATAGGAGGTTAGTGAGGGATGTTAAAGTTATAGGAAGTGAGGAGTGTGTGCAGTAGCACAAAGTATTGATTTGTGATATGGTGCTTAAAGAACAAGTGATGAAAAAGAGGACTTATGTACCTAGGAGGAAAATATGGAAGCTGAAAAACCAAGTAGTAAGGGATGCCTTCTATAGCGAGTTGAGGAGAGTGGTGGCTGAACAGGGAGCTGTAGACAGAGGCGTTAATGAACAGTACAGAGCCCTCAAGAACAATTTCTTGAGACTTACTGATGTAACATGCGGCTGGACAAGAGGACCACCAAGACATAAAGTAACTTGGTGGTGGGATGAGGGTGTAGAAGCTGCAATTAAGGAGAAAAGAAGGCTTTTCTGGGAATGGAAGAAGGGTGGTAGCAAAGAGGAATATTTGGCTGCCAAGCGTAGGGCTAGGAGAGAGGTATACAGGGCAAAGTCTGAGTCACAGAGACAATTACTTGATAACCTAAATCATGGGGAAAGGAAAAATATATTTAGGGTGGCAGGTCAGGTGAAGAGGGATAATCGGGATATCATAGGTGAGCAGTGTGTGAAGAATGATGAAGGAAGGGTAGTGGTGAACAGTGAAGATATTAAAGAAGCATGGAGAGAGCATTATAACCGGTTGTTGAATGAGGAGTTTGACTGGGACAGGGAAGGTTTGGAGCCAGCAGATCCAGTGTCTGGCCCTTGGCCTTTGATTGATACTGCTACTGTAAGTGAGGCAATAGGCAGGATGAGGGTGGGGAAGGCAGCAGGTGTGTCTGGGTTGACTGCCGAAATGTTGAAGGCCTCAGGCGATATAGGGGTGAGTTTAGTCACTCACCTGATAAATAGGATTATTTATGAGTGTGTTGTCCCAGATGATTGGCTGAAGAGTGTAATTGTAAATGTGTATAAAGGGAAGGGTGATGCCCTGGAAAGAGGAAATTATAGAGGTATAAAGCTTTTCGATCAGATAATGAAGGTAATGGAGAGAGTTTTAGAAGGTATGATTAGAGAAAGAGTGAATATTGATGAGATGCAGTTTGACTTTATGCCAGGTAGGGGGACCACTGATGCCATATTCATTGTTCGACAGCTTCAGGAAAAATATATTGGTAGGAGAAGGGATCTTTATTTTGTTTTTGTTGATTTGGAAAAGGCCTTTGACAGAGTCCCTAGAGAGGTGGTGAAGTGGGCAATGAGAAAGCTTGGCTTGGAGGAGTGGCTGGTTAGGGTGGTTATGGCCATGTATGTGGGTGCTCACACCCAGGTGAGAGTGAATGGAGATTTGAGTGATGAGTTTTCCGTGAATGTTGGTGTGCATCAGGGGTCAGTCTTGAGTCCCATGTTGTTTATCATGGTACTTGAAGCCCTTTCACGTGACTTTAGAAACGGACTCCTGTGGCAGTTGTTGTATGCTGATGATTTGGTGTTGATTGCAGAGAATGAAAGGGAGGCAGAGGAAAGGTTTAGGAAGTGGAGAGATGGTATGAGGCAAAAGGGTTTAAGGGTAAATGCAGATGAAACAAAAGTGATGATATCTAGGGTTGGTGGCGGTACTGTCAAAGACGAGGGAGAGTGGCCATGTGCAGTTTGCCGCAAGGGCGAGGGAAGTAATTCCATCTTGTGCGGTGTGTGTGATAAATGGGTACATAAGAGATGCAGTGGTATCAGAGGTAGACTGCGAGATAATGCTGATTTTATGTGTACGGCTTGCCGGGGTGAGCAGGTGGAGATCATCAGACGTGAAAGGATTGAACTTGCTGGTGAATCTCTTGAGTATGTGGAAGAGTTTTGTTATTTGGGAGACATGTTGTGTGCTGGAGGTGGGGCTGGAGCTAGCTCTGTGGCTAGGGTGAGAAGTGGTTGGAAGAAGTTCAGGGAGCTCTTGCCTCTCCTGACATTGAGAGGGCTCTCTCTACGTGCTAAGGGGTCTTTGTATGCAGCATGTGTTAGGAGTGTAATGTTGTATGGCAGTGAGACCTGGGCAGTGAAGGAGGAAGACATTCGCTGGCTCAGACGTACAGAAATGACAATGATTAGGTGGATGTGCAGTGCGTCCCTGCGTCCAAGGCCTGGAGGGGCTGGGTTTACAATGGAAGAGTTGAGAGGTAGGATGGGACTGGAGTGTATTGGTGTTGTGATGAGGAGAGGTAGATTGAGGTGGTTTGGACATGTGGAGAGGATGGGGGATGATAATTGGGTGAGGAAGGTGAGAAGTGTTAATATTGGGGGTGGGGTTATGAGGGGTAGACCGAGAAAGACATGGGACGAGGTCATTAAGTGTGACCTTAGGGTTAGGGGACTGAACAGGGAGGCTGCAATGGATCGTGCAGCGTGGAGAGCCGCCATTAGGTGACCAAGGCCGACACATGCAAGCATGTTGGAGCCTTTAAAAATGAAACGAAACGAAACGTCAAGATATGAAGACAAAAATTTATTTTTCTCTTATTATCATCTCTTTTTTGTTTATGCCTGTATTTATTCATAATCGTAAACAGGGTTGCTGTGTATGTTTCACAAGGGAGGACAAAGATGATATTTTCTGTCTGGGTCGAGGTAATGGCTATAACTACCTGTATGTGTGTTTACACATAGCCACGAGTGAAAAAACTGTACATCCACTCTTCACGGCAGCAAGTGGTGGTGAACTGACAAATGAGGTGTGAGAGTGTGAAGTGAAGGTCAGTCTTGTGTCCCAGATGTTCGTTCACTAAAAATTTTCACAGTTTTCTATAAGTCGAACTGCATCCAATGATCCAAACCAGTACAAAAAACCTGAGCAAACAGGTAAAGATACCAAGACAAAAATGTATTTTTCTCATATTATCATGTCTTTTTTGTTTATGCCTGTACTTATTCAAAAGTATAAACAGGGCAGTTGTGTGTGTTTCGCAAGGGACAACAAAGATGATATTTTCTGTCTTGGTCAAAGTAATGGGTATAACTGTGTGTGTTTAGGAATGGCCAAGAGCCAAAAAAATCGAAAATCCACTCATCGCAGCAGCAGGCTTAGAACTGCTTGATGGGATGTATGGGGGTGTAGTGTAGGTCAGTCTGAAATTCAGAACGTTCGTTCACTTCCCAAATTTTTCGTCGTTTTTTATAGGCCACGCTCAAACGACGCCTGCAGCCATTTATCGGCTAAATGTCATTCAACGTTGGTGGCCAAAGAGGGGTTAAGTGACTGAATGGAGCAGCAAGTGTGAGCATGAATATGCTTCTGTAAGCTGGTCTGAGGCAGGTGAGGGGGGAGAAATGACAGTATTTGTGTATATCCTGTGCTGGATGTTGTATTGATGTTCGTTGGTGTGTGTGGATGTGCTGCCATGTAGTGTAGTGGATGGTGGGGGTTTGTGGAGGCGGCGACAAAAATTTGTGTGCCTCTCGTGTCTAGATGATCCTTAACTTTGAGGACTTTGGTTTCTTGGTGTAGACTGGTCTGTGGGTGTAGTAGCTGTGCAGCTTATGATTATTTTGGGGGTCTTGTTCTGTGTGGTCTGTAGAGTGTTGTAGTGTGTTTTAGTAAGGTTAGAAGTCCAAGCAGGACTTGCATAATTCATCAATGAACCTATATATTGTTTGTATACTGCAGTGGTGGTTTCTTTGTTGTGTCCATATGTTGTATGGGCAAGTGACCTTCGGGTATTGAGTCTTGGTGTTAATTCATTTTTAATGTTTGTGATGTGCTGCTTAACTCCTTAACCGCGGGGCATCACTTTCGTGACGCTTGGGAGAAAGGAATCATACCGCGGGGCGTCACTTCTGTGATTCTGTGTTTTATTGAATTAGCCCAGGCTTTCAAGTGGTGGCTTGTATCATTTATCAGTACTACCAGTGTCCAGCTATACTAAGTTCTGCAATGTCATCTGTACTCCCATCCACTGTTGACAATTTAGCCATTTTTCCCCTGTCCTTGACTCCCCTCCTTACCTCCCCTCCATTACCCTCTCCCCCCGCCTGCCCAGCTGTGCTGCGCTAAGCAAATCCTAGACGGATTTTTCCACTCATTTTATCCACTGAAATGTGCCCTATGCCCTATTCTTATACATAATAATATATAAAAGAAAGAGAAAAGGTAATTGATACTGCCATACATCTGGAATGGGCTAATTATCACCTGGCAACGCCCCACGTGCACTCGTTCGCTAATTTTCCCTGTTTATTTCCCATTGAAATATGCCGTATGACCTATTCTCGTAACAAAAATATATATAAGAAAGGAAGGGAGAAGCCTAAGTGATATTTACATTCACCTGGAACTACTTAATTTATTATGTATTGTCTACATTTCCTGCCAATCATTTCATAGCATATAAATTAGCAGCTGTCACCACGCTGACACTGTCAACCCTTCCCTGCCCCTAGGCCACATCATTCAGTTTACTGTCGTCTTTCAAGGTGAAACCACGTCGGATTCGCGCCTGTCCAATTCTGCCGCTTTTTAGTCCCCTGCAAAGGACCCTGTGACCTCTACCCCTACTAAATCTCATGTGGGAAGGGGGTAAAGGGCTAAGTGACTCTGCTGTGGAACGTGAACTGGCTAATTTATCAATGATAATGAAGGACAGTGACTACGATCTTTCTGGTGACTAAAACAGTGCAAATGGAAATGTAAAAATGTAAATAGCAAGTGAAAGAAATGAATGTAAAAATATATTTGAACAGTGGAAAATAGTTTTATAAGTTAGTGGAAGTGACAGTGCATAACATAGTGTAAATAAAACAAAAATGTAAATAATGTAAATAATACAGAGAATGTAAATAGAAATGTAAGTACAGTAGTGAGTCCTTGAAATACGAAAACTTGATGTACGAATTTCCGATGGTACGAAAGCGATAAATGTAGGACAAATTCCACAATACGAAAGTATCTGTCTCGATGGTACGAAATGCGATACGAGAGGAAATATGAAAAATTCAAAATGGGCGCCCTGCACAGCACCACACTCGCTTGCTGCGAGAAAATGAACTAACTCCTCTCTGGTAAACACATTTCCGCGCGCTTCCCAGTCGAGTCATGTCGGTCCTCTCCACTCAGCTTTGTTTTACGTTACGCCATTTTTCGCTGTTCTTCACCTTTTCATATTTTCACCGTGCCTCCCAAGTGTCCTGCATCATCTTCAGCATCCAGGGAAACAGCTGCCAAGAAAAAACAACACCGTACTCTGACTCTGGAGAGGAAATTGGAAATTATTAGACGCCATGAGGAGGGACAGGGAGTCTCAGAGATTGGGCGAGCTTTAGGCCTTGCACCATCAACCGTTGGGACTATGACGAAGAAAAAGGAAATGTACAAGAAGATGGCCACCTCCTTCTCTTCATCTTCAGCCACCTGCCAAGCCACGAGGTCCCGCAGCTGTCGCATGGGAAAGATGGAGCAGCTCCTGATTGTGTGGATGGAGGACTGCTGGCAGAAAAGCATCCCTATGTCTCTGCCCCTTATTCAAGAAAGGGCTGTTGAAATCTGGGAGAGGCTGGGAGAAGAGGAAGAGGCTGGGAGAAGACGAAGAGGCAGGGAGTTCTTCACCAGCAGCGACTCTGGGGTTGCTCCTTCAGTGCCTTCCTCTGGTGATTCCTCGACTGAAATGTTTAAGGCCAGCCGTGGGTGGTTTGAGCGCTTCAAGAGGAGGGCCGGTCTCACCAATTCAAGGGGAGTCTGCTAGTGCTAACATCGACGGTGCATCTTCCTTCCCAAAACACCTGTAGAAGATCATCGAGGAAGGAGGATACTCCCCCAAGCAGGTGTTCAACATTGATGAGACTGGGCTCTACTGGAAGAAAATGCCTTGCAGGTAAGAAAATGTCTTAAAATTGATGTTTAACAAGTAAATTTTTGGCATGTTATGGTGATAAAGTGCTATGTGTAAAGGGCAGCATTGCCTTCTGTAAAGGAGGCAGTAGCACATGTAAAGGTAGTCCTGCCATTAAAGGAAAATTCATGCAGGTTATTCTTAAAAATGATGTTTTGGGGTAAATTGTAAATGCTCCTTGTTTATGTAAGGTCTGTGAACTTGTTTACTTCATAATTACACTGCCTGCCATTAGAATGAAGTTAAATTTATCCATGTGTGTCTCAAAAGTGATGTTATAGGCAAATTTTACAAGGATGAAAAATAAATGTTCCATGTTTATGTGGGGTAGGCGCAATGTCACACTGGAGGGAGTTAGGTTAGGCCTGTGTTTTTCGGGGGTGAAATTTACTTCATTATTACACTGCCTACCATTAGAATGAAGTTAAATTTATCCATGTGTGTCTTAAAAGTGATGTTATAGGCAAATTTTACGACGGTAAAGCATACATGCTCCATGTTTAAGTTAGATTTCTTAATTGGCGCAAGGTCTCATTAGACGAAGGTAAGTCTAAGATACAACTGTGTTTTTCACAGAACCAACATGCGTGTGTGTCTCCTTGGAGGGAGTTAGGGTAGGCACATGTTTTTGGGGGGATGAAATTGACTTCGTAATTACAGTGCCTGCCGTTAGAATGAAGTAAAAATTATGCATGTGTGTCTAAAAACTGATGTTACAGGCAAATTTTACAACGATAAAAAATAAATGCCCCATGTTTAAGTTAGATTTCTGAATTGGCACAAGGTCTCATTAGACGGAGGTAAAATAGGACTGTGTTTTTCGCAGAACCAACATGCATGTGTGTCTCCTGTGAAGGAGTTAGGATAAGCCTGAGTTTTTGGGGGGTGAAATCAACTTCGTAATTACAGTGCCTGCCATTAGAAGGAAGTAAAAATTATGCATGTGTGTCTTAAAAGTGATGTTATGGGCAAATTTTACAGCAAAACAAAATAAAATAAATGCCCTATGTTTTAGGTAGATTTCTGAATTGGCACGAGGTCTCATTAGACAGATGTAAGATATTTTTCGCAGAACCTACATTTTCAAGCGTGAAAAGTCTGCTTCGGGATTCAAGGCAGCGAAGGATCGGCTGACTTTGGCCATAGGGGGCAATGCAGAGGGTGATGTTAAGCTTAGACCACTGCTGGTCTACAGCTTATAAAAACCCCTGGTCACTGAAAAACACATCAAAGCCTTCTCTGCCCATCTACTGGAAGTCCTCCAAAAAAGCATGGGTCACTTCTTCAATCTTTTACAACTACATCTATAACTATTTCTCCCCCTTCATCTCCTGCTACACGAAATCTAATAACCTAGTGAACAGGGCCCTGCTGGTAGTCGACAATGCTCCAGCACATCCACCAACCATGGTCGACTGGTGTGATAACGTCCAGGTAGTTTTCCTTCCCCCGAACACCACATCGCTGTTAAGCCATGTGATCAGAGGGCAATTGCCACCTTCACACGATATTACACAAGACGAGCCATGTGTTCGCTGTTGCATGCTCAATGGGAAGGCGAGCCAATGGACTGCAGGAATTCTGGAAGGCCTTTGATATTAAAAAAGGCCTTCAGATGATAGATGAAGCATGGCAGATCTCCTCTTCTACTATGAATGCTGTTTGGGGGAAACTGTGGCCAGAGGCAGTGCATGACTTCACTGGTTTTGCAGTGCCCAATCCTGTCGACCTCGACAAGGAGATTGCTGCCCTTGCCAATGAGGCCGCGCTAGGAGATGGTGCAGAGGAATTGAGGCCAGAGGACATAACAGACCTTGTGGAGTCTCACAACCAGGAGCTTTTAACCGAGGACCTCCCAGAGTTGAAGGAGACGAGGACAGGTGCTCCAGAGCCCGACTCTCCAGTCCCACCCACCCTGACCATTGCGGCACTTGAAAGGATTCTGGACTCATTTGAGCAAGCTACGGAGGTGGCCTTTCAGTTTGACCCAGGGATGGACAGAAGCTACAAGGTGCGCAATGCTGTCAAGGATGCGGTGAGATGTTATGATGAGCTTCTTCGAACAAAAAAATAGGCGGCCAAGCAACGCAAAGTCACTGATTTTTTTGCTCCTAAGGCTCGGCCTGCTGCACCTGCCGTACCACGAGCTCCGCCTGCTCCATTTCCCTCAACTTCTTCCCAGCATCACCCCACTCCTTCGTCAGCCCTGGGGTCTCCTGATGTTCTGCCTTCATCACAACCACCTGCACCAGCACCATCAACAGCTTCAAAAACACGGAGCAATAGGGTCCCACCATGTGACTTAGCACCATATCAACGACATGAATCTCCAGCCGCAGCACAGGTCTATATTTAACTGTTCAGTGTACTAATACTACAATAATTAGCTGTATGTTTTATTTTTTTATGTCTGTACAATAGTAGAGTACTGTATATGTGTATTGCATACTTCTAAATTGGAGGGGTAAAGTTTTAGTGGGAGGTCCAATGGGGTCCTGGAATGCATCCCCCCCTTTATATGTATATTTCAATGGGGAAAATCATTTCGATATACCAAATTTCGGATTACGAAAGTTTTTTTTGGTCCCTATCCCTTTCGTATAACGAGGACTCATTGTAATTAGTAATATAAGAATATGAGTATAAATACTTGGAGTAATGAAAGTGAACGAGAAAGCTTTGCACTAGCGTGTATAAATACTTGGAGCAATGAAAGTGAAAGTGAAAGCTTCACTCTCTACGCTAGTCTACTGAATGAGAAAGTGAATGCCTGGAGTGAAAATAAACTACTAGTAATGAAAGAAACATGGAAAAATATTGTATAGATAAATAAGTGAAATAAAGTACTACAAATCTAAAGTGTGAGTGTGTTCATAAATAATAAATGACAGCTCCGCCTCAAAATACCATCGGGGAACAAGTGTGGGCGGAAAGCTCGTATGCGCTCATAATTTACATTGCTTTCATTTTTTTTTTTTTTTTTTTTTTTTTTTTTTTTTTTTTGAATATGGATTCCAAACTACTTGAAATTCATAGAATAGTGTTTGTAGTTATAATATCAGGCAGTGGTAACCATATTACGGGGTATCGGGAAGTGTAAAGTGGAGACTTCGTAAGTCTCCACAAGTCCTACGGTAGTTGACGAAGGCTCAACAAACATCCCAGGAGAAAGCTGAAGGTATGTGCCATAGGCTTATGTAATAATAATATTCCAGGACTACTAACTGATTTTTGGCAAAATATTTTTCAAAAGTCAGTCTGAGCGTGATTATCCCCGCAGGACGCGTACGGAACACTCCCGACATCCCCGCGGTTAAGGAGTTAAATGACATCAATGTATTGTATACTATACCAAAGCTTGTGCCTGTGTGTGTGTGTGTGTGTGTGTGTGTGTGTGTGTGTGTGTGTGTGTGTGTGTGTGTGTGTGGTGGGGGAGTGTTGTTGAAGGTGAGGTATGAAATGTGACAATGTTCTGTTCCCCAGTTTGTGAGAAGGGTCACTGCAGATTTGGCTGGGGCTACTGTGAGTCTGTTTGTGATGAACAATTCGTGCGGCGTGTTGAGGTATGGTTGAAGAATGTGTGCAGCTATGTCTGTGTTTTGGTGTGTACAGTATATGTCAGTGTTATGTCATCTGCATAGGAGGCTATCGGTATGTGTATTTGTGGTGTGTCTGGTGGGGGTATGTTGTGCATGTATAGGTTACAGACAGCAAGGGACAGAACAGATCCTTGCGGGACTCCGTCTGTGAAGTTTCCGATGTTCAATGACTGACTGGCAAATGTTACATGAGCACATCTGCCTGCTAAATAGTTTGCCAGCCATCTTTTTGTGTTATTGTGCATGTTTGTGTTGAATATTTTGTTTGTGAGGTTGTGGTGGGGGACGGCATCAAAAGCTCTGCTGATGTTTAGTGTGAGTAGAAGTGTTCTGTGTGGTGGCTTAGCTGAACTGATCCCATCAAAAACTCTCTGTGTAAGGTCTGTAACGAGAGTGTTTGTGAAGTGCAGCAGCCTAAAACCAAGTTGTGATGAAGCTAGGGGTATGTGAGGTATGGGGGAGGAGGTGGCTTAATCGGTAGAAAGGTGGCCTGCAGTCTTACTGGACCCAGGTTCAAATCCCGCTGGGGCAGGGAAAAGTTTAGGGATTTGAATTTCATATAAACAGACTTTACTGATCTACCAGAAGACCCGCCGACATGTCATAAAAATACCCCCACTAATACCAATACACCAGTCCTGTATGAAACAGCCCTAGCATGTATTCAGTATGGACAGTGGGTGTTAGCGCAGAAGTGGTGACATGTAGATGTGTATGATATGTAGGAGGACTACTGGGCCTTGAAAGCAGGCTGTGAAGTCTATGCTCAAAAAAAAAAAAAAAAAAAAAAAAAAAAAAAAAAAAATACCAATCATTCAATGACTTTGGAGGGGGTGCACAGGAGTGTGATGGGGCGGTATGAGTTAGGTTACCAGGAGGCCTTGTTGGGTTTGGGTATTGTGATGACAGTGTCATGCTTCCAGATGTTAGGTATTACATTGTGTGAATAGCTGTAGTTTGTTATGTTGGAGAGTGCTTGTATGCCTTGTGGTCCAAGGTGTTTAACCCGTTAACTGCTCTATACAGCCTAGGCTGTTCCAAGTGCGACTGCTCAATACAGCCCTGGCTGCGCAAGTGAATTTCAAATATAGTGCCACGGTGACCAAGACTGACCCATACAAGCATGTTTGAGCCTTCAAAACCGAAACCGAAAACCATACATTCCAAGAGGGAATCAGACACTTCGATGTTCATCCATGGCTTTACCAAGGAAAATATTGAGCTAATATTTCGTTACTACATACTTTGGCATCTGTTCTCTCAATTCCTAAGACAAAATTTGGCCTATGAGAAATTTCATTTTTACCCCTACGTCTGCACACCACGGACACCTCCAAATAATTGCCATGTGCAGTTAACGGGTTAAGGTGATGTTGTTTATGTTGTCTGGGCCACAAGCAGAAGAGTGTTTAAAGTTGCTAATGATGTGCTTCATCTGGCTGTAAACGAAAGATGCGAAGTCTGGGTCTGTGGGGAACTGTCTCTTGTGTCGTATAACACATCCTGGTACTAGTGCATGTTCTGTAATTCGGGTACTATAGTTGAAATGCTTCTCTGAGTAGGAAAACGTCCATTCCCAATTAATATAAAGCACTTTGATGCTTTTTGGGGAAGAAAAGGGAATTGTACTTTGTTTTTGATGATTTGGAGATGGCCTTTGACACAGTGGGCAATGAGAAAGCTTGAGATCGAGGAGTGGATGGTTAGGATGGTTATGGCCAAGTATGTGGGTGCTCGTATCCAGGTAAGAGTGAATCGAGATTTGAGTGATGAGTCCTCCGTAAAAGTTGGTGTGCATCAGGGGGTCAGTTTTGAGTCCCCCCGTTGTTTATCATTGTACATGAAGCCCTCTCACATGACTTCAGAAATGGACTCCCATGGGAGATGTTGTATGCTGATGATTTGGTGTTGACTGCAGAGAATGAAAGGGATGCAGAGGAAAGATTAAGGAAGTGGAGAGACGGCATGGGACACAAGGGCTTAAGAGTAAATGCAGATACAACAAAAGTGATGATATCTAGGCTTGGTGACGATACTGTCAAAGAAGAAGGAGATTGGCAATGTGCAATTTGCCAAAAGGGCATAAGAAGTAATTCCATCTTATGCAGTGTTTGTGATAAGTGGGTGCATAAGAGATGTAGTGGTACTAGATGTAGACTGTGAGATAATGCTGATATCATGTGGGCAGTGTGTCAGGGAGAGCAGGTGGTGAATGTCAGGCATGAAAGGATTGTACTGAACTTCCTGGCGAGTCTCTTGAGTGTGTGAAGTTTTTTATTTATTTGGGAGACATGTTGTGTGCTGGAGGTGGGGCTGGAGCTAGCTCCGTGGCTAGGGTGAGGAGTGGTTGGAACAAGTTCAGAGAGCTGTTGCCTCTCCTGACACTGAGAGGGCTCTCCCTACATGCTAAGGAATCTTTGTATGCAGCATATTTTAGGAGCGTAATGCTGTATGTTAGTGAGACCTGGGCAGTGAAGGAAGAGGATATTCGCAGGCTCAAACATACAGAAATGACAATGATTAGGTGGATGTGCAGTGCGCCCCTGAGTGCATGGCCTGGAGGGGCTAGGTTTACGATGGAAGAGCTGAGAGGTAGGATGGGACTGGAATGTATTGGTGTTGTGATGAGGAGAGGTAGATTGAGGTGGTTTGAGCATGTGGAGAGGATGGGGGTTGATAACTGGGTGCAGAATGTGAGAAGTGTTAATATTAGGGGTGGGGCTGCAAGAGGTAGAGCAAAAACGACCTGGGATGAAGTTGTTAAGTGTGACCTCAGGGTTCAGGGACTGAACAGGAAGGCTGTCTGAGAATGAGCAGCATGGAGAGCCACCATTAGGTGACCAAGGCAACACATGCAAGCATGTTGGAGCCTTCAATAATGAAAATTGGTGCATAATGCACTTGTGTACACCTTCTCCTTTTGGAGTTATGACTGATGACGAAAGAAAGGAGGAAAGAAAGAAGGGCAACAAATATTTTTGTGACCCGATTTCGCAACTCCTATGAAGGTTAGCAGGGCTGTGCGGGTAGTCTGTATTTATAAAGCAAAGGGCATCTAGTCTGTATGCTCCAGTCTGGAGGCTTTCATGGTGCATAAATGACTACAGTAGAACCTCTTTGGTCCGGACCCCTTTGATCCGGATTTCTGTTAATTCGGACAAAATTTAAAAATAATAAGCTCCAAAAATATGTTGAAAGTAATTCTAAAGTCATTTTCAGTATTGGCGTGAAAGCGATCGTCATTCGTTTAGTCTTGGATCATGCTAGGTCGCAACATGGGCGCCTGTTTAAACACATGCTATGGTGGTACCAATCTTAAGTGGCGGTATAGGTGGGGCACGAACCTCTGTACAGTGTTGCCACGTGTTCCATACCCGCTATGTGAACGGCTCTGATATATGTAACAGGCATCACGATAAGATAAACACATAAGAATATAATGGTAACGTGTGTATTATAATATATGAAAGAACAGTAAACTTATTATGCATAAAATATTTATATGGCAATACAGAAATGTGGCATAAATATTTTACAGTGTTGTTTAAAAAAAAGTAGTCACTTTTATTGGTTTTTACCGTATTTCTGGGGTGGGTATTAATGTCACGATTATGATTATAAGATAATGTGCAGGAATATAAGTAAAAATATGTCAATTTCTTAGTAAAAAAAAAAATAATACATTCAACCCTCGTGGGCGGCAACACTCACACACACCCAGTCCCACCTGGCCAGAGCTTCCTCTATCCTAGGCCTGTTTGGGGATCTATCTATCTATCCATCTATTGTTTGGGGATATCTCTTAAAAAAAAAAATGCGCCAAGACTTTAACCACCTGGGTGGTGTGGAAATAAAGTCAAATTTACAATACGTACATTTAAAAAAAAAAAAAAAAAAAAAAAAAAAAAAAAAAAAAAAATGTATCCTAAAATACCACAGACGAGAGAGAGAGAGAGAGAGAGAGAGAGAGAGGGGGGGGGGGAGAGGAAGACCAGGGGCAGTGTTGAGTGCAGCTGAGTGAGAGATGGAGGAAGGGAGGGAATGAAGGAAGGAGAGAGTGATTGAATGAAAACAAATCATGGCACCACAATAGTGAGGTCATCTGGCGCCATATGTAAAACAATAATATTTTTAAATATAATTAGATATAATAAAAACAAAATAAAGAAATGAAAGCACAAGTTTATGTCACACATAAAAGAAACAAAATTCCCAAGGGTGACGCACATCTCCCCCCAGGAGAGAGAGAGAGAGAGGCATCGCAGGTATGGAAAACATGGCAACACTGTACAGAGGTTGGTGCCCCACCCAAACCGCCAGTTAAGAATGGTACCACGCTAGCATTCGTTCCATAAACTAGTTCACCAACCATTTATATTTTTACGCTGTATTTCAAAAGTTAATCCTCTTTACCATGCCCCTTAATGCAAGTGTAGCTTCTACAATGAATAAAGGTGTTAAAAGGAGGAGTTTGCTTACACAAAAAATGGATCAGAATATTCTGCAGTGTTTAATGATTACTGTAGGTTATTTTTTGTACTTAAATGTGCTTTACTTGTACATCAAACATTAGCTTCTTGCCCTTATGGGCGTTATCAATATGCCAAAGATGATAATGTATTTTTTGCCTACATAAGTTTTATTTTTATTCCAAATATTACAGTTAATTAATTAATTATTTTTTTTGCCTACACAGGCCTTAGTCCCATACTACAATTTAAAATGTAGGCTAGTTTCTTGTCATGGCCTTACCTGTAAATTATGCAATACGAAACTATCGTACATGATTAGTTTGGTTATTTTAGTATCCTTTCATCTTTTGCAGTTATGTAGGGTTGACATATGCCACATATGTTAATAATTAACAAACATACCATATGTAGATAGTTTTTGGTATGAACTGGAGATTACCCTGATGGTCCGGACAATCTGCTAATTCGGACAACCCTTCCCCCCATATAGTCCGAATGAGAGAGGTTCTACTGTATTTATGATCCAGTTCACTGTGTTCTCTGTGTGCTAGTTCTAACTGTACTTTCACTATCACCGTTTCTGGATCCTATATCACTCAATTTCACGCACATTATGCTTGGAATGATGATTCTGCAAAATCCTATATGACATAAAGTCAGTCTGTGGTGTTTGGGGTCTACTTACGGAAACAAAACAACAACATGGGCACAATTTGTTACTTAAATATCTGAGGTCATCTTAACACTGCTTACAGGTTTTTATACAACTGACATAATTACTACACACAGCTGACAGCCACAGCAACACCTGCAGTGCTATAAGACATTGAGCAGTTCACATAATATATGGTGAAATGCGTTACCAATGTACGAAATGTGAAAAATCTACTTGGATAATGAATGGTAAGGGGAGAAGACAACACAGCATGACATGAAGTGGTTAACAGTAAGAAGCTAGTATAGCACAGAAATATATAAAGCAAAACATCATGTCCTTACCTTTCTTCCCAGGCAGTTGCTTGCCATCCTTCTCATAGAATTCCCTGATATCAATATACAATTTGTTTTTGAACTCTCTGATGGTTACACGCTTGTTGCCAGTTAGATCAAAATACGTGTACCCTTGATCATCCTTGAATTTCTGTGCACCAGACTTACTGGACTTTGAAACTTTCTGAGGTGGCCCATTCCTCTGAAAAGAAAACAATTTTAAGTCATTACAATACACTGATAATAACCTCTTCAGTTCACAGAACTTCATTAAGTCAAAAAAGTAAATAAATAAATAAAATTTAAGACAACAGCAATTATTGATTACAAAAAATATACCACACTGAATGAGTAAACCAAGCTGCTAGTAAACACTTCAGTCTAAAGGGTTTGTATGAAGAGATGTGTACGTGGGTTATTAAGCACCTGTGTTGTAAGTGAGGGTGTAACCAAGCCTTTTGATACTCTAAAAGAGAATCTCCAGAAAGCCACTGATCTAACCTATGGGCTGCAGTTGCACAAGGAACCCAACATGGTCTTGGTGATGGAATGGAAACTGAGACAGCAATAAGAGAGAAGACTAAGAAACAAAAAAAAGTGGTCATGACCAGAAGTACTTTGTTTCTAAACACAGAGATGCAAGTGTACAATTAGTCCCAATTTATGAACTTTTAAGCTACAAACTCTTTTCTAATACACACTTATAGAGTTACTCTGTCAGCATTTAGAAAATACTGTATAAAGGATTTACAGACTTAATGGTCCTGCAAAAATGAAAATTCATTTGAGGCAATTTATACAACTAATTTGTTTCCACTCAAGTTCATAATGTTTACCAACGGTATGTATACATTTGGTCTCAGATATTCATGAACTTTGACTTTAAAGCTTTTCAACTTACATACCAACTCTCAATCCCAATTAGGTTCCTAAGCAGGGAAGTACTGCACAGCATGGGGCTAAACACTTGTTCTGGAACACTTATTGCTAGGTTAAACATTGGTGGCAGGAATGAAGTGACCTGACTATAGTGCTGTACATCTTTAGTGTTTACAGACTATTTTCTTCACAGTTTTAGCTATTCGCAGGCTTTTGACTTCACTTTTGACTTAAGAATTTGTGCCACAAAAATTTCTGCTGCAACCCACCAGGAATCTCACACTCACTCCCCCCTTGCAGTGAACCAAGCATCACTCTTTCTCCCTGTGTTCATACAGTAAGCATCCATGAGTTAACTGTAAAATTCCTCTTGCACTTTGCCTCACCCACAGGGAGAGTCATATATTGTGCTTGTCCCCATGTCACTCAGTCACTTAATAACTGAGCTTCTCTAAAAAATCGGGCTGAGGCTTTATGGATGGAGTGTGAGGGGGAGGTGGGGGGGAGTACAACAATTGACCTCTCCCCTGGGACAGGTTTAAAGCAGGGTGGGACCTCCACGATTACAGTTTTTAACCAAGGTATTGGTGAGCGTTTACCCCAACTAAATTTCTCGTAGGATGGTAGCCCTGATGATCACTCCCCATGAAGGGGGATGGGTGGGGAGGGGCAACCCACTGGGGGAACGATGCTGTAAGTTCTTGCCTGACAACACACAATTTTGAAGTGACAGATCTTTACTGGAGTCACATTTTAGGTGGGGTGAGACCCCCAAAGGCCACTCCCCATAAAGGAGGGAAGGGTAGCCTTGAGGGGTCCAAGCCACAGCCTTAATGTACTGTCAATGTTTTTAACCTATGAACACAAAATTTTCTGTTCATTGGAGCCTGCGAACATCCTCTTCCTTTACTGAGACCAGGGCCGTAAAGCTGGAGGATATTTGTTGACTCAAATGTAAAGAAACGACAATGATCAGATAGATGTGTAGTACATCCTTGAATGCGGGGCCTGGAGGAGGCTAGAGTTACGACTGAAAAGTTGAGAGGAAGAATGGGTCTGGTGTGTAATGCTGTTGTGATGTGGAGGGACAGACGGTTTGGGCATGTTGAGAGAATGGAGGATGACAACTGGATGCAGAACATGTGAAGTTTGAATGTCAGGAACAGGGCTGCGAGAAGCAGACCAAAAAACACCCGGGATGAGGTCACAATGTGTGACTTCAGGGACAGGGAACTGAAGAAGGAGGCTGCCAGAGATCAAGCAGCATGGACAGCTGCCATTAAATGATCGAGGTAGACACATGCGAGCATGCTGGAGCCTCAATAAGCAATCGATAGGAATGGGCAGTGATGGTGCGGACAGTGGGATGGTTCAAACAATGCATTCCCTGAGAAACGTATGGGACCTAGGGCCATGTGATCTTGCGTGAAAATGGGAGAGTTTGTTTACTTCAACCACACAGAGCCCTCAAGAACAATTTCTTGAGAGTTACTGATGTAACATGCGGCTGGACAAGAGGACCACCAACACATAAAGTAACTTGGTGGTGGGATGAGGGTGTAGAAGCTGCAATTAAGGAGAAAAGAAGGCTTTTCCGGGAATGGAAGAAGGGTGGTAGCAAAGAGGAATATTTGGCTGCCAAGCGTAGGGCTAGGAGAGAGGTATACAGGGCAAAGTCTGAGTCACAGAGACAATTACTTGATAACCTAAATCATGGGGAAAGGAAAAATATATTTAGGGTGGCAGGTCAGGTGAAGAGGGATAATCGGGATATCATAGGTGAGCAGTGTGTGAAGAATGATGAAGGAAGGGTAGTGGTGAACAGTGAGGATATTAAAGATGCATGGAGAGAGCATTATAACCGGTTGTTGAATGAGGAGTTTGACTGGGACAGGGAAGGTTTGGAGCCAGCAGATCCAGTGTCTGGCCCTTGGCCTTTGATTGATACTGCTACTGTGAGTGAGGCAATAGGCAGGATGAGGGTGGGGAAGGCAGCAGGTGCGTCTGGGTTGACTGCCGAAATGTTGAAGGCCTCAGGCGATATAGGGGTGAGTTTAGTCACTCACCTGATAAATAGGATTATTTACGAGTGTGTTGTCCCAGATGATTGGCTGAAGAGTGTAATTGTAAATGTGTATAAAGGGAAGGGTGATGCCCTGGAAAGAGGGAATTATAGAGGTATAAAGCTTTTAGATCAGATAATGAAGGTAATGGAGAGAGTTTTAGAAGGTATGATTAGAGAAAGAGTGAATATTGATGAGATGCAGTTTGACTTTATGCCAGGTAGGGGGACCACTGATGCCATATTCATTGTTCGACAGCTTCAGGAAAAATATATTGGTAGGAGAAGGGATCTTTATTTTGTTTTTGTTGATTTGGAAAAGGCCTTTGACAGAGTCCCTAGAGAGGTGGTGAAGTGGGCAATGAGAAAGCTTGGCTTGGAGGAGTGGCTGGTTAGGGTGGTTATGGCCATGTATGTGGGTGCTCACACCCAGGTGAGAGTGAATGGAGATTTGAGTGATGAGTTTTCCGTGAATGTTGGTGTGCATCAGGGGTCAGTCTTGAGTCCCATGTTGTTTATCATGGTACTTGAAGCCCTTTCACGTGACTTTAGAAACGGACTCCCGTGGCAGTTGTTGTATGCTGATGATTTGGTGTTGATTGCAGAGAGTGAAAGGGAGGCGGAGGAAAGGTTTAGGAAGTGGAGAGATGGTATGGGGCAAAAGGGTTTAAGGGTAAATGCAGATAAAACAAAAGTGATGATATCTAGGGTTGGTGGCGGTACTGTCAAAGACGAGGGAGAGTGGCCATGTGCAGTTTGCCACAAGGGCGTGGGAAGTAATTCCATCTTGTGCGGTGTGTGTGATAAATGGGTGCATAAGAGATGTAGTGGTATCAGAGGTAGACTGTGAGATAATGCTGATTTTATGTGTACGGCGTGCCGGGGTGAGCAGGTGGAGATCGTCAGACGTGAAAGAATTGAACTTGCTGGTGAATCTCTTGAGTGTGTAGAAGAGTTTTGTTATTTAGGAGACATGTTGTGTGCTGGAGGTGGGGCTGGAGCTAGCTCTGTGGCTAGGGTGAGAAGTGGTTGGAAGAAGTTCAGGGAGCTCTTGCCTCTCCTGACATTGAAAGGGCTCTCCCTACGTGCTAAGGGGTCTTTGTATGCAGCGTGTGTTAGGAGTGTAATGCTGTATGGCAATGAGACCTGGGCAGTGAAGGAGGAAGACATTCGCCGGCTCAGACGTACAGACATGACAATGATTAGGTGGATGTGCAGTGCGTCCCTGCGTTCAAGGCCTGGAGGGGCTGGGTTTACAATGGAAGAGTTGAGAGGTAGGATGGGACTGGAGTGTATTGGTGTTGTGATGAGGAGAGGTAGATTGAGGTGGTTTGGACATGTGGAGAGGATGGGGGATGATAGTTGGGTGAGGAAGGTGAGAAGTGTTAATATTGGGGGTGGGGTTATGAGGGGTAGACCGAGAAAGACATGGGACGAGGTCATTAAGTGTGACCTTAGGGTTAAGGGACTGAACAGGGAGGCTGCAATGGATCGTGCAGCATGGAGAGCCGCCATTAGGTGACCAAGGCCGACACATGCAAGCATGTTGGAGCCTTTAAAAACGAAAACGAAAACGAACGGAACCTTCAAGCTAGAAACCCCTCACTTTTTGATGCAGGTTAGATTTTATGTTTGTTTGCATCTCCTCAGTAATACAGTAAGACCTCACTATAATGGACTAATTGGGGCCCAAACCATTCCGAAAAATGCGAAATTCCGATAAAAGCGACACCCGAACTTCCCCTTGCTAATCTGGACCTTTTTTGTTACATCAGACATTAGTCCAGATCGCATGAACAGTTTTTAAACTGTTTTGACTACCACTGTAGTACTGTACTGTGTTAAAACTTCACTACATTAATCAAGTGGTATATTTGATATATTAATACTGTCCTGTACATAAACATGTCTTTTACTTACTTTACTGTGGTGAACATAGCTGATGTGGTCAGGCAGTCCGGACTGCTTCTGGCTTTATCAGACTTTTTCCAATGATGTGTATATATATATATATATATATATATATATAAATATATATATATATATATATATATATATAAATATATATATATATATATATATATATATACACACACACACACACACACATATACAGGTCTCCCTCGTTTTACGATTGGTATGCGTTCCTAGAAAGGCAATCATAAACCGAAATATCGTAAAGCGAAATTAAGGTTTAATGGGATAAATAGGGATGCGTTCCTGGACTCGTGTATAAGGAACCCAAGACCCATACATGTGATCTAATATGCAATAATAATGATGATGTTTTATGTATTGTAGAGTCGTGCTTGTCTCACCAGCTTTCTTAATGTTGACAGTATGCTTTATAACAGTCGATACAGTCGACTGTGCAAGACTCATGGAACGAGTGATGGAGTTTGCCCCCTCACCTGCTTCGTATTGCTTCACAATATTAAGCTTAGACTCCAGGGTTAAGAACGTTCTTGCTTTCTTTGGCTTCATATCACCAGCACCAGATGTTGCAGGGCATTTACAAGACATCACGGTGGTGGCACTAGGGGTGCAAAATATGAAGAACAGGAGAAATAGTAATATCATGGGCACTGATGCACACAGATGCACAGAGGTTGTATGCTGAAGAAGCATGCGGGTGAGACTGGCAAAAGCGCGGGAAACTGTGTGGGTGGGGCGGGTATGCCACGCATCTCTCAGCTGATCTGCCTGTGAGTGCAGGATTTCCACATGCCCAATCGTAACTGCGAGGGAGCTCAATCATAAAATGAACACTTGGTACTAATGAAGAAGGATCGTAAATGCGAAATATCGTAAAACAATACAACGTAAAACGAGGGAGACCTGTACAGTAATACCTCGATATACGATACCCCTAGATGCGATATCCCGGCTTAACGATGGGGGTAGAAATACCACCATACCCTGCCTAACAATGGCCAAACCCTGGTTTAACAATGTTTTTTTTTTTTTTAACCGATTCTGATGATATTTTAGACTAAAATTGTGTTCAGGTTGATTTATAAACTGTTTTTAGACAATGTGTTTTAGCCATAGGTGGGGTGAACATTCATTTTGGGGTTAGTTTACCAAGCTTGATTTTTTCCAGACTTATATTTGACCACTGTCAGATTTCATTTGTTGGTTATAGTCAGTTATTTACTGGTGTTAGACTTATATCAGCTTCCTTGACAGCTGTTGGACCATTTATATCGGCTTTAAACTTGTTTTTGGGCTCATTTGGGTGGGTTTTAGGCTTAGTTTGGGGGAAACCCAAGGCTGGTAAACGCTCCACATTATATGTTAAAAGTACCCCGATATACGATACCCCACCTAACAATGGGGTTTTACCTAACCAATTAGATCATTAAACTGGGGTACGCCTGTATGCACACACGTGTGTGTATATATATATATATATATATATATATATACAGATAGGGGAGGCGGTGGCTCAATCAGTAGAGAGGCGGCCTGCAGTCCTAACAGACCCAGGTTCAAATCCCCACTGGTGCAGGGAACAGGTTAAGGATTTGAATTTCATTAAAACAGACTTTCCTGATCTACCAGAAGGCCTGCCGACATGTCGAAAAATACCACCGCTAATACCAATACACCAGTCCTGTATGAGACAACCCTAGCATGTGTTCAATATGGATGGTGGGTGTTAGCGCCGAAGTGGTGACATGTAGAGGTGTATGGTATATAAGAGGACTACTGGACCTTGGTAGCAGGCTGTGAAGCCTATGCCCAGAGTCGGTCACACACACACACACACACAAAACAGTTTAACAATCTAATTGGTTAGGTAAAACCCCATTGTTAGGTAGGGTATCGTATACTGGGGTACTTTTAACATGTATTTCAATGTGGACTGTTTACCAGCCTTGAGTTTCCCCTGCAAACCAAGTCCAAAACCCACCCAGATGATCCCCAAAACAGGTTTAAAGGCAATCTAAATGGTCTGACCCTGCAAACCAAGTCCAAAACCCATCCAGATGATCCCCAAAACAGGTTTAAAGGCAATCTGCATGGTCTGACAGCTGTAAAGGAAGCTAACCTAGCCTAACACCTGTAAATAACTCACTAAAACCAACAAATCAAATCTGAATATCAAATATGTCTGGAAAAAATCAAGCTTAGTAAACTGTACCCCAAAATGACAATGTTCATCCCACCTATGGCTAAAACACATTAATCGAAGTCTAAAAACAGTTTATAAATCAACCTAAACACACAATTTTAGTCTAAAATAGCATCACAATCAGTAAGAAAAAATCAAAACCCATCGTTAAACTGGGGTTTGGCCACTGCTGGGCGGGGTATGGTGGTATTTCTACCTCCATCATTATGCTGGGGTATCATATCTAGGGGTATTGTATATCGAGGTATTACTGTGTGTGTGTGTATACATATATATATATACAGTATATATATAAATAAACTATATATATATATATATATATATATACAGTAATCACTCTAATATCCGGACGCCCAATAACCGAACATCCCCACTAACCGAACCTTATCGTCCTGAGATCAAACATTCCCAAAATGGTCCGAAAATCCAAAAAAAATAAAAAAAAATAAATCGATTTTTTTGCCGTCCGTAAATTGTACTTGCCGCGCGCGCCGCGTGAGAGCACTGTTTTGGTTCGTCATTCCTCAGACGTCCGATAGAGCGCCGCTGCATCCTCCCCACTTCCCGCCTGTCTCTCACCGCGACTAGACCTATGCTGTTCGCCATGGCTGCCCACGTGCTCGCTTTTGTGGTGGTGCCGTACTTGCTGCAAGGCCTCCTGCTGCTCTCTGCCCTACTCTTAGTGTGTGTGATGATGGCCCAGCCTCCTGAGAAAAGGAAGAGAGTGGTGTTGACTCTGGAGAAGAAACGGGAGATATTGGAGAAGGTTGATGCGGGTTGGTCTTCTTCACGCATTCTCCGCGAGTTCAACCTGGCCCGGTCGACTTTGTTCGATATCAAGCGTTCCCGAGACAAGCTCATGCAGTACACGGCTGACTTCTCGTCAAGAAGCAAACGCAACGTGGAGAGGAAGGTTATGTTTACCCCCAAGTATGCAGAGATCGACCGCTCCACGTTGATTTGGTATCGACAGCAACGTGCAGCTGGTGTGATGGTACGTGGAACGGAGCTGAAGGCTGCTGCTGAGAAGTTTGCAAGGCTTCATGACGCCCTTGACTTCAAGGCATCCGAGGGTTGGCTCTTCGCGTTCAAGTTACGACATGGCCTTACTAACCGTAAAGCACATGGCGAAGCATTGGACGGTAACGAGGATGGAGTGGACGAGTTTCGGCACAAGGTGAAAGGCTTGATCGACAGGGAGGGCCTCACTCTCGGTCAAGTCTATAACGCTGACGAAACTGGCCTATTCTATCGCTCGGTGCCAACGAACACTCTAGCCGATGAGACGGAGAAGCGTGTACCTGGCCACAAGCTTTCTAAGGAACGGATATCTGCTTTGTGTTGTGCCAATGCTAACGGCATGCACCGGCTTAAGCCCGTTATTGTTGGCCGTGCAAAGCAGCCTCGGTGCCTTCGTGGGGTGATGGATGTCCTTCCTGTCATATGGTACCATTCTTTGAAAGCATGGTTCACAGCTGTGATTTTCAAAGACTGGTTTCACCGTCACTTCGTCAAGGAGGTCATCCAGTACCAGACGAAGACACTGGGAATTCCTCGCGACCAGGTAAAGGCTCTCCTTCTCCTCGACAATGCACCTGCCCACCTGTGCGACAAGGACTTGGTTGCTGAAAATGGCCGTATTAGGTGCATGTTTCTGCCACCTAATACGACTGCTCTCATTCAACCAATGGACCAAGGAGTGATCGTGGCAACAAAGCGCCTGTACCGTCGGAAGTTCCTGGACGAGGTGATGGTTGTTCTCGAGGACGAGGACGAGCGCAGGGAAGGACGTGACACTCGAGGCAAGCGGACTTTGGAAAACCTTTGCCGCTACAACATCAAGTCTGCACTGTACAACTGGGCTAGTGCATGGAAGGAAGTCCCTGTGAAAACTCTTCAAAATGGTTGGTCTCGTCTGCTTCTCGGAACAGATGTGGAGTACGATTTCCTAGGGTTTGACGAGGATGACTTCCATGCACGGCTACGTACGCACGGCGACGATGTTGATGTGGACGATGTTCGTGAGTGGTTGGACGACGACAAGGGCGATCCTGGGTATCAGACGTTGTCTGATATCAAGATCGCGTCTTCGGTTGCAGGTGTCAGTCCCGAACTTGAAGATTCCGACGACGAAGGCGATGATGATGCGGACTCCTCTCAGCAGGACACTACTCCAGCCATCCCCAAGCTGAGCGCACTACGGGAACATCTAGAGTTCGTCCTAGACTACCTGGAACACCCGGACTGCGACAGGGAAATGGGGCCCTTGGGACTCGTGGAGGAAGTGCGTGCTTTCCGGCAGCGCATCATCAACTGCCAGAATCGTCGGTCCTTGCGTCAGTCAACGATTGACAGTTTTTTCAGGCCCATGACCCCCGCTGTGCCAAGCCCTGGTTCCACTCCGTTGCCTCCCCAAGATAGGCCCTCATGCTCCGAGCCACAGCCCAGCACATCAGCTACAGTGGAGTCACCGCTCGATGTGAGTTTGCGGCTATCTTCAGAGTCTTCTGTAGTCGGTACGCCATCACCACGACCCACCGATGCACCCCTTGGTCGCCTGCCAGTGATACTCTCGGACTCTGACAGTGAATAAACAGCAAGAACTTCTCCACTAGACCACACGAGAATTTTGAGTGTTGTGCAGTGAAAAAAACGGTGTGTTGTGTTAAGGTTTTGAAGCTGGGAGAAAAGACTCAGTAGAAAAGAAAATTAACGTAACTAACCTTCTTTGTTTTGGCTTTGGAAAATTAAAGAAACTTGGGAAAAGTTAATGTGCAACACTTAAAGTAAATGGAACATTATTTGGACTAAAGTGAACACTGTGAAGAGAACGGACTTCTGTGTGTTAGTGACTAAGTTCAGTGCAAGACTTCAGGAAGAGTGTAGTGCAAGTGCTTCAGGAAATCGTTCTTACTGTCAGAGTCCGAGAGGAGGCGGTTATTCATCGAGGTGGCCAGGGACTTGCTCTAAGTAGCCAGAATGTTTCATGTTGTACTATTTTCCATACTATACTTACCAGAATGTTTCATATTGTACTTTTTTCCATACTATACTTACCAGAATGTGTCATACTGTACTTCTTTCCATACTATACTTACCTCATGCATGTGCAGTAGGAATGTGTTTTTCAGAGTTAGGTTCGGTTAGAGTCCATAAGTACCAGAATGTTTATTAATGTGTGAACATACTTCTAAACCCACATTTTATGTTTCTTTTCCATTTATTTCAGTCATTTATGTGCCTTATTGGTGTGATTTGGGTGTTAAATAGGTGCTATGCATGTCCGGAGGGAGTTGTGTAGGTGTTTCTCTGAGTTAGGGTCCATAAGTACAAGTCCATAAGCTGGGGCCCAATATCCGGACGAAACCAATATCCGAACCTACCGATGGCTCTATTGATCCGGATATTGGAGGGGTTACTGTATATAAATTCCTTCATTCTTTCCTCGTCTTTCTGCCTGCGGGTAACTTTACACTCCTTCTTCTGTCTTTCATTACTTCATTCTTTCCTCTTCCTTCTGCCCGTGGGTGACTCTACACTTAGTGACAAGCCAAATGGTTTCCTGTACACCAGGAAACCATTTACTACACTGGATGGTAACCATATAACCAAATTTTGGCGCCTGGTTGTTTAGTGGGTAATTATTGTGCTCCAATCGGATTGAGCCGGTGAAGGTTTATATCCAAGGGGTGGTTGGGGTTTATTGCTCACATAATGCCACTCAGGGATGAGTGAGGCTGGTCACTCTCATCTTAAATGTCAGGACCAGCTGCCTAGTCCTGGGCTCCTACGCTCCTCATGGGGCAACATAGGATTGGATGATGATGGATGAAATAAATAAACTATATATATATACAGTATATATATATATATATATATATAGTTTATTTATTTCATCCATCATCATCCAATCCTATATATATATATATATATATATATATATATATATATATATATATACATATATATATACAGCAACCTCTCAAATAATGCGAGGGTTAGGTTCCTGGAGAGGTCGTGTTAGTTAAAGACGTGTAATTTAAACATAATTTTCCCACAGGAAACAATGGTAATATTGGGAGTTACATTCCTGGACTCTGTGAAAGTCTACCCATTTGGGGAGTTATGCTACTCTAAACTTAAAAGCAACAATAATAATTTGAAAGAAAATCCACATAATAAACAAAAACAGAATATCTGGGGTGAAATAAACAACATTTGAGCCCTAGTTGGGCCGAAACGTTGTTTACTTCTCCCCAAATACATACTGTTTTTGTTTTTTATGTGGATTTTCTTTCAATTCTGCTTCATTCACGGCATTGTGAAAGTTCCTTAACATTATTAATGCATTAGTAGGTCATAAACACACTACAGTAAAAGCAACATTTTCATTACAGTAAGTAGGTCACAAACAATAACAACACACAGCCTCACTTCATCTATGCATCACTCGTCGTCTGCTGCTGTCCCTCCTTACCCCACTCCCCAACCTCCCGCCGCTCCCCACCCTAAATTTGTTGTCCCTCCTCGCACTGCTGTCCTTCCTCTTCCTCTGACTCCCTTGCTACTTGTGATGAAGATAACTCCCTTGAGTTTTCTGTCTTCTTCATAAAGAACTGCTCTATCTTGGTCTGAGTGGTTTTCTTCTTTCTGTTCAGCAGCATCAAGTTGTAACAATTTAGATATGTCATCACTTTCCTGGCCAAATTTTGTCCGAAAATGAACCAAATTGCTCAGAATGGGGCCAAACTTCATTTTTTAATATTATAGTTCGAATAAAACCAGTTTAAGCAACAGGCAAATAAAATATTGTATTTATGCATAAACTGCCACACACGGTCTATCAGCTCAGGACTGTCCAAGGTGCGCGCGGCTAATTTGAAATCATCACGAGTCGTGTTAAATGGAGAAACCCTTGTTAGTTAAACATATCTCCTTAAATATTTGCTTGTGTTAAAACGAAAACGCGTTTTTTTTTAAACTTGCGTTAGTTGAGAGGTTACTGTATATATACAGTACAGTGCTCGACAAAAGTATTGAGCGTGCTGCGTCCCTCCTACGAAACAAACCTTTCAACTATGGAAAAACATGTAAATAATGCATTATATTTACCTTTAATGCTTTGTAGGGTATCCTTTGCGCTTCTTCACAGACCTGAGACGTCGTGGAAGTGAAAGGGTGAGGTTCCTCAGGTGCTGGGGTGATATTCTTGCCCAGGACTTACGAATGGCTGCTTCAAGCTTGGGCAGAGAGCTCACGTCCTTCCCTTGGAGATTCTTCTTTACGAGGTACCAGAGGTTTTCTATCGGGTTGAGGTCTGGGCTATTGCCTGGTCAGTCTTTCATGAAGGAGGCCTCGCAGTCACGAAGCCAGTTGGTGACAGATTTGGCTTTAGGAGCAGGTGTACCGTCCTGCTGAAACACTCGTGCACCTGTGAGCTCGAAGGACTCAGGTAAATGATCACAAAGAATCTCCAGGTAAACGTCCTGATTCACTCTACAGTTCTTGGGAAGCACAACAAGCTTCTCCAAACCCTTCCCAGAGAAACAACCCCATACCATTAGTGAATCAGGGCATTTAACTGTGCTCTCCACGTAACAGGGGCCAAGCGGGTCACTACCTCTGAGCCGGTACATGCGTGCTCCTCGATTACAGGTAACGGTAAACGTTGCCTCAACAGACCACAACACTGACAACCATTGGGCTTCACCCCAGTTAAGGTACTTGTTTGCAAAGGCAAGCCTACGAAGACGCTGGTTACGTGTAAGAAGAGGCTTTCTCACAGGCCTGTGGCTTGTGTAACCAAGTTCATAGACTCTTCGAGAAACCGTATGCACTGAAACCTCGCCAAACACATCCGGGTTGCTCTCCTTAATTTTCCTTGCACTCACACGAGGATTAGACTCCACGTTTTTGTTTTCATTTTTAAAGGCTCCAACATGCTTGCATGTGTCGGCCTTGGTCACCTAATGGCGGCTCTCCACGCTGCACGATCCATTGCAACCTCCCTATTCAGTCCCTTAATGACCTCGTCCCGTGTCTTTCTTGATCTACCCCTCATAACCCCACCCCCAATATTAACACTTCTCACCTTCCTCACCCAATTATCATCCCCCATCCTCTCCACATGTCCAAACCACCTCAATCTACGTCTCCTCATCACAACACCAATACACTCCAGTCCCACCCTACCTCTCAACTCTTCCATCGTAAACCCAACCCCTCCAGGCCTTGGACGCAGGGATGCACTGCACATCCACCTAATCATTGTCATTTCTGTACGTCTGAGCCGGAGAATATCTTTCTTCACTGCCAAGGTCTCACTACCATACAGCATTACACTCCTAACACATGCTGCATACAAAGACCCCTTAGCACGTAGGGAGAGTCCTTTCACTGTCAGGAGAGGCAAGAGCTCCCTGAACTTCTTCCAACCACTTCTCACCCTAGCCACAGAGCTAGCTTCAGCCCCACCTACCAGGGTTGGCACCAAAGTGGGTAACCCGGTTTTACCCACCCGGATTTTTTCAGTAAAACCCACTTGAAAAAACCCACTATTTTACCCACTTTACTGGGTTTTTTAAAAAATAATGTATTTAATAAATTCAGTTTTATCTGATTAAATGTTATATTTTTGCACACAATATCAGAAGTAAATAATAGATATCTGCCTATCTATCTATTGCCAGACGCCTCAATCCCCACAAACAAATCGCCTCCACGTCGCCCTGTCCCCCGCCATTTCAATACCCTGCTCCCAACTCACACCCCCCTCTCTCATACACCTCTCGACCCCATCCCTCCATCTCATCCTCGGCTTCCCCCTCCCCCTCCCCCCCTCCACCTCACTCTAATACACTCTCCTCCTCAGTCTCTCACCCTCCATCCTCTCCACATGGCCAAAACACCTCAGTATGCTCCTCCTTACGCTTCATATCACATCCACATCCACACCACAATGCTCCTTTATATCCTCATTTGTCAGCCTGTCTTTCCATGTGACTCCACAGGCTCCTCTTAAATAACTAATTTCCACTGCTCTCACTCTCGACTTGTGTCCTTCCAACAAAGTCCAAGCTTCACAGCCATATGTTAGAGTTGGTATCACAATACTGTCATGTTGTATCTTTTTCACTTCCATGCTCACTTCCGTTTCTTATCACTGCTTTCAAGGAACCAGCAACCTTTCTTCCTTGTTGTACCCTTTCAAACATCTCACCCTCCAAACTTCCATCCTTACTCACCACACTACCCAAGTACTTAAATATACTCACATTTTCCATTTCCTCACCATCCAACCTCACTGTACATTCATTGACATCACCTCTCTCAAAGACCATCACTTTACTCTTCCCTACATTCACCTTTAGATTCCGTTTCTTACACACTCTCCCAAACTCATCCACCAAGCCTTGCAGCTCCCCTTCGTCTTCACTTAACCACACAGTATCATCTGCAAACAACAGTACAGGGAGTTTCCAAACATTACCCTCTCTCACCAGGGCCACTCCAGCATCCACTGCCCTACCCTGTACCTCTTTTATTACCCCATCCATGTACAGACTGAACAACCATAGAGACATGATACATCCCTGTTTCAACCCAACCTTCAAAGTGAAAAATTCACTCAGTTCACCATCCACATGCACTGCAGCCTTAGCACCATCATACATACTCTTCACAGCATTCAACAACTTCCCATCTACTCCATATATTCTTAATGCTTTCCACAATCCTTGTCTAGCCACCCTGTCATATGCTTTCTCCAAATCTATGAAAGCCGCAAACAACTTCTTTCCCTTCTCTAGAAACTTTTCCACTAAAGACCTAAGAAAGAATATCTGATCTACACAACCTCTTCTCTTCCTAAAGCCTCTCTGTTCTTCCCCTAACTCTGTCAATAGGTATCCTACCCTACACTTTTCATATTTCACAGGTTAAAAAAGCACAACACTGCCAAGCATTTGTAATATTTTGGAAGCATACTCTTAGTGGGGAAAAAAAAAAAAAAAAAAAAAAAAAAAAAAAAGATTATACATTCCCATCACCAACATAAGTAAAACATGGTCTTTGGGAATATGAATGTTGTTCTTTGATTTTTTCAAAACTATTAATAATACTTCTGTTTTTCTAATAGCTTTTATAACCAATATCCATTTCTTTTGAAATGATAGTATTTTTGTGTCACAATAAATTATAGTGCAGGCATAAAACCAGTGCAGGTATACTTTGGGGAGAGAACAGGATACTTTTGGATTTAGATTATGCAGATGATATAGTTTTGATTTGTGATGGGCCAGAAGAGATGCAGAGAGTGTTGGACTGTTTGGTGAGTGAAGGTCGCAAGGTGGGTTTGGTTATTAATTGTGGAAAAACTGAAATAATCAATATGAATATGGAAAATGCGCAGGAATGTGTAATTGGAGGTATGGTTGTAAAGCAAGTTGATAGGTTTAAATATTTAGGTACTTATTTAGCCAAGGATGGTTCTTTGAACTTTGAATTCGAGGAAAGGTTAAAGAAGGCTAATCAGGCAATGGGAATGCTTAAAAATATTTGGAATAATAACAATTTTTCTGTGCATACAAAAATCAAACTTTATAAGGTAATGGTTAGGAGTATCTTAATTTATGGACACGAGTCTTGGTACAGCACAGTGACTATGGAAAATTAATTCTTGGTGTTTGAAAGAAAAGCACTTACAAGAATATTAGGAGTTAAGTGGTGGGAAAGGATACCAAATAGTAGAATTAGGTGTTTGTTGTGAGACAAGTGTGTGAAAAGTATTTAGCGAAAGGCAAGGATGTGTTTTGGGCATTCATGGATTTAGAGAAAGCGTATGATAGAATTGATAGGGAGGCTTTGTGGACTGTTTTAAGATTGTATGGACTTGACGGTAGGTTACTAAAAAGGGTGAAAAGTTTTTATGTAAATAGTACAGCGTGTGTAAGTGTGGGAAATGCTGTGAGTGATTGGTTTCCCATGAGAGTGGGGCTGCGACAGGGATGTGTAATGTTGCCTTGGTTGTTTAATATTTACATGGATGGTGTTGTAAGGGACGTGAATGCAAGAGTTTTAGGTGGAGGTCTGAGTCTGGTGAATGTTGATGATGGAGAGTGGAATCTCCAGCAGATGCTGTTTGCAGATGATACTGCACTGGTGGCTGATTCGGAGGAGAGATTGAGACAGTTGGTAGAGGAGTTTGGAAGGGTGTGTGAAAGGAGGAAATTGAAAGTAAATGAGAATAAGAGTAAAGTGATGAAGTGTACGAGGTTTGTAGATGGTAGGGGGATGAATATAGTTTTGAATGGCGAGTTGCTTGAGGAGGTAGAGTGTTTTAAATATCTCGGGTCACATGTTGCTGTGGATGGAAGAATAGATGCAGAAGTGAAGTTTAGAATGAATGAAGTAGGAAAGGTGCTGGGAGGAATGAAAAAGGTGTTTAGATGTCGTTTGCTTAGAATGGATGTAAAGAGAAGGCTGTATGAGGGTGTTGTGGTACCGACTGCGTTATATGGGGCTGAAACATGGAATATGGGTGTAGCAGAGAGGAAAAGTTTGAATGTAATGGAAATGAGGTGTCTGAGGAGTATGTGTGGAGTGACACGTATGGATCGAGTGCGAAATGATGAAGTGCGAAGGAGAACTGGAGTTGTTCGGGAGATGGCTGGTAGAGTTGAGCAGAGGGTGTTGCGATGGTTTGGGCATATGGAGAGAATGGACAATGAGCGATTGGTGAAAAAGATAACTAGATCTGATGTGAGAGGTGTAAGGCTGAGAGGAAGACCACGAATAGGTTGGATGGACAAAGTGAAGAGAGCGCTGGATCCGAGAGGGATGTCTGTTGAGCAAGGAAGAGTGGCTATGCGTGACAGAAATAAATGGAGAGAAATTGTAAATGAATAAGTGATGACGCAGCCCTGAGGGGATATTCTCCCGCATTTGGTCTGATCAGCTAGTCAGGTCAGGTGCGGGTAAGGGGATGGGTCTGTTATGATGTGGCAGGGGTAAACCAGCTCTGCTGTCGGGCCCTGCTGCGGATGTCACTGGTTGCATTGCGCAGTTGACCCTTGTGCGGTGTGGATCTGTCCGTTCTCCCCTTTGGGGCTAAGATACAAATGAATGTGTTTGAATGGATGCGTAAATGGGGAGTGTGTCGTCCTGTCTCGGCTACCTCTCTTTCCTTGGGGGAAGCAACATAGGTATACAGATAGATAGACAGACACCTGCAACGCACCAACAGTGCAGCCCCAGGTTTCGCGCCTAACTGTTTCTGTGAAAGGCACCACGAACCATGAAACCGCTAAACTTGGGGTGCTGATCCAATGGGAAATAGGCTAAATGGTTCTAGGTCCCATGGCAACTCCCCCCTAAAACACCTATGTAAAATTTAGCAACCACACCTGAAAAGAAACTAGTATCGATACAAAGTACATAATAGGCAAGGAAACTCACTTGGAAAGCTGAAGTAAGGTGCTTAATGGATTTATTTTTTTTAATGCATGGAAGAAGGAACCAACGGCCAGGAGTCAGCAAACCGTTCCTTCAAGAGAGAGAGAGAGAAATTCAAGATCTGTTCATTTCGAGATGCCTGGACACACAGCATTTGAAAGACTGGAGATCATAAGAAGTAGGAAATTCAGACAGAGGGAGACAGTTCCAGAGATGACCTGATGCATAAATGAAGGACTGGGAGTAACTGCTGACACTTGCATTAGACAGCTGGACAGAAAAGGGATGAGAGTTTGCTACTAGACAGGTGCTACGTGCCTGTCTAGTGGTGGAGGGGTACAAGCAGATAGTTCAGAGGAGCAGTGACCACTGAGGCAGCTACTGAAAATGCAATAAAGATGCAACAGTGCAATAAGGAGACAGAGGTTGAAGTGAGCCTGCAAGAAGAGAGTTAATAAGACAAAAAGACTTTGATATCACCTTGCTGAAAAGAGTTGTGTGTGGGGAGCCTCCCCACACCTGAGAGTTGTACTCTACACAGGGGTGAATACAATCCATGATAAAGTCAACAACTGTGCAGAGGTAAAGAATGTATAAGTTGGCTTAGCACACCTAATCTCTTTGATGCAGATTTTACAAGAGAGGTAATGTGATCTTTGCAAGATAAATCCTGGGAGAATGAAACCCCAACTATGTTGAAAGATGATGTAGGATTGAGCTGAATATTAATTACACATTAATAGAAGTTGTGGAAGCAATGAAGAAAGTTAAATCAGGGAAAGCCCCAGGAATTGATGGAGTGTGTGGTGAAATGCTGAAGCATGGGGGAGAGATAGTAGTAGAATGGATGTGGAAGATGTGCAGATTGGCCTGGGAGGAAGGTAGAGTCCCGGAGGATTGGAAGTCAGGTATAATTATTCCCCTGTACAAAGGAAAAGGGGAAAAAGAAGTGTGTGGTAATCATAGGGGCATTTGTCTTCTTAGTATAATAGGAAAAGTGTATGGTAGGATACTTATTGACAGAGTTAGAGAAAGAACAGAGAAATTAGTTGGAGAAGAACAGGGAGGCTTTAGGAAGGGAAGAGGCTGTGTAGATCAGATATTCATTCTCAGATCTTTAGTGGAAAAGCTTCTAGAGATGGGAAAGAAGTTGTATGCGGCGTTCATGGATTTGGAGAAAGCATATGACAGGGTGGATAGACTAGGATTGTGGAAAGTGTTAAGAATATATGGAATAGATGGGAAGGTGTTGAATGCTGTGAAGAGTATGTATGATGGTGCGAAGGCTGCAGTGCGTGTGGATGGTGAACAAAGTGAATTTTTCTCTTTGAAAGTTGGGTTGAAACAGGGATGTGTCATGTCTCCATGGTTGTTCAATCTGTACATGGATGGGGTAATAAAAGAGGTACAAGGTAGGGTAGTGGATGTTGGAGTGGCCCTGGTGAGAGAGGATAGTGTTTGGAAACTCCCTGTACTGTTGTTTGCAGATGATACCGTGTTGTTGAGTGAAGACAAAGGGGAGCTGCAAGGTTTGGTGGAGGAGTTTGAGAGAGTGTGTAAGAAACGGAATCTAAAGGTGAATGTAGGGAAGAGTAAAGTGATGGTGTTTGAGAGAGGTGAAGTCAGTGAATGTACAGCGAGGTTGGATGGTGAGGAATTGGAAAATGTGAGTATGTTTAAGTACTTCGGTAGTGTGATGAGTAAGGATGGAGGTTTGGAGGGTGAAGTGCTTGAAAGGGTACAGCAGGGAAGAAAGGTTGCTGGTTCTTTGAAAGCAGTGATAAGAAACAGGGAAGTGAGCATGGAAGTGAAAAAGTTACTACATGACAGTATTGTGATACCAACTCTAACGTACGGAAGTGAAGCTTGGACGTTGTTGGAAGGACACAAGTCAAGAGTGAGAGCCGTGGAAATGAGTTATTTAAGAGGAGCCTGTGGAGTCACATGGAGAGACAGGCTGACGAATGAGGATATAAAGGAGCGTTGTGGTGTTGATGTGGATGTGATAGGAAGCGTTATGAGGAACACACTGAGGTGGTTTGGCCATGTGGAGAGGATGGAGGGTCAAAGACTGACGAAGAGAGTGTATGTGAGTGAGGTGGAGGGGGAAAGAGGGAGGGGGAGGCCGAGGATGAGGTGGAGAGATGGGGTGGAGAGGTATATGAGAGAGGGGAGTGTGAGTTGGGAGCAGGGGAGTGAAATGGCGGGGGACAGGGCGACTTGGAGGCGATTTGTTTGTGGCCACCCCAAATGGGATTGAGGCGTCTGGCAATAGATAGATAGACATTAATGGGTACTCCTGTGGAAGATTTTGAGGCACTGATAGGTGTAAGAACTGAGTTTTTGACGCATTAAAAACAAGATTACTTTTACCCCAGTCAGAGGTGTAAGCCAAGTCAGACATTAGGTGTGCCACTGCCTCATCCCTTGTTTGTTGAAGTAACTGCTGAGATAGATGTTGCGGGAACCGAATGGAAAGGTGAAGGGTGGAATCATCAGCATATGAGTGGTTAGGGTTAGATGTACAGCTTAGAAAGTCATTGATGAATAAAAGGAAGAGAGTTGGTGATAAGACAGAGCCCTGAGGAACACTACTATTGATAGACCTAGAAGAATGGTGGCTGTCTACAACAGCAGCTACAGAACGACCAGAGAGGAAGCCAGAGATGAAGGCGCAGACAAAAGGACTGAAATCATAAAAAAAGCAGTTTGGAAACTGAAGATTTATGACAGACTCGATCCAAAGCCTTTGAGATGTCAAGCACAATGGCAAAGCTCTTGCCAAAGTCCCGAAAGGAGGATGACCAAGAGTCTGAAAGGTAGGTGAGATTGCCATTGCAGCGTCCCTGACAGAACCTATACTGACGATCAGAAAGAAGGGTGTGATAGGAAAGATGCTTTAAAATTGTTTTTTTTTTAAGAAACAACTCAAAAAACTTTGAGACACATGATGTTAAAGTAATTGGGCAATGGTTAGAGGGTTGGGAATGGTCACCCTCCTTTGGGACAGGCTGAATGAGAGCAAACTTCCAGCAAGAAGGAAAGGTACAAGTTGACAGACAAAGGCAAAAGAGTTTACCTAAGCAGGATGTAAGCACAAAAGCACAGTTCTTGAGAACAAGAGGAGTGACCCCATCAGGCCCATATGCCTTGGTAGTACTGAGGCCAGTGATGGCAGAGAATACATCAGCTGAAGAAATTTTAATGTCAGCCACGAGAAAATCAGAAGGAAGTAGTGACGGAGGAACATCTCCGGAATCATCTATGGTGGAATTGGAGGAGAAACTCCGAGCCACGAGTTCTGCTTGATCAGAAGAAATAGCTACTGAACCATCAGAGTAAACAGAGGAGAGAAGGATGATGAGGTAAAGTTGTTAGAGAGGTTTTTGGTAAAGTGCCAGAAGGAGCGGGAAGAATTCGAGTTGGAAAATTCAGAACAATTAGTACCAATGAAATTACTTTCAGCAGAGCAAAGAACAGACTCAGCACGATTCCGGGCAGAAACACAAAAAAGATGACATTCAGAGGTGGGTGGCTCCAGTGCCTTTTGTAAGCCTTCTCCTTGTTGTGGAGAATGTCAGAACAAGTATGATTAAACCAAGGTTTCTTTACATTAGTCAAAGGATATGAGAAAGGAATATATGCTTCCATGCCCGAGAGAATAACCTCCATAATGCGCATGGCACACTCAGAGGGCTCTCAGCCAAGGAAGCAATAACCATTCCACGGAAAATCAAAGAAGTACTGCCTGAGGGCCTCCCAATCAGCAGCTTCAAAGTGCCATATCTAACATTTCTTTGGAGGGTCCACAGGCTGTACTGGAGCAATAGGACAGGTTAAGGTTAAGGCAATAAGGTAATAAGGATGGGGTGTAATTTCTGAGGCAGGTGGTGAGGCTAACGCATCGTGCTTCTTCCTCGTGCTTCTCACTGTTGACTCAGGAATCTACATTTTACATTCATTCATCATCTAATCCAGTGTTGCCCCACAAAGCACATAGGGGCCCAGGGCTACGCAAGTTGGTCCAGACATTTAAGATGAGGGTGACCAGCCTAACTCATCCCTGAGTGGCATTAACTGAGCAATAAACCCCAACCATCCCTTGGATATAAGCCTACATAGGCTCATGCCAACTGGAGCACCTTTACCCGTCACGTCCCGAGCTATTTCGCACCTCCGACATCCCCCAATCTTGTTTTTTTTTTTTTTTTTTTTCTAAAACCTCCGCTTTTGATGAGAAATATCGAAAATTCATAGGGAAATTGCTCACCTGAGGTTTAAAATACTCGATCCAGGTAGCAGTACCTCCTTACCTTACTGGGTTTTCTAATAAGCTGGCACCAAAGAAAAAGAGTTCTATGGGAGGGTAACTATTTCACACCACTCATAAATGGTACAGTAATCCCGCATTTTTTGCGGATTTTTTGTCTACGGTTTTGCCCTCTCGCGGATTTTCTTAGCATTAATAAGTTCAACAAAAATATCCTTGAATATACAGAAAAAAAAAAAAAAAAAATGAAATTCCCGCAGCTTCCAATTGTAGCGCGGTAAACTCACGCCACCCTCTGTCCCTTTCCCGTGGCCCCTCTGCCAGTGTTACCATATCTAACATAATTTTATTCTTTTAGCATAATTTTGATCAAATTTTCGAGTCTGGAATATTTTTTAGCATATTAGAAGTTTTAGAATCATTCTAGCATAATTTAGAATGGAATGGAATATTTTTAGAATAATTTTATAAAAACTACAAATCAGAGAGGGAGAGAGAGAGAGAGAGAGAGAGAGAGAGAGAGACGAATAAGGTAAGATGATGTTTGAATAGTTGATTACTTTCAGTTTGGGCTTGGTTGGGTTGGATTAGGTTAGGTTAGGTTAGGTTTTAGGTTAGGTTCGGTTTGGTTAGGATAAGTTTGAGCTTTGTACTTTACCCATGAAACCTAGGTTTTTCCGATGGATTTTGGTATGATTCATTCGATTTTCAGCTTCATTTCAGTCGGAAATGACCATTTTCTGTGTTTCCCCCCCTCCCTATAACCCCCGATTCCCCAAAGATCCCTCATTATTTCAGGGGGATGGGGGGGGGTCATATCTCAAAATCTGGATATTTCCGACGGAAATGATGCTCAAAATCGAACGAATCACATCAAAATCCATCAGAAAAACGTAAGTTTCGTGGGAAAAAGCAGTATGGGTAGATACCGATATTTATCCTCTTACTGTATGTAGGTTCATTTTAATATTTTCATAGTAAACAATATATAATTAATATGTTGCACGAATATGTATAGAATTTTATCATTTAGCGTCAAGTTAGCATAATTCATTTTTTACTTGGAACAAATATGCTCAATCTAGCATAATTTTTTCATTGCCCTAGCATAATTTCGTTGTTTGGATATGGCAACACTGCTCTCTGCCCTGCATTCTTCAGTCCACGCCTGACTGCCTTAAGTGGCTGTTGTGGTTGTAACCACACTATGATATGAGCCTCTTGCCTCCCACTTGCTTTCCACATGGCCCCAGGACGTAAGCCAGCCTCACCAAAGGCTAATAATACAATTAGTAAGAACTCCAAAGTGACAAAACGATCAAGTTATGACCTTAGCAGAGAAAATTGTGTTACTGGACAAGCTAAGAAACGACCGTGCGAGTGTTTGCTATCACCAGTTAATGCATCTTTTTATTTTGTACTGTTTTGTTAATAAATGTGTAGATAATTGTGTATTACAGTACGGTGTTTACGTTTTTCCTTCATAATGGAGTATGTGCTTTCAATCTTGTAAGAAGGTATTTCGGGATGAGTATGGAGGTTTCGGGACAATTCGCAGTCACAACAAACACAAAACAATTCGCCTTCATTAATGAAGATAGCTGTGGGTGACGCTAGAATATAATTCAAAGGCGACTACAGCGAGGAAGAAGTTAATTATTGACTAAAGGTGCAACTAATAAATAATATCCAGAACCTACGCTACTGAACATAGACTTTGCTGGATCCCCCTGAAATATAGTTATTAAAGTATTGATTAATTAATAATAAGTATATTGATGAAAGTACTGATTAGTATATTTATAGAATGGCGGGGAATCGTCCAGGGTGCGAATTGTTCTGAAGGGGAATCGTCCATGTTTTGACGGGGAATTGTCTGACGGCGAATTGTCTCGCAATCAGTATGGACATGGACTGTGTGATGGGCAGCATGGTGGACACAAGTGCAAGTTTTCAATTGTTAATAGAGTATTCGCGGAATTGACTTTTCGCGGGGGTTACAAGAACGTAACTACCGCGAAATATGCGGGATTACTGTATTTATTTATTTACTTGGTACGAAGTTATATGTAGTACGAGAGTATATTGGTTTTCAAACAGTAATACAGGTATTATAAGCATTGTTTCACTCACTAACTCATCACCATACCTGACCTTTTTTTGCCACATTACCTGATCATCATTTCTGACTGATTCTTCCTCTAATGCTATGTAAACTTTGTCCTCCACATTGTCATCGATTGGGGAATCACTCTGGCCCTGAATGTCTTTATTGGCCAGATCACTGGTAACAGGTGAATTGCTGAGACAATGGCATTGGGGGGGGGGGGTTATGTGGTGTAAGGCATTGTCCCTGCTTGGCATCTTGTAGAGGAATAGAGAAAGGTGTCCCGTGTATACGTACGAAAAATCACACGCGAAAATTGAAAATTGTGCAAATTATGAACCTTGCAATTGCGCGACGTACCAGTATGTCGACAGGACTGGCAAATGCAAAATGTTGCAACGTACCCATACGTCGACGGGACACCTCGGGTTAATTACCCACCAAATCTCCAGGCGTCATAATTTGGTGATATGGTTACCACTCAGTGCAGTTAACGGTTTCCTGGTGTACAGGAAACCATGTGGTTTGTCACTCAGTGTAGAGTCACCCATAAGCAGAAGGAAGAGGAAAGAATGAAAGAAAGACAGAAGAGGAAGGATAGAAAGAAGGATGAGAGGAAAAGGCAGGCACACGAGAGCAGCACTACATCGAGCAAGTGGATGTTAAGTGTCCCCATCAACCACTAAATATAAGAATTCTTAGCCCTTCTGCACCCAATTAATTGGATAACTGGGTGCAGAAAGTGAGAAGTGTTAATATTGGGGGCGGGGTTGTGAGGGGTAGACCGAGAAAGACATGGGACGAGGTCATTAAGTGTGACCTCAGGGTTAAGACTCTGAACAGGGAGGCTGCAATAGATTGTGCAGCATGGAGAGCCGCCATTAGGTGACCAAGGCTGATGCACGCAAGCATGCTGGGGCCTTCAAAAACAAAAACAAAAACAAAACTGCTCCACCTGCATCACAATTTTACGTGTCAAATTACTGTCATACTCACACATCTTAACACCAACACAGCAGTCACATTTCACTTTCCCCTTACCTTTCTGACTTGGCAGTTCTGACCTCTTACAATCTCTTCCCTCACCCCCAGGACTGCCTCCCAAACCTCCAGAGCAGCAGGACGCCATAGCCCAAGAGTAAAACCAGGAAAACAAGTAGCAATGCACAGAGAGAGAGAGAAATAGAGAGAGAGAAAGGCACAGGAGCAGGTTTAGACAAGGCACACGAAGCACAGCGAGTCTGTGGCAATGGCGGCAAACAAGTGACATCGCTTTCCTTGCACGCGTTTTGTTTACGTTTTCTCGCTGCGAAGAGGGGTTTTTGGCACTAAACCAAGAGTTTGGGAACATTTGCAGGTGACTCCTAACCACGAAACCGCAAACAAAAATGTCACTAAACTTGGGACTTTACAACTACACTACACTTAATGGGTAAATTGGAAACACACAACCACACACACAAAAATTGTATTATTGTAATTTTATTTACTTTATTAATGTTTGGGGGGTGTTTGGGGGGCTTTTCAGAGGGCCTGTCCACCAATCCGGAATTACCGATAATCCGAAACTCCCAATGTCCCCAGCATTCCAGATTAAAAGACTTTGACTATATGTATACAGTATAACGATGAACTAAGTACTGCAAGAATACTTACATCTTCAGGGCCTGAGTCTGAGTCAGAAGAGTCTGAATCATGCTTTGATCTCTTTTCAGCCATTTTCTCCTCTGTGGGCTCCTCAACCTGTGCTTTCTTCTGTTTGCCTTTTCTAGCCGTAGCTTTATCTCTTGCCATACTAGAAAGTAAAAGGAGATTAAGTTATAAATTATAACATTAAACCATAATTATCATCCATACCTCTATTCCAACTCATAAACAGCAGCAGACTAGGAAAAAAAAGGGAGGGAGGGGTCCATGTTTGTTTTCCTGCCTAGCTGATTGACACTGGGTGTGATAAAGTATCGTATATCAATTTTCAGGTCGATAAATGCCATAGTTTAGCTGCTACAGTGTTTTAGTTTGGTAATTTCAGACAACTGAAAAAATATGCACATACAGTGATCCTCAATTATTCGACGTAACAGAGCCATTGATAAGTCTAGATAAGGACGAAATCTGGATACGGTGCAATACCCTACCAACCTATACCCTACCTATATGTACAGTATCCCTCTTAATTGTAGCAGTGTCCTTTGGTGTTTCAGTTACTTGAACATCAAAGCACACATGGGAACATCCAGTATAATGCACGACACTAAGAAAACAAAGCATATACAACAGAAATCCACAAATACCCAACCTATACATACCATACCTCTCCTAATTGCGGCAGTGTTCTTTGGTCTTTCAGTTATTTAGACATCAAAGCACACACAGGAATATCCAATTAAATGCTAGACACTAAGAAAACAATGCATAAACAAAAAATACACAAATAAATAAATGATGAGGATGAAGGTTACAAAAAGAATTTTAATAAAGTACGGTACTGCATTCCCCGCTGTGAACAGTGGAAGAGCGTCGTAACCTGCTAGCCTCTAGTTAGTGTACAGTATGGTAATCCTGTGTGGTACAGTGGCAAACGTAATCACTAGTGGTGGCCATATCGATACCAAAATATCAATACTTCCAATACTAACTGATACTAATGGCTAGGTATTGATTACTATGAGTACCAAAACAGACTTTCCAATTAAGTGAAAACATATTTGACACAGAAAAAGAATGATAAAGGCTAAGGAAAAATAGGCAGCACTCACTTGATGTAATGATGCCTACTTCTTCCTTAGCCTTTATATTTCTTTTTCTGTGTCTGTCTTCTTCTCTTCCTATTTCTCCCATCTTTCCTGTCACTTCTTATTGTTTTTCTTTCCTTTACAGGTGGCTTTACATTGAGTGACAAGCCAAATGGTTTCCTGTAAGCCAAGAAACCACTTACAATGCCGGGTGGTAGCCATATAACCAAACCATACGTGCTCCCTATGTGTCAAGAAGTGGGTTGGTGGAGGGTTAGTGCCCCTCCCCGTAAAACAAATAACTAAAAGTAAAATGGCCACCCCTTACGGGATTATGGCGTCTGGCAAGATAGATAGATAGATATTTTCAAGAATACTATTTCACTGGGAGGTGATGATTTTATGATTTATTAGCACACTGAATGGTAGTTTGTGAGCTCACGTTCCCCTAAAATATAATTACAGTAGTCCCTCAATTATCCGATGTAATAAAGCCAAAGGCATGTCCAGGTGGTGGCAATGTCTGGATAATGAACAATATCCCCTCTTCTTTACCCACACCCTACCTATACCCAACCTCCAATATATAACTAACCTATTTGTACAGTACCTTTGCTTACTACAGTATGGTAGTTCTCCAGTCATTCAGGCAAATTTAGAGACATCAAAACACACATGGGAATATCCAAAGTAATGCTAAACACCAAGAAAACCATTATTACAAAAAACTTATACACTATTATAATGTTATGTGCAGTGTCCCTACTAATTTTGGTAGTATTTTCTGGTTATTCTGCCATATACTGACATCAAAACACACAGGAATATCAAAAAAAAAAAAAAAAAAAAAAAAAAAACCCTACCTATACACTACTGCTATGTGCAGCATCCCTCCTACCTTTGGCAGTCTTTTTCAATCATTCTGCCATATTCTGACAGCAAAATACAGCTTAAAAAAAAAAAAAAAAAAAAAAAAAAAAACCCTACCTGTTCACTACTGTAGGTAAATTACTCCTAATTTTAGCACTGTTTCCAGGTCAATCTGCCATATTTTAACATCAAATCACACATGGAAATATCTTAAATAAATTTTAACACCAAGGGAAAAAAAAAAAAAAAAAAAAAAAACTAAAGTCCCCTGCCAAAAACATTCGATTGGGGTACTTACCACCCAGTGCACTGCAGACGGGCCTCATAACCTGCACACCTCCAGGAGGTGTACAGTTGTCCCATGTGGTCTAGTGGCTAACCTTCGCAACTAGCAAAGGTTGAAGAGCTCCTCCTCCTCCTGTGACTGCTGGAGCTGGGTGACGAGTGGTGACGTGTGGCACAGTGATGGTGGTCTACTCACCTCAGGAGACTCCAATGACAGCGGCAAACTTACATCCAGTGGAGACTCAACAGCTGTCGATGCGCTCGGCTGCGGGTCCATTGGTGAAGGCAGGATAAGAGGTAGTTGTGGTGAAAATGGACTGGCACTCATGGGGGTGACAGGGTTGGAGAAGGAGTCGATCCTAGTTTGACAACAGGACCAACAATTCTGTTGGAGGATGACAGTGTCCCACACTGCCCACAGCTCCATCGCCAGGCTTAGCAGCACCAACTCCCTGTCACAGCGCAGGTGCTCAGCGTGCTCCAACACCCCCTCCAGATTGACAGAATGGACCCTTAGACAAGGGAGTGAAGGGGTTGTAGGCGGCAGCGAGTCAGGGTTCTCATCCTTGTCCTCGTCCTCATCAGTCTCGTTGTCCTTTTTCGTGCCCGCAGAGGCAGCAACAGTGATCTCCTCATCTGACATGGTCTAATAACCAGGACTGTTGCTGTCACTGTCCGGCCAATCCCTCACGTCATCAATGTCCACCTGCTCTCCTGCTGTTTGAAGATAAGGGTGAAAATCATCTACGTCAAACCCCTCAAAGCTGTACTCAGCCTTGATTCCCTGGCGAAGACAAGCCCACAAGCTTTCGAGGATGTTCACGGAGACTTCCTTTCACATGTTCAACTGGTTGAACACTCCAGACATCAGGTCGTACAGCCGAAGATTCTGCAACATCTGCTCCTCACTGGTGTTTTCAGCCCCATCCTCATCCTCCAACAATGCCATCACGTCGTTCAAGAACCTCCGCTGGCACAGTCTCTTGGCAGCCACAATAACACCCTGGTCCATTGGTTGAATCAGAGCAGTTGTATTAGGTGACAAAAACATGCACCTAATCTGCCCATCAAAAGCTGCCAAATCTTTCTCAGAAGTATGTGCGGGTGCACTGTCCAGGAGCAGGAGTGCCTTCATCCCGCTGCGAGCGATATCAAGGACATCCGTTTGATAACAAATAACCTCCTTGACGAAGTGTCTGTGGAACCAGTCTCTGAAGATCTTGGGCAGTAAACCAGGCCTTCACAGGATGGTACCACGCAACAGGCAGGCTATCCATCAACTCACGGGGACAACGTGATTGTTTTGCACGCCCAACAACAATGGGTTTGAGGCAGTGCATCCTGTTAGCACTGGCACAGCACAAAACAGAGAGACATTGTTTGGATAACTTCCGACCAGGCACAGTCTTCTCTCATTCCTCAGCCAGGGTGTTCGTGGGCAATGAACAGTATAATAGACCAGTTTCGTTAGCATTATGCTCTTGACCAAGGGCAAGGCCCTTGACCTTATTCAGGTCCTGCACTTTCTGGTGAAATGGGTCTACTTCCTCCACTGCCATGTCTATGGCCTAGCTATGTGCCTTACAGCTGGTAAGTCCATGGCAAAGCTTGAAGCAAAAGAGCCATCCTTCTGTAGCCTTAACTCACCGCATCTCATTGATGTACATATGTGCCTGAACGTTTTGTCACAGTGACGCCCGTTGACGTTTATAAACGTGCTGCTATTGCAAGGTCCATCATTCGCACATTTTTCAAATTTCGTGCATGATTTTGGTACGTATACGCTGGACACCTTCCTCTACCCGAGGGCTGGCGGGGACAATGCCTTACCCCACGTGACCTCAGCCTCCCCATCCTCCCGCACGCCACTGTTTCGGCAACTCACCTGTTACCAGTGACCTGGACAAATTATGTTGTGCCATGGTATGAAATTCAAGGCCAGAGTGATTCCCCTGTTGATGACAATGTGGAGGACAAAGTTTCTGTGGCATTAGAGGAAGAACCATGCAGAAGTGAAGGGCAGGTAATGTCGCCAAGGAAGGTGCAGTATGTTGATGTGTTTGGTGAGTGAAACAACACTTATATCACCTATATTACTGTGTGAAAACCAATATACTCTTGTACTACATATAAAATTGTATCAAATAAATAAATATCTACCTATTCTGAGTGGTTTGGAATAGTTACCCCTCCATAGATATCGTCTTCTCTGGAGCCGGGGTTCGATAGAACATGGTACCAGGTGAGGGTAGGATCACCTGTACCAGGCATTTCTAAGCACAGGTGAGCACTTTCTCTCTGAATTTTCAATGTCTCTCATAAAAAGTAGAGATTTTGGATTTAAAAAAAAAAAAAAAAAAAAAAAAAAAAAAAAAAAAATTTAAAACCTGCCGGGATTGGGGGAGGTCATCCGTGAAAAATCTGCCAGGATGTAGTGGGTTAAAATCGTGTACTTTGTGCTGGCATGCAATTTTCTCAGCTGCAGCCTCAATCTCGGTCCCACGCACTAGCAAACCGGCAGCACGTTGTTGGCGAAACCATATCAATGTCGACAAGTCGATAATGGCTTGCCGGGCCTTGGCCATGACCTTCCTGTTGCCCCTATGTGTGCTTTTGCCGAAGTCCTGTTCTTACTGCATAAGCTTATCCTGTGACTTCTTGATATCTAACAATGTTGAACAGGCTAGATCATATTCCCACAGCATGCGTCCCGTAGTCCAGTCCGCATCAACCTTGCTCAATGTCTCATGCTTCTTCTCCAGGGTCAAAACCTTCCTCTTCCGCTTCTCAGGTGGTGGTGGGGCCATTATCAAACACATGAGAATGCAGCAGAGGAGGGCCACAATCTGAAGAAGGTAGGGAACCACCACAAAAGCAACAGCACTCAAAGCCATACTTGCAAGCGTTACTGCTCCTGGGCAAGACAGAGGCGGGAACTGAGGTGCAGGCTTGTAGGCCAGCAAGCAGTACAGCGCTGCCATATCGCACCCTGTGCTTGCATCCGACCACAGAGGAAGCAATACGCCGCAAACTGACATCTGCATTTAAGGTTCACTTCCGTTTGCCCAGACAAGGGTTATCATGTGTCCTCCTTCCTCCGAGATTAGTGTGGAAACTCCCCACCATGCGCGCCTGTCCGCCTCCCTACTGAATGATCCGAGTTGCCTGGTAGGCCAGATTAGTCATACACTGCCTAAGGCGGTGATGTGCTGGTCATCCACTGTTGTCGTCACTTCCACCACTCGGTGTAGAGGTGGACGTGCACTTTCACTGTACATTTACTTGTGGTTTACGGTCTGTGTTAATGCCCAGTGGCCATGCAGAAACGCAACTCCCGGTGACCGGGCAACTTTAGATGTCCGGTAGAGAGGCGGACAGCCGCTGTCACCATCCTCGAGGCTTGCGGTCTGTATCACAGGCTCGGTGGCAGTTCAGAAAGACTCAGCCCAGTGACCGTGTGACTTTGGACACTCATTGGCGATGAGCAGAGACGTTTTGACACCGCTCATGGGTTACAGTCGTATTCCTTGGGCGCTGGAGGTTCGTTGGGAGTGATCAGACCAGTGCGTGAATTTGACCTTTCAGTACAGGGGCGGACGGACATTTTAGCTCTGGTTATGAGTTACAGCCTACTTGCCGTTCACAGCTCGAGCCCAGCGGCCATGATACCAACTGTCTGAACACGTCATCTGGCTGGCCAAAGCTCTCGGGGACTTTCATGTCCAGATAAGAGCAAGTAAATTCGGATACTGGTTTAACAGAGCCAAGGTCCAGCGCCCAGATAATGAACACATCCGGATAAATGAGGGACTACTGTATTTTACCCTGGACTGAGCCAGTTGAGAGCAATTTTATTATATTTTTAAGTAGTTCATCGGACTGAAAGGTATTAACCCCTTCTGTACCGACCCCTCCCCCCAATGTAAACACTACGTTTACCCCCCATACCGACCTGATAGCTCCTCCTCCCGTAGTGTGAGGTGTAGTGTATATTTTTTGCCACGTCAAAACTATTCACGCTTTGTGATTTGTTTGTATACTGATGATCACATAAACCCAGCATGATGTTGGTAATAAAAAAAAGATTATAAAATAAATCATTACGGTATATAAGTTTACATATCTTATGCTGAAGTACAGTACTGTTACCCAGGTAACTACTGTACAAACTGGTTTGAAAAAAAATGTTCTGCACAGATGGATGGCGTATTTATTTACCTTGTAAGCTGAACTAAGTGAATTTTTCTCTTTGAAAGTTGGTTTGAAACAGGGATGTGTCATGTCTCCATGGTTGTTCAATCTGTACATGGATGGGGTAATAAAAGAGGTACAAGGTAGGGTAGTGGATGCTGGGGTGGCCCTGGTGAGAGAGGATAGTGTTTGGAAACTCCCTGTACTGTTGTTTGCAGATGATACTGTGTTGTTGACTGAAGACGAAGGGGAGCTGCAAGGCTTGGTGGAGGAGTTTGAGAGTGTGTGTAAGAAACGGAATCTAAAGGTGAATGTAGGGAAGAGTAAAGTGATGGTCTTTGAGAGAGGTGAAGTTAGTGAATGTACAGCGAGGTTGGATGGTGAGGAATTGGAAAATGTGAGTACGTTTAAGTATTTGGGTAGTGTGACGAGTAAGGATGGAGGTTTGGAGGGTGAAGTGCTTGAAAGGGTACAGCAGGGAAGAAAGGTTGTTGGTTCCTTGAAAGCAGTGATAAGAAACAGGGAAAAGAGCATGGAAGTGAAAAAGTTACTACATGACAGTATTGTGATACCAACTCTAACGTACGGAAGTGAAGCTTGGACATTGTTGGAAGGACACAAGTCAAGAGTGAGAGCAGTGGAAATGAGTTATTTAAGAGGAGCCTGTGGAGTCACATGGAGAGACAGGCTGACAAATGAGGATATAAAGGAGCGTTGTGATGTGGACGTGATAGGAAGCGTTATGAGGAACACACTGAGGTGGTTTGGCCATGTGGAGAGGATGGAGGGTGAAAGACTGACGAAGACAGTGTATGTGAGTGAGGTGGAGGGGGAAAGAGGGAGAGGGAGGCCGAGGATGAGATGGAGGGATGGGGTGGAGAGGTATATGAGAGAGGGGGGTGTGAGTTGGGAGCAGGGCAGTGAAATGGCGGGGGACAGGGCGACTTGGAGGCGATTTGTTTGTGGCCACCCCAAACGAGATTGAGGCGTCTGGCAATAGATAGATAGATAGTAAGCTGAACAAGAAGTATGTGGACACACGTGAGGGTGATGGCGACCTTGATCCACTTGTTGCCGAGAGTGCAGCGTCACTAAGCTCGCTACTAATTTCCTCCTCCTCCTCCTCACTCACATCAACCTCGTTATCATTTTCAGGATCACAGTCATCTACTGACACATCAGACACTGCTGCATCATCATCTGATACATCTAAATAAGTATCCTCATGAGGAATAAACTCGTCACTATCAGAATCCACCAGAGACGACATGAGAGAAAAATATCCTGTACACCCCCTCTCATGGTCAAGTGTGTGGGAACTGACTCTCTCAGGCAGGCCAAGGGGTGTAAATTTTGCCGTGTCAGCAGAAAATATAGTGCGATATCTGTAGTAGAAATTATAAATAAAAGAATGATTGGTCTAAAAGAGGTTACATCACAGATGAGTGAGCAAGCCATTGGTGCCACCGCAACTCAGTCATGACGTATGATGTCAGATTTCGTCAGAACTTCGTCATAGTCTTCGTTGTCAAAACACAGAGCTGTTGCTAACCGAGGTCCTCAGAAACAGCCTTACCGGGCTACCCTGAGGCCCATAAGCTGCCATTCATTAGAGGGTGTACCAACGTACCACCGTTGCGGTTCCGGTGTCTCACGGGTGTTTACAGGCGATGTACGGGGGTACATTAAAACACATTTTCGGTAAAGAAGGGGTTAATTATAAAACTATCTAGGTATCGGTATTGGTAATCCATACCACCAATACTGACCAACAAGGTAAACAGTCTTGAATATAAATTTAATCAAATGTATTGCCCACCACTAGTAATTATTTAACAAATGTCAGAAAACTCCTCCTCCTCCAATCACTGGAGTTGGGACAATTAGTGGGGATGTGTGATAACCACCACTGAATACAGCATTGCCATGTCTCTACTGGCAGGCCAGGCATCTCTGATCATTCGGTACGGAGGTGGACGGCCATACCTGCTCTGCTGGTGGGTTATGTTCTTTTACCAGTGCGTGGCTCAGATCGAGAGGCTGGCCAAGCAACTTTGATCATTCGGTAGGGAGGTGGATGGCCATTTCTGTTCAGCTGGTGGGTCACATTCTTTTACCAGAGCGTGACTTAGCTCGAGGATACCCAGGCGACTCTGATGACTTTGATCATTCAGTAGGCAGGCAGATGGCCATTTCTGCTCAGCTTGTGGGTTACGGTCTGTATTACTTGCACGCGGCTGTTAGCATCCGAGTGATCCGGGCAGCCAGGGGACCTTGACCGTTCAGTGAGGAGGCAGGCAGCCATTTTTGCTCAGCTGGTGGGTTAGGGTCTCTATTACCTGTGCATGACCATTAGCATCCGAGTGATCCAGGCAGCTGGGGGACTTTGACCATTTGGTGAGGACGACCGTTTTTGCTCAGCTGGTGGGTTAGGGTCAATTAACCAGCACACAGCCAGAGAGGCTGGCTGGCCACCCAACCAATATTTTGAATTTGCATGCAACCTAACCGATGATGTCAGAAATTTTATGTTCAGATACAAACATAATAGAGCCAAGGCCTAACATTCGGATATGGAGCATGTCCAGATACAGAGCATCCGGACAATAAAGTGATTACCACACAGTGATCTCTTCGTTGTCGTGCATAAGTGGTACCAAACACAGTGTGTGATAATGGGCCTGTGATAACAAAAGCACAGAACTTTGGGGATTTTTCCTAACTGATACCAGACATCCTAAATGAAGGCTCAAATTTTCCCTTTAGGACAAAGTTTGACCCAATAAATACATACATATTGTTATGGTAAATGTCAGGAACACTTTTTTTCTTTTTTTTTTTTTTTTATGTGTCCGACTCTGAGCGCAGGCTTCACAGCCTGTTACCAAGGCCCAGCGGTCCTCCTCCATCCATACACCTCCACATGTCATCACATAGGCATGGTTAAGTTAAAAGAGACCTGATATTGGCTTGAGGTAAGAGGTTCTAAGGCCCACCATCTGGATTAAACTCCTCAATTAGGGCCTCATCTCTGAGTCCCTCAAAGCCATCAGAAACCACAGACACTGCACCATCACTGGCATTAGAAACAAGCTAAGTTGTGCAACAATGATGCTTTTGAGCCAAAAAATGTACTATAACAGGAGTGCCAATTTTTAACTTGCAGTGATAGGAAGCGTTATGAGGAACACACTGAGGTGGTTTGGCCATGTGGAGAGGATGGAGGGCGAAAGACTGACGAAGAGAGTGTATGTGAGTGAGGTGGAGGGGGGAAGAGGGAGGGGGAGGCCGAGGATGAGATGGAGGGATGGGGTGGAGAGGTATATGAGAGAGGGGGGTGTGAGTTGGGAGCAGGCCAGTGAAATGGCGGGGGACAGGGCGACTTGGAGGCGATTTGTTTGTGGCCACCCCAAACGGGATTGAGGCGTCTGGCAATAGATAGATAGATAGATATTGAAAACCACAATAATCACATGATTACTGTATGGTAAACTCTTTCATATACATTACCGCATCATCCAGCATGCATCATTATCCATCACAGCAACTGGAGGCAAATTTTCTGAAATCCAAGGTAAGCCCAAAATTTGAAATCCATGCCATTTGGCAGGAGGTCTGGCACCCAAACACTGCTGAAAGCTGCATCACCAAAACACCACTTTCGATGTTGCCAAATTTGGTATTTTTCTTTCTGATACCTGTATGTCCTCATCTTTAATTTTCTTCTCACACTCAGTATTAATTATATATATCCCTTCTCTTCAATATATTTCATACTCTTATTTCCTTGTGTATCTCATCCCCAAATAGATAATATGTCAGTCTCCCCATTTCCCCAAGGCTACCGCTCCAGACTCCCCCTACACTACTGTAACACCACATGGCACCTGTGCATATGATGGTGTTTGTTTTGTGTTTTGTCATCTCTGTCCTTCTTCACGTTGTGCTGGCCTCCGGCCTTCTAATGGCATATGTTTCAATGGCCTCTCCACCTGCCAAGTGCACCAAGAAAGTCCTATCCCTTCAAAAGAAGCAGGAAATTCAGAACTCTGGATGAGGGATAAAGCATAGTCAGGCAGAAAAGGAAGTGCAGTGCAATGGCATCACCTATGCCAACAGACCACATGGGACCTGAAGCGGTGGAGTCAATGCCGTGGGTCTACTCCCCAGAGGCTGTCAAAGCAGATGATGAGAACAGAATGGGGGCCAAATCACCGCAAACCCCCCTGGCCCCTCACAGGGCCTGAGAACCTGGGAGTGGCTTCAGTTGCCCGGGCAAGTACCACATCTCTCAACAAAACAAACACAACAACACTTTTTTTTCTACACCATGAAATGACTCCCCAGTGGTCATTTCTCAAAGACTTCTTCTAGCTGGTGACATTGAAAGCAAGTCAGAACCCACCAACAAATACATATGTCCAACATGCTCATAACCTATCACATCAAGCTGACAGACAAAGGGTTCAGTTCATTGCTATTCCTGCAAGAACTGGACCCACAACACCTGTACAACACTTGCATCCAGAAAATATTACATAAACACCAGGACCTGCTCCTTATGCTCCTTCCCCCCCCCCACCCACTAACCCCCCCACCAGCCCCATTCCTACTTCCTCAACACCTCCTCAGTCAAATGCTCCGACCATTCCCACACCATCCAATCCCCCAACCCCTCCCATTCCACCCGATCTAATTCATCCTAGCCCTTACCTCCATCACGACCTTCTCCTACCCCTTCCCCTCCACCCACACTCCAACCTCCCCCCCCATGCTGCAGCACCCAAGATACATCGTACATACAACACAAACATTCTTCAAATAAACATAGATGGCATAAACACCAAAAAATAAGAACTCACACAATTCATCTAACAACAAAACATACACAATGCCATCCTACAAGAAACAAAACTACGCAAAACACAAAAAACACCTACATTTCATTATTTCACCACCATTAGACAAGACCAGGCCGACGGCGGTGGCAGTGGACTCATCACCCTGGTACACAAATCCATCAACTTTTCAGATACTAAAGCACACACAAAGTCACTTCTCCTCCCACATGACACCACAACACGAATATCTATCTATCTATTGCCAGACACCTCAATCCCGTTCGGGGTGGACACAAACAAATCGCCTCCACGTCGCCCTGTCCCCTGCCATTTCACTGCCCTGCTCCCAACTCACACCCCCCCTCTCTCATATACCTCTCCACCTCATCCTCAGCCTCCCCCTCCCTCTTCCCCCCTCCACCTCACTCACATACACTCTCTTTGTCAGTCTTTCACCCTCCATCCTCTCCACATGGCCAAACCACCTCAGTGTATTCCTCTTCACACTTCCTATCAAATCCACATCCACACCACAATGCTCCTTTATATCCTCATTTGTCAACCTGTCTCTCCATGTGACTCCACAGGCTCCTCTTAAAGAACTCATTTCCACTGCTCTCACTCTTGACTTGTGCCCTTCCAACAACGTCCAAGCTTCACTTCCGTACATTGGAGTTGGTATCACAATACTGTCATGTAGTAACTTTTTCACTTCCAAGCCCACTTCCCTGTTTCTTATCACTGCTTTCAAGGAACCTGCAACCTTTCTTCCCTGCTGTACCCTTTCAAGCACTTCACCCTCCAAACCTCCATCCTTACTCATCACACTACCCAAGTACTTAAACATACTCACATTTTCCAATTCCTCACCATCCAACCACGCTGTACATTCACTGACTTCACCTCTCTCAATGACCATCACTTTACTCTTCCCTACATTCACCTTTAAATTCCATTTCTTACACACTCTCCCAAACTCATCCACCAAGCCTTGCAGCTCCCCTTCGTCTTCACTCAACAACACAGTATCATCTGCAAACAACAGTACAGGGAGTTTCCAAACACTACCCTCTCTCACCAGGGCCACTCCAACATCCACTACCCTACCTTGTACCTCATTTATTACCCCATCCATGTACAGATTGAACAATCATGGAGACATGACACATCCCTGTTTCAACCCAACCTTCAAAGTGAAAAATTCACTCAGTTCACCATTCACACGCACTGCAGCCTTAGCACCATCATGCATACTCTTCACAGCATTCAACAACTTCCCATCTACTCCATATATTCTTAATACTTTCCACAATCCTTGTCTATCCACCCTGTCATATGCTTTCTCCAAATCCATGAAAGCCGCAGCATAATACACGTGCAAGCCTTGCCGAGTTAGCCTATTTGCCGAGTTGTAGGAATCAACTTTAAGTTCCCCCCAGGACACACACACAAAAAAGAAAAAATGGAAAAAAATGGAAAAAAATGAAAAGTTTTTACAATAAACAGTAAAAGCTGCCTTGCCATGATTCCATGCAGTTGTAGGGGGTATTCCAGGCATGGCGGACGACTTTAGGTAGTTTTTGGAGGTGTTAGGGGGGCTCAAGATCAGTTTTGAGCACATCTTTACTGTACTGTACTTGTCACTGTACATTATGTAAAGCACAATTAACACTATAAAGGCCATTACTGTAATGTATTTATCACTTGTACTATACTGGAGAACTAAACATCAAAACTCTTAAACATTACTGTACAACTTGGCATCTTACTGAGTTGGGGGGATTTTTGCCGACTCTCTTCCTCTCATATGCATATTTTTGGGAATTTTTGATTTTTGGTTTTTTAAATGAATATTTTGGAGCCTTCCCGAGTTGTAGAGGTTTCCGACTTGAAGGATGCCGAATTGTAGAGGTTTTACTGTATCAATAAAATAGACTCCAGCCTGGCTAAAAATTCATATTTAGCTAACAATTCTTGTCATCATTTAGGCATAGGATTTAGGCAAAGGCTTTACATTTGGCTTAGGGCAGACCCATACATGTTTCTTCTTCGCTTAGGCTAGGCCTATGCACACTTTTCTTGGCCTGGGCTTGGTCTATGCACATTTTCCTTGGCATGGGCTAGGCCTTTACGTTTCTTCCCTGCATAACACAAGGCCCTTGTTTGCATGGTCTGGACTAGGTTAATAAATGTTTCTTTTTATTCTAGTAAAATGCCAAGTTTGGGCTCTGGAAACAACACACCCCAAGAAAGAGCCCACGGAGAGGTAGAAAGCGCGCGGTCCAGCTCTGTGCAAGAGGGACATAAGTCTGCCTGGCCTGTGCGCCCCTATGACCCGCAACTCGCCCGCTGCCACCATAGCAGGAAACTGCAACTACCTTGCGAGCAATCTGACCCTTGACAACATCAGGGTGGAGCTGTTTCTCCAGCTCCTGCCAGCACCCCTGAGACGGCCTGTAGCCACTCAACCCTCCTGAAGGAGACAGCCTGTAGCCGCTCTGAGGAAAATAAGGAGACAGCCTGTAGCCGCTCCCACCTTCATCAGGAGACGGCCTGTAGCCGCTCCCACCTTCATCAGGAGACGGCCTGTAGCCACTCTGAAGGTGCCCTTCTCGAGACGGCCTGTAGCCGCTCAACCCTCCTGAAGGAGAGGGCCTGTAGCTGCTCTGAGGGAAATCAGGAGACGGCCTGCAGCTGCTCCCGCCTTCGTCAGGAGACGGCCTGTAGCTGCTCTGAAGGTGCCCTCCCCGAGACAACCTGTAGCCGCTCAACCCTCCTGAAGGAGATGGCCTGTAGCTGCTCTGAAGGTACCCTTCCCGAGACGGCCTGTAGCTGCTCAGAAGGTGCCCTTCCCGAGACGGCCTGTAGCTGCTCTGAGGGAAATCAGGAGACGGCCTGCAGCCGCTCCCACGTTCGTCAGGAGACGGCCTGCAGCCGCTCCCACCTTCGTCAGGAGACGGCCTGCAGCCGCTCCCACCTTCGTCAGGAGACGGCCTGCCGCTCCCACCTTCGTCAGGAGACAGCCTGTAGCTGCTCCGAAGGTGCCTTTGAGTCTGCTGGTAGCTGCTCCCTTCCCCAGGCCACGGCCAGTAGCCAGGCCTTAGCAACGGCCTGTAGCCACACCCCTAGAAGGCCACGGCCAATAGCCAGGCCCTACGGCAGGAGACGGCCAGTAGCCGCTCCTTCGTCAAGAGCTGAATCCTGTCCTCCCACCCATGACTCAGAGGGAGTCCCCAGCCTGGTGAAGTACTGGAGAGGCCTTGTGATTTCCCCTGGCCTCTTCTCCCTGCAACCGCCTCTGGAGAAGACCCACCTGAGGGACCCCGATGTAGGCCAGTGCCGCAGACCCTTTCTGATGGCGCCGCCAAGCACCGGGGACCACAGCCCTCAGGAACCCCAGACTGCCCCCAGGACCCTGGGCGGGATCTCCCCACACCTCGACGCCGGAGATCTTCATCCTTCGTCAGGCGTCTGAGCGAGAAGTTCAGGCAGCTGTTCGGCCCAAGCCCTGAGGGTCGTACTCCTGCCCCCAGCCCTGAAAGCGCAGGACCCTTCGCCACCCGCAGCCCCGGATGAGAGAGGACGCCCCTGTGCGTGATCCCGTGGCCTCTAGACGCTGAGGCCCCCGGCGGAACCCAGCCCCGTCGGTAGTAAGGCTGTGACACCTCTGTCACCCTTGTACCTGACCGCCACGACGGCTAGATCAGAAAGGAGTGACAGTGATAACACAGTGTCCGTGACTCAGTGACATGAAGGCAAAGCAGTGAACTAACCACATAACGGAAGTCAGTAAGAAAGCACAAGTGGTAATAGCAAAGTGGTGGAGCGAGTAAAAGTGACAGTGCAACCGTGAACACGGCCACGCAGTGAGATATGGGTCTATTATAGTGAATACGCTACCATCTGATAAAACCTCCTAATACTAAAACTGCACACAGACCCCAGTGCTAAAGTAACACTTACCAACAGTGAAACAGTACCAGCTACTCCACGAATATATAAAACTTAGACATCCTGTAACGAATAATACAGAAACCCCTGCCCCAGGTGCTATTCATTTTGACCCGAGCAGTATCCTGTGTGATACTGATAACCTATATCTAGACGTAACAGTTATAAATGTCTAGTGTATCTGTATCTGTGACATCTACCCGTTCCACTGTACAGCTTAGCAATACACGTCTAAGGTTGTTGCCTTGCGTTTTTGTGTCCTGCCTCTCTCCTATTTATCTAAGCTCCAGTCTAGAAAGAAAGCCCAGCTACACATTAGGCGTTTATGGGATGGGAAGCCGACCCTTAAAACACCTAGCATTACACTGGTGGACAGCGGTGGTTCTTGACCTGGGGATACAAGAGAGGTAATCAGGAAATACTGAAAAATGGCAACCAACCCGCATGTGCAATTACCTAATTTCGACCCCGAACAGTATGATGTTCACACATACCTGGCAATGATTAAACCTTTGCTAGATATCGGTTTTGAGGATGACAAGCAGAAAATTGCAGTCACACTCCCACTACTGGGCAAAGCGGCAGCTAATATAGCACCCAAGATTGTCCCGGGGCTCACCAGGCAGAATTTCACGAAACTCGTGATCCAAGCCATCACCCCATCACTAGGTAAAGTGGTGGCACTATCCCAACTGGATAGTTTAACTTTCGATGGCAATTTGGATGACACTTTAATCCAGGCCAGGCGCCTGGTCACCACTGCCTACCCGGAGGCAGGTGACGAAACCCAGGAACAACTCATGTTTCACACACTTATCAGGATCCTCCCCAGTTTCATCAAAGAACATTTTATCATACATGAGCCTACGGGAGACCTGGAGAAAGATATCCAAGTAACAAGGCGCCTTCTAGCCATCCACTCCACCCCTCAACACATCGGTGCAATCGATCAGTTTCCCACAGGCATCATCACGATTGACCTGTGGGAATTTTCTGCTTGCAGCCACGGATGCCCCATTCACGACATCCGCAAGCAGCTCAAAGCTGCCTGGTGCAGCAGAACAACCCAAGGGTGCCCCACCACACGCCAATTGCCCCGAGCTTAGGGGAAACAGAAACAGGAAGAAAAAGCAAAGAAGGCACCCACCACCACCCCCTCACCCCCCTATCCTAGCAGGGGCCACCTCCCATTCCCCCCCAGTCTACGACAGGGGGAAACAGAACGTTTCCTTTCACTTTCCTCCCTCTGTCTCTTCTCTTTTACCTTCCTCTTTTTCTTACCCACCCTCACCCACCCCCCTTTTTCATTCACCTCCCCTACCCCACCCTCAACCTCACCATCCCCATGAACCCCCAGCTCGTCCCCAATAACCTCACCAGATGCCTCACCATCCACCACACCCCGCACCTCATCACCCACCACTCCATCACGAGCTCAGCCCCCTGCCACCGCCTACACCGCCACATCACCGAACAGCCAGACAACACCGCAAGGCCACAACTCCCCCCCACCACCAGATCCTTCATTGCCCACACCTCACTCCACCTTGCCTCGCCTCCGACGACACACACCCCACTCCTCAGCCCCTGCCACCCCACCACCGCTGCCAATAAAACCACCTCCAACCAAGCCACCACGGTTCCACCACCGCACACCACTCCCACACCCGCACCATCCCCTGGCTTCGTACCCACCGCCCACCCCACACCGTGAGCACAGAACCCTGCCACTGCCCAAACCACCCCACCACCAAACACCGGAATGGCGCCACAAGAACGCACTCCCTCCTCACCACCCACACCTCAAGCCACCTCACCTGCCACCCCACCACCGTTACCGACCTCCAGTGCCAGAGCACCCTCACACCCCCACACACCACCCACCTCAAGCCCCACCGCCTCGCCCATGCCCACCATCGGAGCGCCGACCAAAACTACCCCACCCTGGTGCACCACCTCCACTGCCATGCCACACGCAGCCACAGCACCAAAGGGCCGCACACTCACATCACCACCCACTCCCACCCTAAAACCTGCCATCACCCGCTCTGGCCTCCTTCCACCCCCGCCTGCAAGATACACCACCACCTCCCCAACCCTAACTCCGCCTTCCTCACCGCCAACCCTCCCCCTGACTCCTATGACGGCTACATCTCACCCTCGCTTTCTCTACCTGCCTCCCCTTCCCCATCGCCCCCCACCCCGACGTCTACCACACCACATCACACCTCACCTGCCGGCCCGCTGACACCATGTACTCCCGACTACTCACCCACACCCTCACAACCGCCCTCCCCGCCCCCTCTGCCTACCACCCCGTTCCCAACCTCCTCACCTGTCATCTCAGGCCACCTCCCCCATGCCTGCCCTTCCTCACCTTCCACCCCCACTGCCTCCCCCAAACCTGCAGTCACACCACCGCCCCAGCACGCCGCCACAATACCTACAGCCCGCACCGCCCCAGCAACACAACGCCACATGCCCGACTCACCATCCACACCCACGCTCAAGACCACCATCACGCCTATCCCCAAGATGCGTCGCCACCTCCACCCCTCCCGCCTCACCACCAAACCCTACTCCTTCCTCCAATCACACCCCCAACACTCGAACACCAGCAACACCTCGAACCATGAGAGTTCGGGGTCCTACATGGGCGCCGCCCTTCAGGCGCATGCACTGAGTCCGCAGCCCCCTCCACCTCCTGCAGCTCCTCCACAACACCGACGACATATCCACCCTATTCATGATCTGGGACCCGACCTCTCCTGAAAACCCAGCCACCACGGCCTGGACAGCCCTACTACAGTGACTACAACTGGCCCACCACACCAACACCATTCAAGTTTATCACCTTCAGTCACAGAGTCGTGACTTTTTCCCCGATGAAGGTGGTAAAATGCCAGGTTTGGGCTCCGGAAACAACACAACACCCCCAGAAAGAGCCCATGGAGAGGTAGACAGCGAGTGGTCCAGCTCCGTGCGAGAGGGACGTAGTCCACCCGGGCCATGCACCCTTATGACCCGCAACTCGCCCGCCGCCACCACAGCAGGAAACCGCAACTAGCTTGCGGGCGACCCAACCCTCGACAACATCGGGGTGGAGTCTCCAGCTCCTGCCAGCACCTGAGACAGCCTGTTGCCACTCAACCCTCCTGAAGGAGACGGCCTGTAGCCACTCCCGCCTTCATCAGGAGACAGCCTGTAGCTGCTGTGAAGGTGCCCTTCTCGAGACGGCTTGTAGCCGCTCAACCCTCCTGAAGGAGATGGCCTGTAGCCGCTCAACCTTCCTGAAGGAGACGGCCTGCAGCCGCTCAACCCTCCTGAAGGAGACAGCCTGTAGCCACTCTGAGGGAAATCAGGAGACAGCCTGCAGCTGCTCCCACCTTCGTCAGGAGACGGCCTGTAGCCGCTCTGAAGGTACCTTTGGGTCTGCTGGTAGCTGCTTCCTTCCCCAGGCCACGGCCAGTAGCCGGGCCTTGGCGACAGCCTGTAGCCGCACCCCTAGAAGGCCTCGGCTAGTAGCCGGGCCTTGGCGACAGCCTGTAGCCGCACCCCTAGAAGGCCTCGGCTAGTAGCCGGGCCCTATGGCAGGAGATGGCCTGTAGCCACTCCTCTGTCAGGAGCTGACTCCTGTCCTCCCACCCATGACTTAGAGGGAGTCCCCAGCCGGGAGGAGTACTGGAGAGGCCCCGTGACTTCCCCCGGCCTCTTCTCTCTGCAACCAGCTCTAAAGAAGACTCACCTGAAGGACCCCGATGTAGGCCAGTGCCGCAGCCTCTTCCTTGCGGCGCTGCCAAGCACTGGGGACCGCAGCCCTCGAGAACCCAAGACTGGGGACCGCAGCCCTCGAGAACCCAAGACTGCCCCCAGGACCCCCGGGCGGGATCCCCCCACACCCTGATGCCGGAGATATTCGTCCTCGGTCATCTTACTGAAGAGTCTCTTGAATGTGGAGGAGCTTTGATAAATGGGGGATATTATGATGGCAGGAGGTGGGGCTCAAGCTAGTCTGATGGTAAGGGTTAGGAGTGGTTAGAAGATCATGGAGTTGTGGCCTCTCTTGACACTTAAAGGACTACTCCTCCAAGCTCTGGGGTCCTTGCAGGGAGCATGTCTTAGGAGTATAATACTGTTCAGTAGTGAGACTTGGCAGTAATGGAGGAAAACATTCACAGGCTCAAATGTACGGAGAAGAGAATGATCAGAAGGATGTGCAGTGTGTCCTTGTATGACAGGCCTAGAGGAATTAGGACTAGGAGTTGTTGCCACTCCTGAAATTAAAATAGCTCCCCCTCCATGCTATAAAGTCCTTGTATGCACCATGTGTTAGGAGTGTAATGCTGTTTGGTTGTGACTCTTGGGAGTAAAGAAAGAAGATATTCATATGTTCAAATGTACAGAAATGAGAATGATCAGACAGAGTTAAGAGAAAGAATAGGACTAGACAGTATTAGTGATCAAGCACATTTGAGCCTTTATACACAATACAAACAAATGATGATGAAATGGACACGTGGAGAAGATGGAGGATGACAGCTTAGTATGGAGGGTGTGTGGTATGAACACAGGGTGGAGCTGTGAGAGGCAGACTGAAAAGGTCTTGAGACATGGTCATACAATGTGACCTCAGGGATAAAGGATTGAATAGAGAGTCTGCTACAGACTGAGCACCTACAGACTGAGCTGTTCCTCCATCACTTCCCCCCTCTGACTTCCTCATGGCTGACATTAAAATTTCATCAGTTGATGTATTTTCTGCCATCACTGGCCTCAGTACTAACAAGGCATATGAGCCTGATGGGGTCCCTCCTGTTGTTCTCAAGAACTGTGCTTCTGTGCTTACACCCTGCCTAGGCAAACTCTTTCGCCTTTGTCTGTCAACTTGTACCTTTCCTTCTTGCTGGAAGTTTGCTCTCATTCAGCCAGTCCCAAAGAAGGGTGACCACTCCCAACCCTCCAACTATCGTCCAATTGCTTTAATGTCCTGTATTTCAAAAGTTTTCGAGTCAATTCTTAATAGAAAAATTTTAAGGCATCTTTCCTATCACAACCTTCTTTCCGATCGTCAGTATGGGTTTCGTCAGGGACGCTCCACTGGCAATCTTCTCACCTACCTTTCAGACTCCTGGTCATCCTCCTTTCGGGACTTTGGCGAAAGCTTTGCCATTGCACTTGACATCTCAAAGGCTTTCGATCGAGTCTGGCATAAATCTTTAATTTCCAAACTGCCCTCCTACGGTTTCTATCCTTCTATCTGTGCCTTCATTGCTAGCTTCCTTTCTGGTCGTTCTATAGCCGCTGTTGTAGACGGCCATCGTTCTTCTCCTAGATCTATCAACAGTGGTGTTCCTCAGGGCTCTGTCCTATCACCAACTCTCTTCCTTTTATTCATCAATGATCTTCTAAGCTGTACATCTAACCCTATCCACTCATACGCTGACGACTCCACCCTTCACCTTTCCATTCGGTTCCCGCAACGCCCATCTCAACAGTTACTTCAACAAGCAAGGGATGAGGCTGTGGCACACCTAATGTCTGATTTGGCTCGTATCTCTGACTGGGGTAAAAATAATATGGTTGTCTTTAATGCATCTAAGACTCAGTTCTTACACCTATCAACCCGACAAAATCTTCCACAGGTATACCCACTAATGTTTAATAATATTCAGCTTAATCCTGCATCATCCTTGAACATGCTTGGGGTTTCATTTACTCGGGACTTATCTTGGAAAGATCATATTACATCTCTTGTAAAATCTGCTTCCAAGAGACTGGGTGTGCTAAGCCGACTCCGCTCTTTCTTTACCCCTGCACAATTGTTGACTCTATACAGGGGTTTTATCCGCCCCTGTGTGGAGTACAACTCTCATGTGTGGGGAGGCTCCCCACATACAGCTCTTCTCAATAGGGTGGAGTCAAAGGCTTTTCGTCTCATTAACTCTCCTCCTCTTACTGACTCCCTTCAACCTCTGTCTCTTCGCCGCACTGTTGCATCTTTATCTCTTTTCTATCGCTACTTTAATGGTCACTGCTCCTCTGAACTGTCTGCTTGCATTCCTCCACCTCTACGACGGGCGCGTAGCACCCGTCTGGCAGCAAACTCTCATCCTTTTTCTGTTCAACTCTCTAATGCAAGAGTTAACCATTACTCCCAGTCTTTCATTTATGCAACAGGTCAGCTCTGGAACTGTCTCCCTCTGTCTGTATTTCCTGCTGCCTATGATCTCCAGTCTTTCAAACGCAGTGTGTCCAGGCATCTCAAAATGATCGGATCTTGAATTTGGCTCTATATTGTATTTTGTTTTTCTCTTGGAGGGAACTGTTACTGCGGGCTCATGGCCTTTGGTTCCTTCTTCCTCGCATTTAAAAAAAAAAAATGAATGCATTGAGAGTCTGTTAGAGATCAAGCAATGTTAAGAACCACCATTACGTGATCAGGGCTAACATATGCAAGTATGTTGGAGCCTCTGTAAACAGGATGAAGTGAAACATTAAATCAGAGCCCTGATGTACCCCAATATTAACTGAGAATTCCTAATTTAACTCTCTCCCTACTGGTGATGACATAATTACCTCCATCAATGAAGGTGGAGGTTATGTATTCACCTATGTCTGTCAGTAGGTCTGTTTGTCCAGACAGTATCTCAGAGTTCTCAATGAATTTCAATGAAATTTTGTGGAAGTGTAGACCATGGGCCAAGGAAGATGCTATTCAATTTGGGGGTGGATCTGGATCCGAAGAATCCCACACAATATCTCCAAAAGTCCTCAATGAATTTCAATGAAATTTTGTGGATGGGTGGGCCATGGACCAAGAAAGAAATTATTATATTTGGGGCAGGGTTGTATGATTTAAATCAAATGATTTTTTAAAAATAATTATTGATTTAAATCAAGATTTTATTTTTACAGGACAATACAATAACCTCTCAAATAACACGAGGGTTAGGTTCCCGGAGAGGTCATGTTAGTTAAAAACGCGTTTTTTTTAAACATAATTTTCCCATAAGAAACAATGGTAATATTGGGGGTTACGTTCCTGGACTCTGGGAAAGTCTACCCATTTGGGGAGTTATGCTACTCTAAACTTAAAAGCAACAATATTAATTTGAAAGAAAATCCACGTAAAAAACAAAAACAGTTTATCTGGGGAGAAACAAACATTTTACCCCTAGTTGGGCCGAAGTGCAGTTTACTTCTCCCCAAATACATACTGTTTTCGTTTTTTACATGGATTCTCTTTCAATTCTGCTTCATTCACGGCATTGTGAAAGTTCCTCAACATTTTTAATACATTAGTAGGTCATAAAAACACTACAGTAAAAGCAACATTTTCATTCCAGTAAGTAGGTCACAAACAATAACAACACAGCCTCACTTCATCTATGCATCACTTGTTGTCTGCTGCTGTCCCTCCATAACCTCCTACCCCACCTCCCGCTGTTCCCCACCCTGAATTTGTTGTCCCTCCTCGCTCTGCTGTCCTTCCTCTTCCTCTTCCTCTGACTCCCGTGCTACTGGTGATGAAGATAACAGTTTTCTGTCTTCTTCATAAAGAACTGCTCTATCTTGGTCTGAGTGGTTTTCTTCTTTCTGTTCTGCAGCATCAAGTTGTAACAATTTAGATCTACCATCACTTTCCTGGCCAAATTTTGTCCGACAATGAGCCAAATTGCTCAGAATGGGGCCAAACTTCATTTTCAAATATTATAGTTCGAATAAAACCAGTTAAACCAACAGACAAATACAAAATTGTATTTATGCATAAACTGCCACACATGGTCTATCGGCTCAGGACTGTCCAAGGCGCGCACGGCTAATTAGAAACCACCACGTACGTGTAAAGTCACATTAAATCAAGAATCCCTTGTTAGTTAAACATACCTCCTTAAATATTTGCTCGTTAAAACGAAGACGCGTTTTTTTTAACTCGAGTTAGTTGAGAGGTAACTGTAATATGGAAGGGAAAAATAAGCAAAGAAAACACATCATCTTAGCATACTGATTTCTGAGCAAAATACAACATACTGAAGCATTTCCTTCTGAATTTTCTTTTACATGATAACAAAAACTTCATTCTATTTTTCACAAATAATAATAATAATAGTAACAATAATAATAATAATAATAATAATAAATAAATTTAAATTAAAATAAACTCAGGAAGTCCAGTAAACTTTTTTTTTAAATAATGGACTGTACTTATATTCTAAGCTATTTTCCTCAGCCTCTGATTTAAACAAGAAAATATTTCTACCCTGCACTTAAATCATATAAGCAAATTAAAAACATCATACTTGACATAATTTTCTTTAATATAAACAGAATAATTGATGTTAGAAATAAAATGTAAAAATCTTTTACAAAATCAAAGTTTCTTAATTCCTCTGATGATACACATATCTTTTTGGTTATTTTAGGCATCCTGATCCTCATTATCATCATCATATGTATCAGCAGTGTGTGCATTCGTGGTTTTAAACAAAAACACAAGTTTTGCTGCTTTTTGTGTTCCAAGGCGGTTTCTCAACCCTGAATGTACGAGTCCATAGCTTGTAAAAACATGACATCTCTACTGTCCCACAACTGGGCTATTACTGAGTGGTTAAGAGCCAAACTACTACACAGTCTCAGACAGGACACATCCTATGATGTGATCAAGTTGGAGAGAGTGATGGTGCAACACTGGCCAGTGGCTGTAGGGTCAGTCCTAGGATAGGTTCAAACATGTTGTAACCAGGTAAGATAAGATGATGTAATATGATGCAAGAATACTGCAACATGTATTTTAAACTAACGTATATACAATATAAAGGTGTATATTCATATACAGGTATTTATATTCATTATTAAAAAATAAAATGATTTTTTAAAAAATCATTTTTTTTTTCTTTTTTTAAAGAAAATCAACAACCCTGATTTGGGGGCAGATTCAGATCCGGATCCTTTTTAACAACAATGGCATTAGTGGGAGTATGCGTTCTCTGAGTGCTTTCTAGTTGCATATTTGTACAACTTCATCATCAACTAACAATTGCTTAATCAAAACACAACTTTCACATAGCCCATTTTACCACCACCCTTGGAACCCCAATAAACACTTTCTTTAAGTCCACAAACATGAAGTACAGCTTTCAGTTCTGAAATACGGTAATCCCCCAATTATCCAGACAATCCGTATCCAGACGTTAGGCCTTGGCTCTACTATTTTTGCATCCGGATTTCCTTGTCAATATCTGATCATACAAGTTCTGATATTGGCGGCTGGGTGGCCTACGAATTCAAAAGATCGGTTGGGTGGCCAGCCAGCCTCTCAGGCTAAGCACGGATAATAGTCCGAACCCACACGCTCAGCAAAAATGGTTGTCCAGCTCCCTACCAAACAGTCAAAGTCCCCCAGCCACCTCTATCACTCAGATATTTCTGCCAGTGCGTGAGTAATACATTATAAGCCCATAACCCACAAGCTGAATAAAATGGCTGTCCAGCTAACTACTGAGTGGTCAAAGTCCTCCAGCCGCCCAGATTACTCGGAAAGTTCAGCCAGCGCTTGAGTAATACAGGCCCATAACCCACAAGCTGAGCAAAATGGCTGTCAGCTCCCTTCCAAATGGTCAAAGTCTCCCACGTGCCTTCAATTCTCACCCCCCATCCCTCCTCCATCCCCCTCCACGCTCAGGGCTGCCAGGCATGTCTCCCTCCCCATCCCTCTGCTTAGCGTGCTGTCTCTCCCACCACCCCTGCATCGCCACCAGTGAGCATCCTAGTGTTTGGCAAATGACTGAAAACTACTGGGTGTATCGAAATTCCAAAAACACCATGAGAATGCTTGTGAAATTCTACAGCTAGACATATGCTTAGCACTTGCACTGTGCGGCCAAAATATTGTGCTAGGATGTTGGAAAGGTATTTGAAGCTATGTTTATTCTTGAACAAGTTTATTCCCACTGCATCTCTGTACTATTACTCCTCAGTTTTGTGTGTTTATATTAGCTATCTTATAATATAAACATCAGCAAAGATGATGGTATACAATTCATACCAATACAACCAAATTCTGGGAGTAAATTTGGCCGTGGAAATGTTTTTCTTTGTGCCGAGGAAGCAGCCATTGCTGGGTTCTCCACTCTCTTGATGTCCCTGACACTTACTGAAAACTTACGGCTCCCAACAGGGTTAAAATTCTTTTTGCAACTGTCATCTTCATTTATTTTTATTTTTTTGTCGATTTTTGTTGTTTATGCACTGTTTTCTCAGTGTCTAGCATTACACTAGATATTCCCATGTGTGTTTTTATGTCTAAATACAGCTGAAAAACTTGACAACACTGCCAAAATTAGGAGGGGTACTGTGCATTATAGGTAGGGTATTTGTGGATTTTTGTTGTTCATGCATTTTCTTAGTGTCTAGCATTACACTGAATATTCCCAGGTATATTTTGATGCCTAAATGCAGCTGAAAGACTGGGGAACACAGCAAAAATTAGGAAAGGTACTGTACATAAAGGTTGGGTATAGATAAGTATGGGTACAGCCGAGGATATTGCTCCGCATCTGGATTTTGTCCATATCCGGACATGCCTTTGGCTCTACTATGTCAGATAATCGAAGAATTACTGTATTCCTCTTGCAGCGGACCTGGTATAAATCTAAACCGCATTACATTTATACAAACTTTCTCTTATACCAAGCTCTCTCTCAGTGATTTTCCATAACCTTTACTGTCAAGTCTAGCAACTTCAACTATTGTAATTCCCCCTCTTCATTCATTCACATTATAAAGGCTCCAATGTGCTTACGTATTTTGGCCTTGGTCACCTAATGGTGGCTCTACACACCGCTCGATCTCTGGCAGCCTCTTTGTTCAGTCCCTTATTCTTGAAGTCACACTCTATGACCTTGTCCCAGGTCTTTGTCACTTTGCCTCTCACAACCCTACCCCTGCCACACTTCTCACCTTCCACACCCAGTTGTCATCCTCCAACCTCTCAACGTGCCCACCATCTCATTCTACCCCTCCTAATCACAACACCAATACACTCCAGTCCCATCTTTCCTCTCAACTCTTCAATCATAATCCTAAACCCTCAGGCCTCAGATTCAAGGACGCACTACTGTACACATCCATCTAATCATTGTTGTTTCTGTACGTCTCAAGTCTGCAGATACAGTAAGCTCGCCCCAAACACGTTCTCGCTGAACGCACTCGCAATTATACACGGTAAGTGCTGGGATACATATAAGACAACGTAAGATTAAAGAACCATTATGAAAACTATAAATTTATGCGAGAGGCCTTTGAATCGCCAAATCCCCGAACATCAGTGCAGCACGCACGGTTTGTTTTGATCACGTGACCATGTGATTCACTGTACTGCTTTTCCACAGTACTGTATTTGTAAGTTAAATATTTACATTACTGTTCTGGTAAGGTTATGTACAAGTTAAAGTACAGTACTATTAAATAATGTTAAAGCAAGAAATAAAGTCTTCTAACCAGTCTACCTGATAGGCATCAGAATATTGCCTTTTTTATTTGTTTGTTAAAGATTTGCTGTGCTGCTTTTCCACAGTACTGTATTTGTAAGTTAAATATTTACTGTTCTGGTATGTACTTGTAAGTTAGAGCACTTAAATAAAGTTAAAGCATTAAATAAAGCCTTGTAACCAGTTAACCTGATTTATATGATTACTCATGATCGTTTCCGAGACAATTCGCCATCAAGTCAATTTGCTGTCAGACAATGCCCCGTCAAAACATGGATGATTCCCCGTCAGGACAATTCGCACCCTGGACGATTCCCCGTCATTCTATAAACATACTTATTAATTAATCAATACTTTTATAATTATACTATCCATCCATCCATCATCCAATCCTACGCTGCCCCATGAGGAGCGTAGGAGCCCGGGGCTAGGAAAGTTGGTCCCGGCATTTAAGATGAGAATTATTAATTAATCAATATTTTAACCCGTCATGTCCTGACTGATTTTCCACCACTGACTCCCCCCAGTCCCGACCAATTTTGTAAAAAATTTTTTTTGGTTCAAACCTCCACTTTTGGTGAGAAACATCGAAAATTCATAGAGAAATCGCTCACCTGAGGTTTAAAATACTCAATACAGGTAGCAGTACCTCCTTATCTTACTGTGTTTCCTATCAGGCTGGCTCCGTAGAAAACGAGTTCTATGGGAGGGTAACTATTCCACACCACTCATAAACGGTATTTATTTATTTATTTGGTACGAATTTATATGTAGTATGGAAGTATATTGGTTTTCAAACAGTAATATAGGCAATATAAACATTGTTTCACTCACTAACACATCAACATACCTGACCTTTTTTGATGAAATTACCTGATCATCTTTTGTGACTGTTTCTTCCTCTAATACTATGCAAACTTTGTCCTCCACATTGTCATCAACTGGGGAATCACTCTGGCCCTGAATGTCTTTATTGGCCAGGACACTGGTAACAGGTGAATAGCCGAGACAATGGCATGTGGGGGGGGGGGGGGTGTCATGCGGGATAAAGCATTGTCCCTGCCTGGAATCTTGTAGAGGAATAGAGGGTGTCCCATGCATACGTACCAAAAATCACTCAGGAAAATTGAAAATTGTGCAAATTATGAACCTTGCAATTGCGCAACGTACCAGTATGTCGATGGGTCTAGCTGTGACAAAATGTTGCAACGTACCCATATGTCAATGGGATGCCTCGGGTTAACAACAATATTTCAGATGGATCCATCAAAGTCTATGTTCAATAGCACAGGCCTTGGATATTATTTCTTAGTTGCACCTTTAGTCAAAAATTAATTTGTTTCTTTCTCGCTGCAGTTGCCTTTGAATTATATTCTAGCATCACCCATAGCTGTTTTCATTAATGACAGCGAATTGTTATTGTTGTGATGGCGAACTGACTGTCCGGCAAATTGTCCAAAAACCAATCGGCGTCAGAATGTTGCTTTGTGTTTACATATTTGTAGAAGTTTCACAATGCAGTACTGTATTTGTAAGTTACAACATCAAATAAACCTTCTAACCACTTAAAAGTGATTCATACTGATTACCAATGGTAGACAGCAGCAAAACACCACATTTAAGGGGTCTAGCTTACGCGGTTTCGTGCCGAACGTTCCACGTTTGGAACGAAACCCACACGTTTAGGGCGAGCTTGCTGTATCCTCTTCCTTCACGGCCCAGGTCTCACTACCACACAACATTACACTCCTAATACACTGCCACATCATTTCATTTACAGAAATTCACAATCACATTCTTCAGCCAGTCTTCTGAAACCATTACTTACTTTACAAATGCATTTATCAGCTCTGTAACCATCTGCACATGTAAATTACCAGCAGCTTTCAGCATTCCAGGCACAATCTCAGACACTAGCAATTTCACCCATCTTCATCCTTGTAACCGTTTCTAACTGATCTACATATCTGTCAATAAATTCTTATTTACCTATATAGAAGCATAGGAACACAGGGCAAAGCTATTAATTCCTGACATTTAAGGTGAAGGTAACCAGGCTCCTTCAACCCTAAGTAACATTATATTAGCAATAAGCCCCAACCTCCCCTCAGACATACCGGTAAATCTTTATATGCTCCATCCAGCTGGAGTAGCTTAACCCACTAAATCACATGGTGTCATGTGATGGTTATACCATCTAACAGTAGTATATGGTTTTCTGGGTTACAGGAAACCATTCCACTTGTCACGCAGTGAAGAGTCACCTGCAGGCAACTCTACTGTATATTAAGTGGGTGAATACAGGATGCCCCTACCTAACTTCAATGAAGTTATTTGTGCTTAAAAGATTACAGTACTAAGCAATAACCACGGTATGCACCCAAGGTAGTCACTTAATGCAACACGTGGATCCTGCTTGAATTAGCACTCTACTACTAACACTATACTACTACTACTACTACCACCACCAGGATGAGCTCCTCCAAAGCTGAACTTAATCGTGTGGCAACAGTAAGTATGAAATATAAAAGTGCGCTGTTGTAGTGTCCTAGCTAACTGTGAGAAATGTACCATAAACACTCACACAAGGTAAAGTGAATGTCTCATTTAGTGTGATGAATTCTACCATTTAGTAAGGCCAAAGGCAGTCTTTAAAAAAAAAAAAAAAAAAAAAAAAAAAAAAAAAAAGCCTGCGTGGGTAGGAAAGGCAGCTCACACAATCCCCACAAGCTAGGGACTAATATCTCAATCAGTGATTCCATACTGGTGGTGGTTGTTACCCAGGTTTTTCTGGCCATGAACCCAGTGGAGTGCATACTGAAACTGCCATCATGCAGTCCACCATCCTCGTCAGGGAACAGGATGGAAGTTGAAGGATGTTTTTGTAACCAGGTAGCAGAGTCTATCTACCTATCTATCTACAGTCAGATGCCATAATCCCGTACAGGGTGACCATTTGTCTTTGAGTTAGCTGTTTTATGGTGAGGTGCACTAACTCTCTGCCAAACCACTTGTTGACACGTAGGGAACATGTATATGTTGGTTATATGGTTACCACCCAGTATTATAAATGGTGTTCTGGCTTAACACAAACCTATCTGGCTCGTCATTCAATTTAAAGCCACCTGAACAGGAATGAAGGGTGATATAAAGTGACAGGAAAGATGGAAGAAATAGGAAGAGGGCAGATACAGAAAATGAATGATAAAGGTGAAGGAAGCCAGATTATACCAGTGCTACACTGCTACCCAATGAAAGCGTCCCTCTCCAATACTGGCTCCATAGTTACAGGTGAAAAGGCTAATAGATCAGGACAGTCGGATACCAAGGACCTTCCATAAAACAAGAAAAATCATGCATTGAAAGGATTTCCATGCTCGATGTTATAAATTACAAAACACAACCGTGCAGCAAAAATAAGCAGGATATTCCTCTTCAGCTATAAATGAAGTGCATTCTTTTTTTCTTTTTAAGCACAAAAACCACCATATGCAGTGGTCAGTATAATACAGTAATTTCTCATATTCAGCGCATGTAATTTTCCTTATGTTTCATGAACACAATCACTACCCTTTCTCATAATTAGTGCACAAGTTCAAAATTTGGAATGTAAAACATTCACAGTGCCCACGTACAGCTTCCCAGAGAACATGCAAACACTGAAGCAATAGGGGGACCACATAAAACAGCAAAAAATAAGAAAGAACTTTTGGGGGAAGGAAGGAATGCAGACTTACAGAAATGTTAGCATTTCCATTCTGTGGCTTCCTAAACTAAAATGGCCTCCTTGGCCCCCTTCCAGCTTACTGCAACTTTCTTTGAACAAGCATACAGTGTGCTTGAACAGGGATATTGGATATGAGACTGTTCAGATTACAGTTTTGCTATCAATTAGGTGATCAGTGACTGAGTCATAGTCATAGCACTTAAGGTGCTCTAACTTCATGTTCAACATCTCGAAGAACTGTTGGTTTGCAGAGACAGGTACACAAATTTCAAAAACACCCAGATGGCTAATTATCTGGTGACAAAACAGCAATCATTTTATAACCAAAACTCTGCCAAGATTTTCTCTGAATGTCTTTAGTAAACACTCAAATAATTTATATCTCCAGGAAGTTACTATGCTTCGCATGCAGGTATGCTCTCTACAAGAAAGCTGACAAAAAAGGATTCCTCAAAAAATTCTGCATGAGGAAAATCACTGGGAAATTCTTTCATCCCCAGATACTTGACACCACATGATATCTAGACTGGGAACCACTGATATGGAAGATGATAATCTTATTGACAATCCCACGGCCACATCCATTCAAGGATTTTGCAATCTATATTGTTCTCAATTCCCTTATATCGCTGCTCGTTTACAGTTAGCAGCAAATGGCGGTTCCCCACTGGGACAGGATCGGATAGATGATAATTTCATCCCTCACTGAGTTTGACCAGCAATTCTGACCCACAATATTCTGGACTGAATATAGTTTTTGGCCCCACCAGATTTCCTGTCTTGGAATCTGAGTGCCTGTAAAACATTTCCATTTTCCTTCTCATGTACAATGGACTGAAAGCATCAGGCCAAACTCACTAAGGGAAAATTCCACTTACACAGCACTGACACCATAAACAATGAGTGTATGCTGTGATTTCTAGCCTTTTGTTAAAAAAAAATAAATAAATAAAAAAATAAAAAATAAAAAGGTAAACACTATACAGTCCAACAATAATGGCTTACAACAGTCGCAATATTCTCAAGTCTATTTAAAGAAGAAAAAGCAATAGAAAAACAAGTCGTTTATCATAATAATAGTAAAATCCATAAATGTGCTGTTCTCCAGGTTTACTGATACAGTACCTCAAGTCCTTCATTTTTCCCTTATCATTTATTTATTTATTTAATTTATTTTTTTTTTTTTTACCATTATCTTGCTTTATCTACTCTACTTTCTTAGTTGACTGTTACACTGAATAAACACAGGGAATAATGTCAAAGTGTTACAAACTCAGTCAAAGCTGGAAGAGGTCCAGACCCAAATTAATTTTTCTTATGAGAAGTTCAGTTTTTTATCAATTTCAAATTACCAAGGCTTGGGTGGTACGAAAAAGTGCTAAAATTGAGAAATTACAGTAGCACTGTATCTTTTAGCAGTAAATCTTTAATTACGGTAAGAGCATAGATACCAATTCTCTGCAGAACTCCCAATCTTGAGCTTCTCCCACTCAAATCTGAAAGAGTATCAGACCAATTAATACATATTTCATATAGAATTAGTGGCCTACTCTTTAATTACACAATAAGGAAAAAACTACTGAAAAAAATACTGGTATTTAACTAGACTACAATGTTATTTATGGCAAGGATACAACTGTGAAAGAGACAGACAACACTTGTAGATTATAAGCTTCCATCTCTTAAAAATTTTAAGACAACTTACATTTCGCAACTGTATTTGAATACAGTTCCAAACTACATAAAGGTACAATGCATACTGTACATGAAGGTATTTCAACAGGTATACAATACCATAGTCCTCTACTGTGAGAGAAATATTTTTCAATCTGCAACACTATCAAAACTGGACAGGCTTGGAAATAGCAAAAATTCATTTTAATGCAGCTATATTTGCTAACTCTGAACACAAAAATTTCAAGGTATTAACTCTATATACACTAACACCAGTTATCCCACAAAATTCTAGGGGGAAAATAAGTTTATTACATACAGACCTTATAAACATCATGAACTCAAAGCCCTTTCATCTCAACTCCCCCTCCCCATTAATTCCTTTCAGTCTCTCTCTGCCATGACACTGCATTATTCTTTCCTGACAGCTCCTATGAAGTTAGGTATCGTTGTTCTGAACTCTGTCTACATACTTCTCTCATTACATTATGCACACAGCACCTACCTTTCCATATGTACTCACTCCTCTGACCAAATCACCAGTTTTAAAAAGCAACAAATATTCTCAGTCCCTCATGAAGCTGCTGTACACAACTGGTCAACTCTGAAAGTCTGTAGAGGGATGCCTTCATGTGGTGACAAATATAACCAGGCAGCTCCACTGCCCAGTAATTCAAACTAGGCTCACTATCCCCTAAAAGGAGGCAAATGAACTGAAGGAGGACAATATCAGCCTGCAGTCCACAACCCCAAAAATGCAGATGGTGAACTAAAGAGCAACTTTAAGCCTGTAGTCAAACAATTTGCTTCCAGATGATCTCTGGGCCACAACAACAACCCCTATGCTCCAGATGATGATCTAGAACATCCCAGTGATACTATAAAATACAGGCCATTCACTTAATGCACGAGAATTCGGGCTTTAGATGACCTCGCTCTCCAGAAATTTTGTGCTTCACAAATACCATACCTTATGGGGAAAATTCTAATTTGTGGGGTGGCTGCCTTAAAAGTCACCACTTAGGCCCCTAGTCTGTCATTCTGTCTAAGTATTATGGGACATTAAACACTTATACACAGTAAGTATAACCCATACAATTGCCCCTTCTCTAAAAATCATTGCAGGAAGGACTTGAAGAGATGAGGTTCCAAACCAGGACGAGGCAGTTCCAAACCAAACTCATTAATATAACAGAAAATTAAGGAAACCTGCTAAATCTAAGCATTGGTATAATACACATTTAAATTATAAGATCAGTCCTCACCTTTAAAAAGTACCAAAACTCTGAATAATTAAAAATTCCAATGAAAAGACAAGTTCTGCGGGGAGGGAGGTTTGAAACAATCGTGAAATTCAAAGTTGGCTAAAGGAAAACTATTTCATTGTATCTCCTCTATTATCACAGTAAGGACTGATCTCAAATTTTAAATGTGTTATACCAACGCTCAGATTTAGCAGGTTTCCTTAATTTTCTGTTATATTAAGGAGTGTCGGAGATTTAAAGGAATTGTTCGATGCTGACCTTGACTTGGACTGTTATAATACTTTGTTGACTCATATCTCTACCTTCCTACGAAAATTTCATTGTTGTTAAGTATATAACGGATAACTTATTGCTTTTGACGACTGTACTTTCGACAAATTCAGTATCACATCTGATAATAAAGAGTACCGGTTTCTGCAACAACGAAATCGAACAACCACCTCCAGCCAATCAGAATCTCGGCGGGAACACTGTTGCCATACATGCCTGGCCAGATTAATTGGTATGAGGTATAGTGCCAACTTTAACATATGGCTGTATGACTATGGCTTGGTATGAAAATGAAATGTCAAGAGTAACAGCAGTGGAGATGGGACTGCTGAGGAATGTACGTGGAGTACAGATGGTGGATAGGATACGAAAAAATGTGATTTCTGAAAGATGTTGTGGTAGGTGGGGGCGCTCACCATCCACTCACTCAATGTAGTGCCGCTCTCGAGTGTCTGCCCTTTCCTCTCCATCCTTCTTTCCTTCCATTTTCTTCTGTCTTTCTCTCCTTCATTCTGTCCTTGTCCTTCTGCCTACGGGTGACTTTACACTCCCTCTTCTGTCTTTCTTTCCTTCATTCTTTCCACTTCCTTCAGCCTGTGGGTGACTCTACACTGAGTGACAAGCCAAATGGTTTCCTGTGCACCAGGAAACCATTTACTACACTGGGTGGTAACCATATAACCAAATTTTGGTGCCTGCTGGTTTAGTGGGTAATTATTGCTCTCCAATTGGATTGAGCCGGTGAAGGTTTATATCCAAGGGGTGGTTGGGGTTGATTCCTCATGTAATGCCACTGGGGGATGAGTGAGGCTGGTCACTCTCATCTTAAATGTCAGGACCAACTGCCTAGCCCCGGGCTCCTACGCTCCTCATGGGGCAATGTAGGATTGGATAATGGATGAATAGATGGTGAAAGATGTGGAGGGAAGACGTCGGTGGACACTAGAATAAAAGAGAGTGTACTGAGATGGAATGGTCATGTGGAGAGAATGGATAATAGAGTGGTGAAAAAGGTATATCTGGGCGAATCTGAAGGATGAAGGAGACAAGGTAGGCCAAGGAGAAGGTGAAGAGATATGGTGGATGAGTGTGTGAAGAAGAGAGGTTTGGAAGTCGGTGAGGCTATGGATCTGACAAGAGATTGAGCTGGCTGGATGAATGTTGTGAGGGGATGTGCATGATTAGAGATTTGGCACCCCTTTTAATGTGGAAGCGTCCGGACTGACTCAATCAGATAGGTTTGTGAAGCTACAGAACGTGGTGAATGATTTTGATGTATCCAATAGAGCCAGGATTCCGGGAGCTTGAATGATGAGTGAATGGATGCGTGGCCCATTTGACTGAGCAAATTTGGGCTGTCTGGACATTGTTACTCCTCACACTGCCCTACAGCTACCGCAAATTGACTTAGGACCTCCCCCCTCAAGGTACCATATTAAAGAACACAGAAATCATAGTATGTCACAATGTTTGTTCACGAAATGCCATTCATTAATATGAAATCATGTTTCCCTTGTTTTTCAGGACCAGTTGCATGCATTTTGGCACGGAATCACTTAGATCTCTAAAGTAATCTAAGGACATTTCTTTACACCAAACATCTGTCAGTTCAGTCTTGAGGTTGTCCAGATTGGGTGTCTTCTTCTCTGCCCTGATTTTTTTCATCTTTGCCCAGCAGTTTTCTATCAGGTTTAGATCTGGACTGTTGCCACACCAGTCGAGGACCTCAATCCAATTATCCTGAAGCCATTTTGTCACCTTTCTTGACTTGTGACACGGAGCTGAATCGTGCATGAAAAAGTCTCACCCATGAACAGCAAATATGTTTAACAGATGACCTTTCAGAATTTGAATGTACCGGCCACCATTCATCATCAAGTTCTTAGGAAGAAAGTAGACGCCTCCCCTTCCCATTTCACCAGAGAAACATCCTATACCATTACTGATTGTGGGTGCTTAACAGTCGGCATCATGTAAGCAGGGTCATATCGACTACAGGAGGAGGGCGATGAACCTTGGCAGAACACACCTGGAACACTTGAAATGTGCTTTCATCGGACAACATAACTTTTCTCCACTAATCCGATGTCCAGTGTGCATACTTCCTGGCAAAATGAATGTGCTGCTTCTTCATGCAGTAAGTGAAAAGTGGTCTCTTAGCTGCGGTGCAGCCTGACAAACCCAGCTCCTTCTGCAAGCGGTGTTGGATAGTTCGAATTGAAACGTCTTGTAACAGCTGGGGATGCATTCTCTTCAATTCTGCTGCTGTCAGTCAAGGATTCTTGATTACTTCCCTCTTCAGAAGCGTATCTTACCTCTGGGAGTCGTCCTCTTCTTTCCACCGCCATGCCTGTGCTCTGGTACGACATCGGGTGGCAGGCCGCGCGCTGCAGCAAGAATCTTCATGACGTTCGACTTAACACGTTCTGTACAGTCACAAATCATTGATAGGGACATTATCTTGCCTCCATGCAATGATACAGACCCTCTCATCCCTTGAGCCGTACTTTCCAGGCATGACAACTTGACTCTAGGAAAATAACAGGGCAAACAGTAATTAATACGAAAAAAGTGGGAGGTGAAAGTTCAGAGCGACTGGAACAATATTATACTCCCACTCTTACTTCTGGGCAAGCACTGATGTGCTGTGTGTTTCACCACCTCCCGCCAACGCCAGAGGAGTTGCCAGTTACTTCTTGCCCAAAAAATTCACTTCGTAGAGGTGGAAACACAAAGCAAAGACAGACAACTCTCCCATAGCAATTGTGTGTGTGTAGGTCCAAAGTCAATTTGTGGTGGATGTAGGGTGGGAAAGGAGGTCCAGATGGTGATGATGATGACTTCCTTAGGAAAGTGTTCAAATTATCTAATATAGCCCACTAAAATGGTGATCTTTACCAAGAAATTACTTCCTAAAACCTAAGAAATTACTTCCTAAAACCTAACTTTACCATAATTATCCCCACCATATACAGGAATCGCCCCTGTCCATCCGTCTGTTGTCTGGGCCTGTATCTTGGAAACAACCAGATGGATTGGCTTCCTATCACAAAGAGAGAGTGTGTATGTGTCATATTTGATGCCCACATATGTAAAATTGCCATTTTCTCTCTCCTTTACGAGCCATGACCATACAGTAGAAGCTCAATTAAATGAACTACTTCAGCCAACCCCCATTCTGTTATCTCAAATTTTCTGCTAAATCAATTTCCATAACCAAGGCTCAATATAAGGGAAAATTTTCCAGTATTTCATGGTAATTTCCACCAAATCCTTGATGGCAACCCAAACCTAGCAAACTATGCTAACTCTCAATGCTGCACACAGCAATCTGAACCCATAATTAATACCCCCACAAATGAATTATTGTACAGTATACAGAATTTCCATAACGGAATTACACCTCTCCCCCACTATTCAACAGGGATGCATTCCATGTAAAGTGGTTGAATAACGAATTGGTCAAATAGTGAACCTATTTTTTCTCTTAAGATTGCTAAGAAATGAGGGGGTTAGGTTCCTGACCATATTCGTCACTAAAAAAATATTCAATAAAGATGGGAAAAATTCATTACCAGTATATTAGAATGAAAGTGACAGGGATTTAAGTTTTCTTACAGACCTACGTTCTCAAGGAAAATTATTTTAGTACTCAATACATCTCAGATGATTGAAATTTGATTTAAAAAAAAAAAAAAAAAAAAAAAAAAAAAAAACTGTACTGTATAATGACTTAGCGATATTAAAGAAAGCAGCCTGAATGCCTTCGATAGCGTATTTACTGCTGATCCCGCCAATTGAACAAGATATCACCACTCCAAAGTTTAACAAACACAAATGTATTCAATTTAACACCATAAATAGCAGTGGAAGCCTAACTGGAAGCGCTGAAAGTTAACTGGGAGGCTTCGCTCCCAGGGCCCCCAATGATTATAACCTACCTTACCTAGTGCAAACTAACTAAGATGTGCATTCTGTAAAACTGGCACCAAAACAGTATCATGCATTAAAAGCATTCATTAATCATGGGCACAATCGTCACCAGGGTTGCCATTTGGTATTTTTCATTAGCAAATGTGAGCCAAAATAGTCATGAAAAATCATTTGGTAACGAATCAGCATGATTCATTACCAAACAGATTTTTCTCATGTATGAAGATACAGAGGATTTTGATGGTGGGTTGTCTGCTCTCTTTGATTAAGCTGCTAGCCTATAAAGAGTGAAAATAATCAATATACTGCTAGTTATAAGGAGTGATTATTTCCATTTGTATACTGTATAAAATTAGTCAAGAATAAATGTTTGCTTTAAGAATTTGGTAATGAAAACTGAGGAGTTTGGTACTGTAGCCAAATTCAGATCTGGCAACTATGATCACCACCCGACCATGCGATGGCGAAACATTCGCTCAGGTTGGTGAGCACATGACTACGCTTGACGGGTTATAATAGGGGTCTTGGGTGGAGCCACTGTGGTGCTGTAGTGTTCCACGAGGCCAAAAAGAAATGCAGACAGATGAAGAGACAACCGACCAGCAGGGCAAAGTGCAGACGACGGGCAGCTCAGCCGGTCTGTCTTGTGGTGTGCGGTTTGAATTGTCGAAATGGCAGGGATAACCATGTCAAACAATGAAAAAGGGTACAGATTTATTAACGTTGAAACAACAAATTGTCGAAAAACAAGGGCTTGGTGTACACTCATTTTAACGGAAATTTTCCCTTAAACAGGACAAAAAATACCAGGAAAACATTACAGTCATCTTTTAACTTCCACATTTTTAACATAAACGGTTTTAAATATCCATGGGTGTATATAACATAAACGGTTTTAAATATCCGCAGGTGGATACAGTACCGGGACCGGATTCACTGAAGCATTTTATCTCAAACTCTGCTGACACTGTTCATGCAAATGTAACATTATCCCAGGCACAGTTCATGGCTGTTTTACTGACGGCATTATCCAGTGAATCAAATATAACACTCTTCCTTTTGGTCACGTCATTTATTCTATCTATCTATATACCTAGGCTGCTTCCCCCAAGGAAAGGGAGGTAGCCGAGACAGGACGACTCACTCTCCATTTACTCATCCATTCAAACACATTCATTCGCATCTTAGCTCCAAAGGGGAGAACGGACAGATCCTCACCGCATCACACCGCTCAAGGGTCAACTGCGCAATGCAATCAGTGACATCCGCAGCAGGGACCGACAGCAGAACTGGTTTACCCCTGCCACATCATAACAGACCCATCCCCTTACCCGCACCTGACCTGACCTGCCATAAATCCATCAGGGGAAAAGTTAGTTCCATGTTCTCCTTTGCAATCTTGGCAGCGAAGGGCTTTGTTGTGTTTACCAACTGATACAGGGGGAAAGCTCCGTGACTGGTTGGTCATACCAAAGCTTTGCATGTAAGAGCCTCAGTCATTAGCTTATCGGAAATCAGCTGGTAACGGTTGAAACGCCTGATGAACTTGATGACCCTCCTCCCATCACCAAGAACAGGTAAAGTGAAAATTTTAACTGTTTTTATAGCTTTTCTTGCCCTTATTACTGTATTGTTTGTAAATACACCTTGGTCCCAATTAAAGCACCTATGTGGTGGATGTGCGAGCGAGCACTATTTGTTATCGCACAAATTGATACACATAGCTTATGGGGAAAAATTCATTTGGTGGATGAGTGACTCCAACTTTAGGGGTTAAACTTTTAAACACTGACAATTATCCTAGTACTAAATAATAGTACTGTATACAAACCCTCGATGACCTGGTTTAATCCAGTTTGCTGCCCCTCCCCCTCTCTCGTAAATAATACGAAGCAATACGCACCCAAATCACACTGAAATCATACCAGAGTGGTTGAAAGTGTTATTTTATGTTATACTGTGAATTAGCTATTGTGATAAAATACAAGTGATTTAGTGATACCACACTAATTGATACACATAACTTATGTGGAAAAATTTATTTGGTGGATGAGTGACTCGAACTTTAGGGGGTTAAACTTTAAACACTGACAGTTACCCTAGTACTAAATAACAGCATACGTACATACAAGCACACGTGTACACAAAACCTTGATGAGCTGGTCTAAACCGGTTTGCTGCCCTCTCCTCCCCCCCCTCTCTCATAATACGAAGCAATACGCAGCCAAATCGCACTGAAATCATACGAGAGTGGCTGAAAGTGTTATATTATACTATACGACCTCACTATAACAGATTAATTGGGGCCCAAGCCACTAGGAAAAATGCGAAATTCCAATAAAAGCGACATCCGGACGTCCCCCTGCAAACTCAGACTTCTTCCAATATATCAGACATTAGTTCAGAGAGCATGAATGGTTTTTAAACTGTTTTGACTATCATTGCAGTACTGTACTGTGTTATAACTTCACTACATTAACCCCTTAACCACGAGGCATCACTTTCGTGATGCTTGGGAGCAAGGGACCATACCACGGGGCGTCACTTTTGTGATTCTGTGTTATTTTGAATTCGCTCGGGCTTTCAAGTGGTGGCTTGTATCATCTATTAGTACTGCCAATGTCCAACACTAGTCAGCACTCCTAATCTCATCTGTACTCCCATCCATTGTTGACAATTTAGCCATTTCCCCCCGTTCTTGACTCCCCTCCCTACCTCCCCTCCATTACCCTCTCCTCTCGCCTGCCTGGCCAGGCTACGCTAAGTAAATCTTCCCTGGAATTTTCCACTGATTCCATCCCTTGAAATAAGCCCTATGCCCTATTCTTATACCAAATAATATATACAAATAAGAAATAAGGTAAGCGATAGTGCCATACACCTGGAATTGGCTAATTATCACCTGACATCACCTCACGTGCACTCGTTCGCTAATTTTCATGTTTATTTCCCCTTGAAATATCCCGTATAATCTATTCTCGTAATAAAAATATATACAAGAATGGAAAGGAGAAGCCTAAGTGATACAGTAGAACCTCTCTCATTCGGACTATATGGGGGGAAGGGTTGTCCGAATTAGCAGATTGTCCGGACCATCAGGGTAGTCTCCAGTTCATACCAAACTCTATCTACATATGGTATGTTTGTTAATTATTAACATATGTGGCATATGTCAACCCTAAGTAACTGCAAAAGATGAAAGGATACCGGTACTAAAATGACAAAACTAATCATGTACGATAGTTTTGTATTGCATAATTTACAAGTAAGGCCATGACAAGAAACTAGCCTACATTTTAAATTGTAGTAAGTGACTAAGGCCCATGTAGGCAAAAAAAAAATAATTAATTAATTAACTAATATTTGGAATAAAAATAAAACTTTTGTAGGCAAAAAATACATTGTCATCTTTGGCATATTGATAACACCCATATGGGCAAGAAGCTAATGTTTGATGTACAAGTAAAGCACATTTAAGTACAAAAAATAACCTACAGTAATCACTAAACACTGCAGAATATTCTGACCCATTTTTGTGTAAGCAAACTCCTCCTTTTAACACCTTTATTCGTTACAGAAGCTACACATGCATTAAGGGGCGTGGTAAGGAGGATTAACCTTTGAAATACAGCGTAAAAATATAAAAGGTTGGTGAACTAGTTGATGGAACGAATGCTAGCGTGTGTTTAAACAGGCGCCCTAGTTGCGACCTAGCGTGATCCGAGACTAAACGAATGACGATCGCTTTCCGCGTCAATACTGAAAATGACTTTACAATTACTTTCAACATATTTTTGGAGCTTATTATTTTTAAATTTTGTCCGGATTAACAGAAATCCGGATTAAAGGGGTCCGGATTAAAGAGGTTCTACTGTATTTACATTCACCTGGAACTACCTACTTTATTATGTATTGTCTAGATTTCCAGCCAATCATTTCACTGGGTATATATTAGCAGCTGTCACCAAGCTGACATTGGCAGCATTGCACTTCCCCTAGGCAGGCCACCACACTATTCAGTTTATTGTCGTCTTTCAAGGTGAAAGCATGTCGGATTCGCGCCTGTCCAATTCCGCCGCTTTTTAGCCCCATGCAAAGAGCCCTGTGACCTCTACCCCCTACTAAATCTCGTGTGGAAAGGAGTAAAGGGCTAAGTGACTGCTGTGGAACGTGAACTGGCTAATTTGTCAATGAAAATGATAGACAGTGGCTACGATCTTTATGATGAGTAAAACAGTGCAAGTGGAAATGTAAATAATGTGTAAACAGCAAGTGAAAGCAATGAATGTAAATATAAGTGAACAGTGGAAAATAGTTTTATAAGTTACTGCAAGTGACAGTGCATAACACAGTGTAAATAACATAGAAATGTAAATAATGTAAATAAAATAGAGAATGTTAACAGAAATGTAAATGAGTAGTAATATAAGAATATGAGTATATATACTAGGAGCAATGAAAGTAAGTGTCACTCTAGCATGGATGAATACTTTGAGTTATGAAAGTGAAAGTGACAGATTCACTCTCAACGCTAGTATATAGGACAATAAAGTGAATGCTTCGTATTTTACTGAAAGAGAAATTGAATGCCTACAGTGACAATAAACTACTATTACTGAAGGAAACTTATGGATAAAGACTGTAGATATACAGTAGGCTCACACAGTGCGCGAGAGATTGGGCGGTCCACGACCTCGCGCACTGGGAATTCGCGTACTGGGAACGCACAATCTTATGGGAATAATTACATATGGGAGGTACCCCCTCATACCTGGACATTTTTTGGCCCTTAGAGACATAATAAAGGTCATATTTTTCAGACACTGTACTAAAGCTATAGCTACAATAACAAAAATATGGGTAGTCACCTTAACAACAGTAGACAACAGGCCTGATGACCTTAAATAACATGGGTTCCGAGGCGCCGCAACACTTACAGTGCCGCACTCCTCACCGCACCAACACTTCCCTCCACGGACTGCTCTTAAGCACCTTCCCCAGGAGCATCAAAGTCACTCACTTTGGCCTTCAAAGTCCAATGCAGACACTTCTAACATTGCATCCTCTGTGCATCAACATGACGACACGTGACACGCTGTGTGAGGGGCGGTCGCGCACTAATAGAAAATGGCATTTTTGAGCCACTCCTTGCCTCTGCCTCACGTTCTGTGCGGTAAACTCGCGCATTCAAGGGTTTTTGGTTATGATTTTTGGTCACTCGCGCACAATGCGAATCGCACACATTGATGACGCGCACTGTGCGAACCTACTGTACAGTGCTCGTCAGAAGTATGGAGCGCCCTGCGTCCCTCCTGAGAAACAAACCTTTCAACATTGAAAAAACATATAAATAATGCATTTTATTTACCTTTAGTGCTTCGTAGGGTAGCCTTTACGTTTCTTCACGGACCTGAGACGTCTTGGAAGTGAAAGGGCGAGGCTCCTGAGGTGCTGGAGCGGTATTTTGTCCCAGGAGTCACGAATGGCAGCTTCCAGCTTAGGCAGAGAGCTCACGTCCTTCCCTTGGAGACTCTTCTTTATGAGGTACCAGAGGTTTTCAATCGGGTTGAGGTCTGGGCTATTTCCTGGCCAGTCATGAATGATACCTCACAGTCACGAAGCCAATTGGTGACCGATTTGGCCTTGTGAGCAGGTGCACCGTCCTGCTGAAATACTCGTGCACCTGTTAGCTCGAAGGAGTCTGGTAAATGATCACACAGAAGCTCCAGGTAAACATCCTGATTCACTCTGAGGTTCTTGGGAAGTACAACAAGCTTCCCCAAACCCTTCCCTGAGAAACAACCCCATACCATGAGTGAATCAGGATGTTTAACTGTGCTTTCTACATACCGTGGGTCAAGTGGGTCACTACCTTTGCGTGCTCCTCTGTTACAGGTAACACTAAACGTTGCCTCATCAGACCACAACACTGACAACCATTGCTCCTCACCCCAGTTTAGATATTTATTAGCAAAGGCAAGCCTACGAATTCTCTGGCTGCTAGAGAGAAGAGGCTTTTTCACAGGCCTGTGACTTGTGTAACCAAGCTCATGCACCCTACGAGACACTGTTCTCACTGACACCTCACCAAACACTTCTGGGTTGCTCTCCTTAATTTTCCTTGCACTCACATGAGGATTAAACTCCACTGCACGTTTTAAAACATTAACAGACCTTGGGGAAGTTTTCCTAGGCCTACCAGACCTCGGTTTCTTTGTGGGAACTTCACCACTGTTTTCCTCCCGAAACCGCGCACACCAACGACGCACTGTCGATCGTGCCACACCAACCAATTCACTAATTTCCTTTGTCTGGTGGCCTGCCTCCTTAGAGCAATGATCTGGGATATGATTTCACTCGATAGTTCACGGGTAGGTGCCATAACAAAGTTTTAAAGGCCAAAACACTGCGGGACACTCGGTAAAAAATGGCGCAATTTGAGAGGGACACTCGGCGGAGTTCCTCTCTCTCAGGCAGCCCGTGGGCGACTGAGGCGGGAACCAACCAGCGTGTCGGAAGGCCTCAGGCTACCGTGACGTCATGCTCGGAGCTCAAACTTGTGGCTCAATTCTTACCCCCAAAAATGGGTGATTCTTTTTGGGCCATAAGTATTGCGCGCCCGGCGGACAACGCTGAATACTTCTGACGAGTACTGTATATCAGTGTCATATAGTAATAGAAATATAAAGTGTGAGTGTTTTTATGAATAATAGATGACAACACCAGCGGCGAACGATTGCAAGTGGGAAGGTCATACGCGCTTGTAATTTTCATTGCTTTCATAGTGTTATTTTTTTTTTTGAGTATGGATTCCAAACTATTTGAGAATCATAGAATAGTGTTTCTAGTGATAATATCAGGCTGTGGTAATCATATTACAGGTTGTCGAGAAGTGTAAAGTGGAGACTTTGTTACCTACCTTCAGAGGTCTCCTACGGTACTCGACGAAGGCTCAACAAACATCTCAAAAAGCTGAAGGTATGTGCCATATGCATATGTAATTATAATATTCTAGGACTAATAACTGATTTTTGGCAAATATTTTTAGAGAGTCTGTCGGAGCGCGAATATGCCCGCAAGACACACAAGTCAAGCAAAAACAACCCCGTGCTTTAGGGGTCAATCAAATAGTATGATACATATAATAAAACAGTACTGTACACTGACAAACAGGTCTTTTCTTTGCCTTATTGTGGTGAACATAGCTGAAGTGGTCAGGCAGTCTGGACTGCTTCTGGCTTTACCAGATTTTTTCCGATATACAGTATATACAGGAATTTAGTCCGGTAGCTCCTCAATTCCAATAAAAGCAAATTCCGGTCTAATGAAGTCCATTATATCGAGGTTTTACTGTAATGTGAATTACTGTGATAATACACAGTACAAGTAATTTTGTGATATTTTTGCAATAAATCAGAGAAGTCATGATGCTACGCGTATTAGCTACTGAACATTTTTGCAGTTGTAAACTGTGCAGCTATGCTATGAAATGGTTCATGACATTATATCAATATGTTTTATAAAAGTATGTGGTAATAAAAGTCACTCATGAAGTCTGATAAAGTTTGTAATGATTTTCCTAACACTGTTACTGTTTTACTAAAGTCCAACATAAACACTGGAATATAATAACAAAATCATAGGAGACTAGCTACAAGTGTTTTAATTTTATTATTACTGCAATTACTGTGATGAGATAACGTGGCTGTAACCCTATTTTGTATGGAGAAAATCTTGTGGTTTGGTGGAAAGTTCTGCTTCCCTGGCCTATTTCCTGCATCAGTCAAAACACACCTTGTATTCTCTCAAATCGTTCTCCATGCCTGGAGTGCCTACGAACATGCAGTTTGTTGCAAACAATAGCAGAAAGATTGACGTTTGTCTGACAAAAATTTTAGTTCTCAAGACTAACGATAAGTGGGTTAAAACACGAGTTTAAAATAATTTTTTTCCTCTTTCTCTGCATTGAACACTGTCAGTATGTTGTCATCACAGCCGCTGCAGCCAAAGGGTTAAGGGGGGTTCAGGTGTGTTTTTAAGAGGAGCAGCAGATATTCGCGGATTTTTAACATACACGGGTGTCTCTGTTACCTAACCCCCATGGATGTTAAGGGAGTACTGTATTCCATTATCTCTGGCTTCTGCTAAATTGGCGTTCATTTAATTGAGCATCTACTGTATGAGGAAAAATCTGCTTTGTGTTCTCTGTCTTTCCATCTGTGCATGTATCTTGGAAACTAACATGTGGATTGGCTTCATATCACACAGAAAGACAGAGAATGTGTTGTGGTTGAATACCGTTCAGGTAAAAGTAAAACTGTCATACAGCACTGCCTGTACTTATGAGCTTGTGTTATCAGTCTGTCCATCTTTCCGTCAGGGCCTGTATCTCGGAAACTTGCTGGTGGATTGACTTCATATCACACAAATATAAACTATGTGTTGTCATTGATGCTCGTTTATGTAAAACTGCCATACTATCTGGATCACCCAAATAAGTGATCACTCACCTTCTTTAAGTTTCGGACAAAACTCCTTGAGTCTGGCAATTTTTTTTTCTTTTTTTTTTTTAAATAGGGGTTGGATAACTTGCCTATTCTACACACATAATGTACTGAGTTAAGAAAAAAAAAAAAAAACTTTCAAAAATACAGTATAAGTAAGGTTTAATGTTTTAGTTTTTAGATCAAAACAGTAATCTCTCGATCATCTGGACGACTACTACCCGGGCACTGTGATCCAGCTGTTCCAAACCATTATTCATACATTTTTTCCCACTATCCGGATAAAATGCTTGCGTCCATTTGTAAACTATGGTCACAAAAAAAAATTCCACCCAGACACGCGAGAACAGCCCAGAGGCGCCGCCATGTCGGGCTGGTTACTTTACCCAATGTCCTCCACAGAGACCCCCTTCACTAGCTCGCAGTTACTGCACATTGACTGTGTACTGAGCAGCTCTTCCTGGACAGTTGCTACGGCGGTGCACGTTGCAGCTTTCATAGTCGTTCCCTACCTACTTGAGGCCTTGCTATTCCTTACATGCCTCTTTCTAGAGTGTGTGATGATGGCCCCTCCACCAGGGAAGAGGAAGAGGGTAGTGATGACTCTCAAGAAACAAGAGATCCTGAGTAAGATTGATTCAGGATGGTCCACTTCCCACACCCTTAAGAAGTACGACCTGGCCCACTCAACCCTACACAACATCAGGAAAGCCTGTGACAAACTCACTCAGTAAACGGCAGACTTTGGTCAGACGAACATATAAAATACCAAACTGAAGACTATTAGTCTGCCCTGGCTAGCCCAAGTCGATCATTCGACACTGATCTGGTTATCAGCAACAACAGGCTGCAGGTATGCTTGTCAGAGGCACCGAGTTGAAGGCTGCTGCCAAGTTCTCCCACCTTTACAATGTCCCAGACTTCACGGCATCCAAAGGTTGGTTGTTCAGGTTCAAGCTCTGACATGGCCTTACAAATCATAAGACTCATGGTGAAGCTTTGGACACTAGTGAGGAGGGAGAGGAGGAATTTCGGTAGAATTTGTTAGGCTTGATTGAGAAGAAGAACCTTGCTCCGAGACAAGTCCGTAAAGCCAACAAAAGTGGTCTCTTCTACCGTTCAGTGCCCACCAACACTCTGGTAGATGAGAAGAAGCGTGTGCCTGGTCACAAGCTGTTTAGGCAAAGGGTATCTGTTTTGTGCTGTGCTAATGCTAATGGGTCGCACTGGCTGAAACCCATCATTGTTGAGCATGCAAAACAGTCCCATTGCCTTCATGGGCTAATGGATGTCTTTCCTGTTGTGGTACCATTCTGTGAAGGCCTGGTTTACCTGCAAGATCTTCATAGATTGGTTCCACAGGCATTTCATCAAGGAGGTCAGCCGTTATCAAATGGAGGAATTTGCAAGAGGAGTCCCCACAAACTCCTAAAAGTTGCCAGTGTTCACCGGATCATTAAACTGCGTGGGGTCTCTACCCACTCAGAGCTGGTATACCTTCCTTTAAAAAAATTTATGTCGGGATTATTACTCATGTATAAAGCATTATACCAGTATTATATTCATTGTAGATATTTTACTGCTGCTGTAAACGAGATTTAAGCTGAAAAGCTTTCCATGGAGTTTACTAAAAAGCATGAAAGCTTATTGTGTATTTTTGCATTCAGCACATTTTTACCAAGTGTTATGAATCTCAGTTGTTGGAAAAATATATCATACAGTTTCCAAAGATCGTCATCTTTCATCTGGCAAATCCTGACATGATTCTATCCATTATACACTTAATAATTGTAAGAACTGTATGGCTGAAATCGTACGGGGCCGAGATCAGCCAACACGAATTTTTAAAGGCATGTTATTCCTCTTGCTTTGAGAAAACGTCTCAGTTCTGCTACAGTCTATTTTTCCACATACATTTTCCCTGCACAGTGGACCATGACACTATATTTTCCAGAATCATCGGGTAATTTCAAAGGACGCGGGAGTCAGGTGTGGTGTATACACACCAGCGCCGTCCTGGGCCCCTGGCGGCGGGTGCACAAACTACACCATGCTGCCCATGAGGAAGCGCCTCCATATGAGCTGAGTGGGTTCATATGATCTTCGATTGTTTAAGTACCATATTTCCCTCATTTCTTATGTAAGATACAATTTCTTTATACACATATACAATTTTTCCTTACAGATGTTGTTACATAGCCTATGATTTCATCATCCTTTGTGTAATTCTAACGTACAGTATGCTGCATGTTTGATCACGAGCGTGTTCTACCTCACTCCCCCCGTCCTCCCTTATAGTAGAGTAAGTCGTTCTTTCTGTTGTTCAGAGCAGGATTGTCAACTCTTTGTCCCCTCTGGCTTCATTTGCGCGTCCTTACAAGTTGTATCAAGCTCTGCCGGCCCCTATATAATGAGCTCAGTCTCTACATTAATTGCCACTTAGATCTACTCCTCATTTTGTTCACATCTCTGTCCTCCCCTGTACAGTTGTTATTATTGTGAGTGCTCAGGAAGTCTCCAACCATCTAGCAGCTGTGTAATTTGAGTATAAGTGTTGTTGCATTTTTTCTTGTACTGTGTAGCATGAGGTGTTGATTCTTGGGCTTAGTAAGGTTTTTGTGATTAATGTAAGGTTATGTCAGCCAATTGTTAATAATAGTTTGTATCTGTAATAATTTATCTTGCATTAACTGAGCATTATTCAGTGTATTTTCATTTTATCAGGGCTGACTTAGATAAATTTACTCTTGCTAATTTCGTGTTAATAGAGGCTATTGCAGTTAACCATATATTTAACCTGTTTTTTGCCATTACATTATCCTTATGAGTCCTGAATGTTTTGTTGTAAGTTTGAGCATTAAACTTTAACTTGTAATTTTACCTAACTCTTTGTTTTGAACCTGGAACTTTGCGGGACAGTTTTCTCTGTTCCGTAACAATGTACATTCACCACCTAAGAAAATGACTGTGATCAATACTCAGGCAACATAATAATCACATGTAGACAGTCCCTAAACTGAGATGGACGCAACCTTCCATTTCTATTATACTGTATTTTGGTAAAGAAACCATTCTTTCTCCAGTATTATATGTAGATAAATAAAAAAATATCCTATTTTCAGGAAAGTAACAAAAAAATTGTATTACAGAGCGTAATTCAAGTTGACCCCACTTTTGCATTTTACATTAAGTTATCTGGCGAGCAGTGGCATCTTTTTCCAGTTTGTGGGGGCTCCTATCCCTCATGACCAGGTAAAGGCTCTTCTTCTCCTGGACAATGTCCCCGCACATCCCACCGAGGAAGAATTGGTTGCAGATGACAGTCGCATTAGGTGCATGTTTTTACCACCTAATACCACTGCTCTGATTCAACCAAAGGACCAGGGTGAGAATGTAGCCATGAAGAGGCTGTATCGACGGAGGTTCCTTGTCAACGTGACGGTTGGTCTCAAGGACAAGGATAAGGCTGGACAAACGAGGGCAGTGGACACTGGAAAACCTGCAGCATTACAACCTGAAGTCTGCTGTGTACAACTGGGTGAGTGCACGGAAGGAAATCTCTGCAAAATAGTTGGTCTCGTCTCCTTCAGAGACACGAGAGCAGACATGACTTTCTGGGCTTTAACATGGGCGACTCCTACACTCGTCTTCGTAACGCTGATGAGGCTGTGGATGTCGATTATGTGCAGGAGTGGTTAGACGATGATGGTGGCAATCCCAGCTATCAGATTGTCCAACTTCAAGATCACCACTTCTGCTGCTGCTGCCCTGCCAGAGTAGAGAGATGAGGATGATGAGGACAATGTGGATGACTTGGAGAAGTGCAGTGCTCCAGCCTGGGCACATTCTAGGCACATCTCAAGCAGGTGATTCAGTATGCTGAGCACCCAGAATGTGACAGAGAGGTGGTGCCTCTTCGCCTCGTGGAGGATCTGCATTCCGTGTGGGAGAGTGTCATCTGACAACTGAATCATTGTTCCTGTTGCCAGTCCAAGATCGACTCCTTTTTCAGGCCTCTGACCCCCACTCAGTCCACCTCTGCTCTGCCACTATCACAATGTCAAACCACACCTTCAACGACGGATCCTAAATTTAGCACGTTGTCAGCTGCTGTCTCTCCTCTGGACATGAGTTTGCGGCTTTCTTCATAGTCACATGAAGTAGGCAGTCCATCATCACGTCCCACTGCCGCTCCCCTGGTCCGACAGCTGGAGATCCTCCTTGACTAACTTCAACTAAGCTTTTCAGACTACACAATTAGAACACACGGGATGTACTGTACAGTGCAACAACTCTGCCCTAAGTGTGTGAGGAATGAAACATCCCTCTTCCCCTCCCATGCCTTATACTGGTTTAAAAAAAGAAGGGGGGGGGGATGTGGAAAAAGTAAAATTAGCACAGAACCCCAACTTCCCATCATCACAGTTTCAACTGTGGCCCTTTACATACACCAGGCTGCATTTCCATGCAACAAGTACTCCATGCATCCATCCACTCCACACCAAAATGGACTATGGTATCTATCCACACCAGCCACTGATGGTATCTGGAAGTAGTCATCTGACGCGAATCTGGGTCAAGCCGCACCGCCAAAGATATTGTGCTTACTCTCAACTTACGGTCAAAGTTGGAGAACTTCCAAGTGATGAGCTGACTGATGCATAATTGTGTCTATAATGAAAGTAATATAAGTACCATAAATGTCAGCAAAGAGAAGTAAATCGTAAATTCAAGTAATGTAAGGAAAATAACGGAAGAAACGTGATATGCCATAATTAATGTGACTGTGTGCAGCATGAGTGTTTAGCTATTGTGCTTTATGCCAGTGTTTATAGTGCCTTACACCAATGTAATCCAAAAAACATGAATGTAAATGTACATAAAATTAGCATGGAACCCCAACTTCCCACCAGCATAGTTTCGACTGTGGCTGCTTTACGTAAACCAGGTTGCATTTTCATACTACAAGTACTATAGTCGTGGCGCATGACTCTGAGGTTGACATTATCTTACCCTGGCAACCTACGTGTGAAAAATGCATTCAATTTCATATCCTATTATACATGAATCAATTCATTATTCACAAATATATCATCATCATCATCCGGACCTCCTTTCCCATCCAAGGGCAAAGGAGGTCCGGATGATGATGATATTCGTGAATAATAATATGATTTGTGTATAACAGGATACGAAATTGGACACACTTTTCACACTTAGGTTGCCAGGGAAAGATAATCTCAACCTCAGAGTCGTGCGCCACGACTATAGTACCGGGTACTTGTAGTATGAAAATGCAACCTGGTTTACGTAAAGCGGCCACAGTCGAAACTATGATATTATACACGAAACAAATATATTATAAACGAATGTTACTATACGCGAACATATTATACATGAAACCGGAAGCACTGTTGATGGGTAGGTTGCCAGGGTACGATAATGACAACCTCAGAGTCGTGTGCCGCGACTATACATGCATCCACACACTCCACACCAAATTGGACTATCTATCCACATCAGCCGTTGGTGGTACCTATCTGAAAGTAGCCATCTGATGCAAAGCTGGCCGTGCTGAACCAAGACACCAGTTTTCGGGCAGAAAACAGCTGTAGTGAGCACTTTTACTAACACTGGGCTTATTTTGACTGCTTTTCAGGTATATTCACAGGAAAAAAAAAAAAGTTGTAAATGGCTGACACTGTGTCACACAGCCTCCCAAACCCTCAGCACTGGGGGCCAGAAAGCCGACAAAGGCTCCGCCACAGAACGGGATAACGAAATTACCCTTACCACTGCCTATTTATCCAAACATAATCTAAATTTTCCTAACAACCCAACCTCATCCTAACCAATTCTATACTAACCTAACCAAACTTTTTCTATATTTATTACTAAGAGGGCCGTACTCACTGCACTGGTGATCGGGGTCATTTTTCTAATTCTTTTTTGTTTCCAAGTGTTATCCAGGGCATGGTGACCATCGCATTTCTTATAAAAATTATGTCTGACGACATTTTTGGATCCACAAGAATAAACCCACCGTATCCAGTATCAAGTGGGGAGGCGGTGGGGCGATCTATCTTACCTCTCTCCCACAAGGCCTGCGGCTAGACTGATGGCTGTGCCATCTAGTGGCGCCTTTGCTCCAATCAGCACTCGTTTTCACTTCACTTGCACGGGAGCAGCACATCAGTGAACTCAAATTTCCTATTAGGATTCCATCCTTGAATTCAAATTTACTTTCAACATGGTGCGTCTTTGTGCTGGCTGTTCCCCTCTTCCACAACAGATTTTGAAGGACTTCTATAAAGATAATGAAAAAACATTAGAAATTTTAGCTGCACATGGTGTCCTTCAATCATCTGTGAGGTGTTCATGTTGTTTGTGACCCTGTAGATACCGTAAGTACAAAAGACAACGGGTTTGTGACGTTACATACGTTATTCCCAAAACCAAGAAACGCTGTGGCTTTACTGTTGCTCATTTCAAAGGAACATTTTTGGAAGAGACCAGCTCTTTCACATTCTCACTTAGTAAATTTAGTTAGGTTATGTTATGTTATGTTAGGTTAGGTTTGGATTGGTTAGGTAGGGGTTGGTGGTTAGGTTAGGTTTGGTTAAGTTTGGTTAGGTAAGATTTGGTTTGCCCGGGTTAGGTTTGGTTATGGTTAAAATGTTTTTTCCGATGGTTATTTTTTGTATGATTTTCACATAAATACCCGGATTTGCTTTGTTTTCCCTCATTTCCCCACCCAAAACCCCACATTCCCACAGATCCCCTAAATTGTAGGGGAGGGGGGGTGGAGGGCAAACAAAGCATTTCCGTCAGAACCGAAGGTCAAAACCACAACAAAAACCTTCAGAAGAAACATGTTTTAACCATAAAATCAAGTACAGCCCTCTTAGTATATTTACCACTTTTCTAACCTATTTTCTGTAACATTTTCATTGTTTATTGACAGTTCCTCTTCATACACAAAAATGCACATGTGTAAACCTTTGCAGTCACTGCATTAATCCAAAGGTAGGTAGAAAATTTTTGTTAGTTTTAAGAAAGTGGCCTTATGTTTCCTTAAGGGTTACCCTAACCTAACCCAACTGAACGATCTAGAGACGAATGAGGTTTGGATGTAAATTGATCCATTGCCCTCTGTAAAAAGCTAATGCCGACATCAACAAACTTAACTTTGAGCTTTTGAGTAACGTGTTTTTGCAGAATTTAGGTGTCCTGAATGAATTACCGTACATGATCTTTACTAACAAATATTTCTGCAGAATCTGGGTGTCATATAAGAATTTACAGTTATGGATGATAATCTGTTACTAAATTTTCATAATGTATTAAAGGGACCTCTCCTGCAGTTTGATCCTACCTTAACTGGCTAATAAAGTACAGTGACTGGCTACACTACAACAGCGGAGTTGACGCGGCTCGCCAGTCTCATGCCAAACGGATTTTTACCAGTCATGACAATGTCATAACCGAAGTCATACTTCTTCATACCTACTGCAGGTATGTATGAAAATGGGTACACCAACGTACTCTGGTGAATTACCAAGAAACCGAATATTCGGGTAAGTTCAACTTCCATAGGGCTCTTGCTCCCTCGATTCGGTAGTCATTAGACTGAAGTTTGATGCCTAATTTCAATATAGAAGCGCCCTATGATTGTCTGCACATTCCAAATATTCTGCATTATCTCGCGGTGACTAATTAGGGATATGTGATGCTGCCTGACAACCCACCTTAAAAATTTTTGGAATGCTATGCCACAGCGTCACTCACGCCTCTTGTCGATGTCGGTTTCAAGCTGCATGGCGCCCACGTACGGGCCGCACGGCTCTAACCGATTTTTTTTTTTTCCCTTTAACTTTGTAATTTGATAATATTTCATATTTCAATGTGTATGAAATTTTAAGTTGCATATTTGATGGAAGAGCCTTTAGTTTGACTTTAGATATTTCTGTTTCAAGACGCTTCATGAAATGCTTGCATGGGTTGGCTGGATCTTCTGTTTGCTTCATTTTCGCAGAGTTTTATGTAAATTTCTTCACTAATACAGTTTTTTAAGTTGTTTCCAAAATTTGAATTTATTTTTTGGGAGAAATTATTTTCCTTCTAAAGTAAGGTAAGGATAGGTTTTTATAGGTGTTTAAGGCTCGACTTCCCGTTCCTAAAACACCTAACACATAGTGGGGTTCTCTTTGGAGACCGGGGGTAGGACAAATAAGAGAGAGGCAGGACTCAGGACTGGGGCCGAACTTCTCGTTCAGGTTCTTGCCGGAGGTAGAGGTCCTCCGCCGTCGAGGCGTAGGGAGTTCCCGCCCGGGCGTTCTGGGGAGGGCCCGTGGTTCCCGAGGGCTGCGGCCCTCAGAGCTAGGCGGCGCCGACAGGGAGGGGCTGCGGCACCTGTCTGCGTCAGGATCCGTCAGGTGGGTTCTTTCCAGGGCCAGTCGTAGGGAGCAGAGGCCGGGAGAAGCTATAGGGCCTCTCCAGTACTCTACTTCCTGTGCGTCGGGGGTCAGGGAACTTGCCTCACGCTGGGGCGGCGGGGCTGCTCTCTGCCACTTCCGGCCGTGGGGCCCGGCTACTGGCCGTGGCTTTCCTAGGGCGCGACCACAAGGCGCCGAGGCCCGACTACTGGCCGTGGCCTGAGAGGGTGAATAACTGCCAGCAAACCCAGGGACACCTTCGGAGCGGCTACCAGCCGTCTGACGAAGGCAGGAGCTGCTACAGGCCAACTCCTGCAGGAGGGGTGGAGAGCGGCTACAGGCCGACTCAGGGACAACACCTTCAGAGCGGCTACCAGCCATGTGATGAAGGCGGGAGCGGCTGCAGGCCGACTCCTTCAGCAGGAATGAGGAGCAGCTACAGGCCGACTCAGGGGCAACGCCTTTGGAGCGGCTACCGGCCGTCTGACGAAGGCGGGAGCAGCTACAGGCCGATTCCTGCAGGAGGGGTGTGGAGTGGCTAGAGGCCGACTCCTGCAGGAGGGGTGTGGAGCGGCTACAGGCCAACTCGGGCAACACCTTCGGAGCGGCTACCGGCCGTCTGACGAAGTTGGGAGTGGCTACAGGCCAACTCCTTCAGGAGGGGGTGTGGAGCAACTACCAGCCGTCTCCGGAAGGACACCTTCTGATGAAGGCAGGAGAGGCTACCGGCCGTCTCCTGGTTACCCTCAGGTCGGCTACTGGCCAATTCCTTAGCGAGGGGCGGGCGGCTACTGGCCGTCCCAAGAGGGAAGACACCTTCAGAGAGGCTACTGGCCGTCTCCTGAAGAAGGTGGGAGGGGCTACAGGCCGGCTCCTTAGGGGCACTGGGAGGAGCTGGACAGACAGCTCCACCCCGAGGTTGGTTGGTGGAAACTTGCCTGGAAGGTAGTGCAGGATTCCTGCTTTGGCGACGGCGGGCGGGCTCCGAGTCACTGGGGCGTACAGCCCAGGCTGACTTGGGCCATTGTAGCACCAGGTCTCGGTGCGCTGCTGTTGCTCCGCCGTGGGGTCCTTGTGGGAGTGTCTGGGAGTTCACAGGGGCATTATACTGAATTCCTGGTGGAGGTGGTTGGGGATTCCAAGGGACACTATGCTGTATTTCAGTTCTGAAGTACTGAAACTGAAATGATAAGAGCAGAAGACATGATAACTGTAATGCCCTGTTTTTAGGTTTGGCTTCTCGTCCCGTAAACGCCTAGCGTATAGCGGGGCTCTCTTTCGAGACCGGGGCTTGACAAATAAGAGAGAGGCAGGACACAAAAACTCCAGGCAACAACCTTACACGTGTATTACTTAGTTGGACGGGGGAAGGAGTAGATGTTACAGGCACAAGTACACTGGGCGATTACAAACTCATGTCTAAATATGGTTAGCAGTATCACGCCAGATGCTGTTTTGTGTCACAGACAGTGAATAGCACTTGAGGCAGAGTGTCCTTAATTAGTACACTTATCACTTAAGTACACTTAAGTACATTTCGCAGACCAGTCGAGAAGACGACTCTATGCTGCGCTGTCAGACATTAGGCTGTATAATGGCTGTGGTGGTGGTGTGGATGGATCAAACTTAAATCCTGCATTCTTCCAGTGGTCGTCCAGGCGTTTCTTGAACAAATTGACTGATTCAACTTTGGCAACTTCTGATGGGAGACCATTCCATTTATTGACTGTCTGATAGTAGAAGCTACTGCGTTGCACACCGAATACCCCATCAGCAGGGATTAATCCCCGAACTAGACCTCATCAGATCATATAGCCCTGCTAGGGTTACAGGAGAGCGCTACCCCTCCCAGCACGGCAGCCACCGGGTGGGGTGAGAACTCGCAACCTCACGATTACGAGCCCGACACCCTACCACCGAGCTACCGCGCTCCCCCCCCCCCATCAGCAGGACGATGCTGGAATAACTGTCTGTTGTGCTGACGGCTTGGTCTGTCCTGGGGCTTGAAGGATGCTGGAAGTATTTCTCATTCATAAATGCTGAAGTGCTTCCAGAGCTCTATCATGTCCCCTCTATGCCTTCTATATTTCAGTGTTGGTAAAGTTAGGTACCTGAGTCTCTCTGGACAGTCAAGATGTCCAAGTCCATCCATCAACTTAGTAGCTCTTATTTGTACATGTTCTATCTTGTTTTCTAGGCTCTTGCTGATGGGTGACCAAACGGCTTGTGCATATTCCAGTTGGCTTCGAGCAAAGGCTGTGTACAGGGGTCTGAACATGCTTGGACTGAGGTGGGAGAAGACCCGTCGAATAGGACCCATAATTGAGCTGGACAGCTTAACCTTTCCTAAAATGTGCTCCTGAAATTTCAAGGTTGCGTCCACAATTACACCAAGGTCTTTTTCTGATTCCACATGCTCCAGCTCAAATCCACAGATTGTGTAACGGTGGGCATATATAATATTCTCGAAAGCTCCCAGGGAAAGTACTTTACATTTCGATGCATGGGTTAAAATTAAGCAGCCACTTCTCAGACCAAATTTGCATTTTGACTAAGTCACGTTGCAACTCATAAGAGTCCTGAAGGCTTGTGATTTGTCGGAGAATTTTAGTATAATCCGCAAACAAGTACGAGTTGGATTCTATAGCCTCAGGGAGGTCATTGATATATATAATAAAGAGGGTGGGCCCCAGGACACTCCTCTGGGGAATACCACTCAGTACAGGAACTCTGGATGACCTTACACCATTGACAACGATTGATTGGTGCTTTGCGGTTAGAAAACTATTAATCCAGATAAGAATTCTCTCTCTAATGCCGTAATTCACAAGCTTAGACAGCAGGCGACGGTGGGGGACAGAGTCAAAGGCTTTGGCATAGTCCAAGTATATCACATCGATAACTCCACCCCTGGCAACAACTTCAGAGCAATGATCGAGGTAGTGTAGCAATTGGAGCACAGTGGAGCGACCATGTATAAAGCCAGATTGTTTGTGGGAGAGGGCATTATTATCAGGTAGGTAATCAGTTATTGCCTTGCAAATGATGGATTCAAGAATCTTGCACAGAATTGCCGTAAGACTTATGGAGCGATAGTTAGCAGCCGAATTCTTAGAACCTTTCTTGTAGATAGGGGCAACCAGGGCCTCCTTCCAGTCCAGAGGCAGCTCTCCAAATTCAATACTCTTGCGGTACAGGACAGTAATGGGCTCAGGTAAATGGGTGGATAGCTCTTTAATGATTCTGGGACGAATCTCGTCTGGGCCACAGCGTTTACTAACATTAACCGACCTCAGCTTCTTAAGGACACTTGATCTGGATACATGGGGTGTGACAATGCAGTTATGTACCTGTACAGGAAGTTGTGGGATGGGTCCAATGGGTTCTCTAGTGTATACTGAAGCAAACTGCTTCTGTAGTATCTCCGCCTTCTGCTTATCGTCATGACATATGGTTCCGGGATCCCCTGGATCTGCCAGCAAGGGCGCCACTCCTGATTTTGTTTTTAGTTTAGTCTTGGTAAACTTCCAAAATGCCTTAGGCTGAACCTCGGCTTGCTCTGCGATCCCCCTCTCATGTTTCCTTTTAACCTTGCGGCACATTTGCTGATATTTGTTTCTCAATTTTACATACTCAAGTCTGTAGGTTTCTGTATCCCTATGATACCGGTTAGTGTTCCACTTACGATAGGCTTTATTCTTTTTCTTAATTAAGTTTCTTAGCTCTTCAGATATAGGGAACTCATATTTCCAGTGAGGTTTATTTCCAATTACAGCTGTAGATATAAATTTTTCTCTCAGTTCCAATAGTTTTTCCTTAATCAATTTCCAGGTTTCTTCTGTATTCAGATTATAGGTGGTTTCTTCAAAATTGAGTAACCAGTCAGATTCCACAAGGGATGCTCTCATGGCATTATAATCACCTTTATTATATAAGAATACTTTTTTCATCCGAGGTATTGATTCTGTATAACAGTGAAATTTGAAAGTCAGCAGTACATGGTCACTTGATCCAAGAGGCGCGAGATATTGAATGTCAGATATCATGGCCACTTCATTAGTTAGAATTAAATCCAAAAGTGAAGGGGTATCGGTTCCCCTGACTCTAGTAGGTTGGTCAACATGTTGGTACAGAAAACAATCTTGGATGGCCTGTATAAACTTTGATTCAAAAGAGTTTTCGGATTCAGATGAGGTCTGCAGATTCCAGTTAATATGAGGGGCATTAAAGTCACCCATCAAGCATACATGAGGATGAGGGCCGTTACAAACTGTATATACTGTACAAGGTTATTAAGAGCTTCATTGTTGGAGTCTGAAGCATTAGGACTTCTATATACACATCCAAGTAGTGGCCTGTCTCCTCCCCTCAACTACATCTCAAGAAGGATTACTTCACTAAATGTCGACAGGATGCTGATCTGGGAGACTGCCTTGTCAAGGGTTTCATGAAGATATATTATTATGCCTCTATCATTACTAGGCTCCAGACAGCAGGCATAAAGTATAAAATTATCAATAGTAAAGTCCTGTATTAATCTCTCGTTAAAATGTTTGGGTTTCACCTCTGTTATAGCCACGGCTGGATTAAGCATGTGGGAGGCCCCTTTCCAACTCCCCCAGTGGCATACACCACAGACTGGTAACCTAAATCCTAATATATAGATAGGACACTTTTAGTTAGGAAATACTGAACGGGGACTATTCATCCAATGCTGTAATATGTAATGCATAAACACGAAATGAAATGAACACAAGTTGCTCTGGTGGGAGGCCCCCTCTTGGTGGGTGGCCCAGGGCCCGGGCCCCTTGGGCCCCCCCCCTTAATCCGGCGGTGGTTATAGCTATGATGTGGGGTTTGATTTCGGGGATTCTAGCCTTGAGCTCGGATAATTTGTTTGATGTGAGGGTATCCCCATTTGTGTAGGCCACCGTTAAGGAGTATAATCCTGACTCACAAAGTATGGTGTTATTTGTGGATTTAAGGCTAGAATACATAGATATGTCTCTATTAGTTACACTTGCTATTTTGTTCTTATTACTACTCAGTTTGTCTGGTAGACCTCCTCGTTTATACTTAATACTTAATTCCAAAACCATGTCTTGAATCAGTGGGCTCATTACTTCGATTCCCTCAATATCGTCAGGCTTGCACATTACATTGGATGTTATTCTAGCAGTGACAAAGGTCCTGAACAGGCAGTGAATATGAAAATAGTATTTTATAAAACTTTTGAATTTTGAATTATATGCTTGCTTATACATTCTTATAGTCCCCATTGTTATGGTAACCTTGCACATCCTACATTTAGCCCGTCCCGAGATTGCATGCTCAATACCAAAGTTCTTTAAAGACACATTAACCTCCTTATGAGACACTGTGTTGTTACCCTCGACTTCCTCAGTTAATGTTGGGCCTCCTGGGTCACCTTCTGCAGCCTCATGTTCCAAGGGGGCCCCCTCACCAGCCACCTGATGCGAGCATCCACTGGAAGTTGGGTATTTAGTTTTTTTGCCTCCTCCAAAAGAGACTTTTTTTTCTGTCCTCTGATCATGGGTCATATCATGAACTATACTAATGGAGGGTTTACAGGCTGCAACATCTTCAGGGCCTCTATTCACCTCTTGGCATTTTCTCCATGCACCTAGTTGTTAAGGTTAAGGTTATTCCTCGTTGGGGAGTGTTGCTTATGACACTGGGGTCTGATTATGGTCTTAGTATTATGAGATATTTTCTGATGGTAGCGTATTTACCTCGTTAGACTCGACTCTTACTGGGTGGCCGTATTTGTGTTTAAACTGTTACTGTCACTCACTCCACCACTTTGGTATTATCATTGACTCTTATCGGAGGGGTAGCTCACTGCTCCGTCTCTTATACCCCTTGGTCACATACTGTACACTGTTCACTGTAGTTATTATTCACTCCACCACTCCGGTATTATTACTGACTTCCATTAGAGGTTTAGTTCACTATTCTGCCTTTGCATCATTTGATCACTGACACTGCACTAGTATTGTCACTCCGGTTGAATCTGGCGCCGTGGCGGTCAGGGGCACGGGCGGAGGGGCAGCACAGCTCCGCTACTGTTGGGGCTGGGCACCATCGGGCACCCCTAATACAACCTCCATCACCCTCATGCTACATCAGGCCTAATTGAAATATCCATCTGCCTCTATCCCTGGGGAAAACGCCTGCACCTGTCCTCAGCATAAAGCTGCCACCCTCACCGGTCGCCAGCATGCGGCTGAGGCCCTCAGAGTAGCGACCATCTCCAGCTGTGAGGATACGACGTGCCACCTGGGCACCGATCTATGGCAGAAAGCAGCACATCCATGGCGCCCATCACCTCCTCCAGTTCCTCTACACAGCCTCCCAAGCATCCACTCTCTACATCACCTGCATCCCTCACCACGACCAAAACCTGGCAACCACACAATGGACCACCCTCCTCCAGCAGCCGACTCCAGCCCACAGCACTGACACCATCAAGACCTACTACCTCCAGCCACGGGGACGTGACTTTTCCCACCAAGACGGAGGTGAAATACTAGCCGTGGCAACTGGGGGCACCACAACACCCCTTGGAGGCGACTACGGAGGGGTTTTGAGGGTGCGCGCACAGTCCATGCAATATGGGCATATGTCCCATATGGCCCTGCACCCCTATTCCATGGAGCGCGCCTGGCACAAACATCTCAGTCCGGATGCATTACCCTCCGGCCGAGCCAACCCTCGCCAGGATCAGGGTGGAGCTGAGAATTCAGTTCCAGGCAGCACCCCAGTGACGGCCTGTAGCTGCACAATAAACGAGACGGCCTGTAGCCGCTCAGGTACAGTGACGGCCTGTAGCTGCACAATAAACGAGACGGCCTGTAGCCGCTCAGGTACAGTGACGGCCTGTAGCTGCACGATAAACGAGACGGCCTGTAGCCGCTCAGGTACAGTGACGGCCTGTAGCTGCGCCTAAAAGGAGACGGCCTGTAGCTGCTCCCGGTGCTGCCCACCCCCCCTGCAGAACCAGTGACGGCCTGCAGCCGCACCTGGGGAGAGAGTGGTACGCCCTCTCTCCTTCAACAGTTGCCTCGAGGGATATGACACCGGTGACGGCTGGTAGCTGCACCAGTAGGCAGGAGACGGCCTGTAGCCACTCCCTGCCTTCACGTCGCCCCTCATACGGGACTTTGGCAATGACCTGTAGCCGTGCCCATGGACAGGTGACAGCCTGTAGCCGCACTTCACCCACTGTCCCATCAGGAATTTGGGCCCCTGTGATGGCAGGTAGCCATACCTACAGGAAAGGGATGGCCTGTAGCCACCCTCCTCCTGTTGCCCATGGGACCTTTTGATGATGGCCTGCAGCCACATTAGGAAGAGACACCTAAAAAGTCTCTCACCCCCTGTGACTTCACAACCTGAGGGCTACCTTTGCTCAGCCTGCCCCTCCTGTGGCACAGCAGGTCGCTCCTCCACCTCCCCGGACCGAGGCAGCCCCCAGAAGGAGAACCTCTGCCTAGAGGACCGGTGGAGAGGCCCTGTATTGTCCCCGGGAGTGTACTCCATCCAGCTGGCGCCAGAGAGAGAGCAGAACCTGACACACTCCTGCCAGAGGCAACGCTGCAGTAAGACCCTTAGGCAGAACAACGGGAGAGAGACCACAGCCGACAGACCTTCGACGGCGCCTCCAATACCCCGGGGCGTGACCTTTCCAGTCCCAGGCGACGACAACACCCTTCCCAAACCAGACACAGACAGGAGTGCCTACAGGAGTTGTTTGGCCCCAGCCCAAGGGGCCAGACTCCTATACCCAGCCCCACCAGTGAGGGGCTTTTTAGCATGCCCGACTCCAGTACACAATGGGCGATGACGCCCCTGCTGGTAGTCCTGTGGCCTTTGGCAGAAAGGACACCTGAAGGGACTCTGCCGACACCTGGCCGACACCTGCAGGTTCCCAGGACTCCTTTGTCCAGCCTGAGCCCTCGACCCTTTCCCACCAAACTGTGACTACTCCAGAAAGACTGAATATAGTGCCCATACAGTGAATGGTGAAGATACTGAGTGATGAAGGCAGTATTCGAATCATTACTCCATGGACAGTGCATACCTGCCTATTTACAGTGTCGGAAATAATACTCTACCACTACTTAGTGTAAAACGGGACACTAGCACCAAGACTGTGAGATATTCGCAGCCCTAGACTGAAATTGTGTGCGACCTCAACTTAATTATTTTACAGTGTCTGTCCTATATCCTCGTGACAGAGTATCCTGCGAGATTCGTATAATATATCTGCCAGACTGAGTCCTGTCTAACACCCCCTGACATGGTATAGAGTACTGAGTGTTTCCGTTTGTATTGTACTGAAGAATGTAGTAATATACGTGTAGGGTAGTTGCCCAGAGTTTTTATGCCCTGTTCCTCTTGTGGTGTATCCTTGCTCCGGTGTAGATAAAGAACCCGGCTATATCAGAGGTGTTCCTAGGACGGAAAGCCTACCTAAAAACATCTAACATAACATGTATAAATAGTGTTATGCTACGTGTTCTGAGTCCAACTTCTTGTTCTCTGGACACGAGCGATTGATCTGGGGTTCCTTTGAAGACCGAGTCTAGAGCATGCAACTAGAGGAACAGGGCATAAAAACTCAGATCAACCAACCTTACACGTATATTGCTACAAAGTCAACACAATGCTTAGTACAACTTAATACTGTTATGCAGCGTAGTCCGACCGCGACTCCTTGGGTTCAGATACGGTGCGGCCTTGGCTTCTTTGTTCTCGACCGGGCCAGAGTATGCAGACAAGGAGGGGAACCCAAACACCAGCTGGTCAAAGACACATGTATATTGAACACAGAACAAAATACAAAGATAGGTACAACGATATACGAAATGGTACATGACCAAACCTATTCAATACAAATACATTAACTAATACTGAGAAATACAGTTCACACTTACATTAATACCTCCACGATACAATACACATATGCACTTACAATATACTGAGTATATCTCACTAGAATACACATAGAGGTGAGGACACAATAGAACCTCTAACACAGTCTATCTCAGTGTGCATACATGCGCATGGTGGAAGCGGCGATATTCCCTTATTTTACAACACATCTGCGTGACATAGACGCAACTTTATATCACTGAAATACCTGCTCGGCGGAGTCAGCTAGATACTACCACCCCAGGAGGAGGGTACAGGGAGGCGACACCCACCCCACGAGATGATGGGGAGGCTTTTTCATCTGCCGAGCCTTCCAAGTGGGAACGAAATATCTCCCCCGTGACTCGACTCCCCTCTTGCTCACAGCCAGACGACCAGGCAGTACGCAGTCTGAGTGCACTACATTCCTATGGAGGGAGCACTTGCGAGAATCGGGGTGGGACTTACAACCCTCAAGTCCCAAGCAAGCCCTAGGACGCCATATCCACCGGATCAGCCTTCATAATAGAAGAGAACTCCACTGAAGCCTCCAGTCCTGCTATACTCCAGGGGAGCAGCGGCACAGTAGCATCCACCAGATCTACTGTGGGTGGAATGACCACTGGTTCTCCACCCTCTGCCACCCACCTTCAGGAGCCAGCACATCTCACAGACGACCTTTGTTGGATCTCCCCAGGAGGGAGGCGGGCCCAGGGGTAGACTCCACCGGAGCTACCTTCGTGAGACAGACTACCGGTCGTCTCCCAAGCTGCCCCAGCCATGACGGTGGGAGGACAGACTCCACTGGAGCTGCGGCATTAGCCAGGAGAGCCCACAGGGCCTCCCCCTCCCATAAGCCCCGGGACAGGTGCCCCAATCTCGATGGCATAAGGACAGACTCCATTGGAGCTATGGCAGTAGCCAGGAGAGCCCACCGGGCCTCCCCTTCCCGCTGTCGTCAGGTTCAGCTGTACCTGAAGGAGCATACCCAGGACCTCCTTCCACCTCTGTCCCGAGTAGGAACTTAGGCAATGCCCACTGGGTCTGTCTGTCTGGGGCACCCAGCAGGCCTCCCTCTTGTGCCCTGGTCCAGAGTTCTGGCAGGGACCGTCGGGCCCACCAAGCTGGGGAGCAGACCACCGGTCGCTCCCCCTCCGTGACCCTCGGAGTTCCTACTGATGGTGACGCCCCTTGCTCAGCCTGCCCTTCCAGTGGCAGAACGAGGCACTCCTCTCCCCACCCCTCTTCCCCGGAGAGTGGGAACTGCTCCCCCACAGGTACCCTGCCAGAGACCAGCCAGGGTAAGATGATCCCAAGGACAGGTGTCCTATCACTGCGGCTCCACCCTCACCACCCACGGGCACTGCCGGACTCCCCCAGAGAGAGATAGGCAGCAGACCACCTCCTCCTCCAGGCGAGGCCGCAGTCCCCGGAGCATACAGAACACCTCCCCCGCCCACCGTAGCCGCCGGACCCCTCCCAGCGTAGGTGACTGCAGCCAGTCCCTGATGGCCGCCCCTGCCAGATGGGACCGTGGCCCCGCAAGGGCGCTGCCTGACCCGCAGCCGACCCTCGGCCTGGCCCTAGCCAGGTCCACCCCCAGGACTCCGACCACGACGAAGGGCCAGCACCGTGCAGTGCGCCTCCTGGCCCTATTCGGCCCCAGCCCCAAGGGCCCCACTTCGCCCAGGGCCCCTATAGAAAGAGGGCCGCCCACCACCCCGCCCATCAGCTCCCGTAGGACTCATGGTGATCCCAACAATGACCTACACCAAGAATATTTTCCTGACAGCCCACCCCCTATGCCCGGCCGCCACCTGTGGCTGCCAGTATAGGGGCCTCCTCCCTGGCCCCTGTACCCGTGAGTAGAAAGACTCTGAGGTTATTGTTTGTCCCCTGGTAACGTAAAGATACAATTCCAAGCGAGACAGACTACCCCCCAGTGTCCCCAGTGCTACCCTCCCCTTCCCTCTTCTCTTGCTGGACAAGTGAACTAGCTACTCCAGGGGAAACCCACGTTGACTGCTAATATTGGTATAAGGTGAGAGGCCCCGGCCGTTCCTCAGTGTGACCCCCCCCCCCAGTGCAATACAAGACAAACTCCCTCCAAGTATCAGTGTTGCGCCCCTGTCCCTGTAATTACCGTATATCCCCCCTCTGGTTAGTCTTATTCCGTACACACGGAGTACATACACTTAGGGTATACTTTCTGTGTCTGGCCCATGTAGAGATACTGTGTAACAATAGCCCCCTTCGTCCCTGTCACACGAGTAGGTAATAGGTGGTATGTTCTTCCACCCCATGTCACGCGGGCATAATATAAGATAGCTGGGATTTCATCCACGTCACGTGGATGTGTATAACTAGCATAAGGTGCCGCCTATGTCACGCGAATGTGTATTGGAATGAGAATATACTTCCGTCTCTATCATGAGCTGTGTATACTGAAATAGACTATTATTGGGAGTGTTATGCATACGGGAACAGGACGCACCTGGTATATGGTATGAGATACATATGTATTGCCGTGTGGATTTATTCTGTATTAGTAGAGACATAACTCTGTCTGCTTTGGTCGAAACCCTGTATGAACTAGGTGGAGATATTTAGTGTAAGGTATAGTCTTCTGCGTCATAGTAATATTCTCTATCATTTAGGTTTGGTCTTGGACTGTAGTGTGCAATTTGTTGTTGTTAATATATATGTATGCCTTTGATCAGTCATGCTTGGACTTCCCTTCCTTGTCTGTGTACTCTGACCCGGTCGAGAACAAAGAACCCAAGACCGCCATACCTGGTCCTGAGAAGTCGGAGTCCAGACTACGCTGCATAACAATCACCTATAACACATCCGCGTGACATAGTCGAGATACAGGCGATCTTATGTTACACTCGCGTGACATGGGACGTGGGGATATATCATTTCTTATATACTCATGAGACATGGACAAGAGATGACACTATTTCACAGTATTCTCGTGTGCCATGGACGCACGGAGTATTATCCTTAGCACACTCGCTTGATATAGATGGGATATCACTATGAGGTACGTATTGCATACAACAACTCAGGGGACAGAGACACAACACTGATACATCTGTGGAGTTAATTATGTATTGCACGGGAAGGGGGGAAATGCACACATGAGGTGGCTGGGGCCTAGCGCCTTTGTACCAATGTTAGTACTCAGTATGAGTTCTTTACTGGGTTCACAGTTCACTGGATAAAGGGTGGGGGCCGGAATATCACTAGGGACACTGAGGGAATTTGCTTCACACAGGGTCGTACTCTATCATGAAAGGGGGAACACTGATGAGGGATATAACAACAGCCTAGAATTCTTTTACTCACGGGCACAGGTGGTGAGTAGTGCTAGGGTGCGCCTGGGCCCATTATGCTGGCAGCCGCAGGTGGCAGCCGGGCATAGGGGGCAGGCCATCACGAGTGTGCTTCCAGTGTGGGTCACTGTCAGGATCTCCAGGTGTCCAGGCTGAGCTGAAGGGCGGAGTGATAGGCAGCCCATTCCTAGTAAGGGCCCTGGGAGAGGAGTGGCCCTCAGCGTTAAGGCCGAACAGGGCCAGGAGGGGCGCTGCATGGAGCCTACCCTTTGTTGTGGTGGGTGTTCTGGGGGCGGACCTGGCCAGGCCTGGGCCAAAGGTCAGCTGCAGAGCTGCGGTTGCGACTGGAGGAGGCGTCCATCAGGGGATGGCTGCGGCTGCCTGCACTGGGGGGGGGGGGAGTCCGGGAGCAGCAGCGGGTGACTGGGGACACGCCGATGCCAGGGGCCACGATCTCACCACAGGGAGGTGGCTGTCACGGGTGGTCTGTGGCCACTCACTCTGGGGGAGTCCGGCAGCGGCTGTCGGTGGCGAGGGTGGTGCCACAGTGACAGGATGCCTGGCCTTGAGGTGGTCTCACCCTGGCTGGTCTCTGACACTGTATCTGTGGGGGAGCAGTTCCCACTCTCCGTACAGGATGAGTGGGGAGAGGAGCACCTCGATCTGCTGCAGGAGGGGCAGGCTGACCAAGGGACGTCATCCTCAGCAGGAACCTCTCGGGTCACGGAGGGGGAGCGACCAGTGGTCTGCTCCCCGGCTTGGCGGGCCTGACAGTCCCTGCCAGAACTCAGTGCCGGGGCACAAGAGGGAGACCAGGTGTGTACTCCTCCGTCCAGACAGACCTGGTGGGCACTACCTAGGTTCCTACTCGGGGCAGTGGCTGTAGGAGATCCAGAGGACACTCCTTCGGGCGGCCACTTGTCCCGGGGATGACCAGAGGGGGAGGCCTGGTGGGTCTCCTAGCTGGTGCCACAGGTCCAGTGGACTCTGTCCTCCTGCCGTGGGGGCTGGTGCAGCTGGGGGGCGACCAGTTGTCTACCCCTCGAAGGTAGATCTGGTGGATACTACCCCAGGCCCGCCTCCCTCCTGGGGAGATCCAGCGAAGGTCATTTGGGAGATGAGCTGACGTGCTGGCTCCCGAAGGTGGGTGGCAGAGGGAAAAGAACCGGTGGTCACTCCTCCCACAGTAGATCCGGAGGACACTACTGTGTCACTGCTCCCCTGGGGTATTACAGAATGTGAGGCTCCGGTAGAGTCCCCTCCTCTTGTGAAGGTTGATCCAGTGGACATGGCTTCCGAGGGCCTGCCTGGAACTCAACTGTTGCAAGTCCCACCCTGATTCTGGCGAGTGCTCTCTCTGTCGGAGTGTAGTGCACTCAAACTGAATACTGCCTGGTGGTCTGGCTGAGTGGAAGAGGGACGTCGGGTCATGGGAGAGATATGCTGTTTCCACTCAGCACGGGAATATCTCCCTATTGTCTCCTTGTGGGGTGGGGGGCTACCTCTCTATGCCCTCCTCCCGGAGTGGTGGTGTTGAGCTTGCTCCGCCGGGTGGATATTTCAAACACAATACACTGTACAGATTAGATGCACAATACAAGACAGGAGGACTCTGGCTGGGCTGCTGGGGACTGGGCTATAACAGGTGTCATCCAGATGTGGGAGGACTGCTCATTGGTGGGGCTGGGGAGGTCACACCCTGGAGTCCTGGGGGTGCCCTTAGGTGACTGAGGGCTGCAGTCTCACTTGGGTTGGGCTGCCATCAGGGGCTGCCCGTGGCGTCTCTTCCCTCGGGAGTCTGACAGTGAGGGGCAGCATAGGGTCGCTGGCTGTAGGGAGCAGATCCCCAGACTCACCATGAGGCCACTCCAGATCTCCTCCATCAGCAACTCCGCCAAGGGGACTGGCTCTGTGGAAAGAGTGAGAAGGATGTCCCACTAGGCCTCTGGATGGGTGAGGCAAGCAAGGAATGTCCACTGTGAGGGGCATCACAAGGGTAGCAGATGAGGGACGTACGGTGGCTGATCCCTCCCCAGCGTGGATGGTGGCCATTGCTGAGGTTCCACTTACCCCTGGAACCGCAGGGGAAGGGCGTACGATGGCTGATCCTTCCCCAGCATGGATGGTGGCTGTCACCATGGTTCTGCTCCCTGTGGAGGTGGCAGACGAAGGGCAAACGGTGGCCGATCCTTCCCCGGCATGGACGGTGGCCGTCGCCACAGTTCTGCCCTTCTCTGGGATTGCAGCTGAGAGTCGTACGGTGGCCGATCTCTCCCCAGCATGGACAGTGGCCATCACCATAGTGCTGCTCCCAGCGGAGGCTGCAGGTGAAGGGTGTATGGTGGCCATCCCTTCCATGGTGAAGACAGTGGCCGTCGCCGCGGTCCTGCAGGGGGTAGTAGCAGAGAAGCGTACGGAGGCTGACTTCTCCCCGATGCAGACTGTGGCCATCATTGTGGTGCTACCTGGGACTGTAGGAGTACAAGTCCCACCCCGATCCTGGCAGGTGCTGGTCGGGCTGAAGAGTAGTCTGCCGGGGTGGTGTTCCTCTGGCTAGCTCTGTTGAGGGGAAGAGGGGCACAAGGTAGTGCGGGACGTAGGCCCGTCTGGCCTGGGCTCTTTGTGCATCCTATGCACCTCCCTGTGGTCTCCCTTTGGGGTGGGTGTTGTGACACCCTGTCTGTGGTCCCTCCTTGGGCTGGGTGTTGCGCCATCCCGTCCGTGGTCTCTCGTTGGGGTGGGTATTTCACCACGGTCATGGAGGAAAAGTCACATCCCCGTGGCTGGAGGTGGTAGGTGTACAAGGTAGTGGTCCGGTGGGTCAGTGCAAGGTGGTGAAGGAGGGCAGTCGAGTGGTGGCTGGGAAGGTTTGGTTCCTGGTGCGGTGCATAGGTTATGTGGAGAGTTGAGGTTTGCAGAGTCTTCAGGAGGAGCCGGAGGAGATGAGGTGTCCCCCGGATGCATTGGCTCATAGGACGTGATGTCATCTGGCTGGGGGCAAGTATTCATTCCCCACTGTATCATTTTCCCTTGGGAGGGCCAGTCCTTGGTGCTGAGGACGATTAGCTTGATTCAGGGTTGGCTGGCGAAGCTACGGTAGCTTCTCTCACAAATGGCATTCCCCTGGGGTGGGTAAAGGGATAAGTGGGAAAGGCAGTACTCGAACAGCTTGGATAATTGTTCCCAAACTTGGCCCAAGAATTCAGGGGCATTGTCAGAATGGAGGGCCTGCTGTGTGCCGAAATAGAGGAAAACGTCGATGATGAGAGCCTCAGCAATTGCGGTTGCAGAGTGGGACTTCGCGGGGCAGGCGACTAAGAATTTTGAATAGGTATCCACAAGGCTTCTTAATAATCGAACCACTGATTTAGATGGGAGGGGGCCCATGACATCCATGGCCAACAGCTGCCAAGGTCAGATGGCTGTTAAGTGTTTGGTGGGTCCTGGGGTTTGCGAGGTGTCTTTTCCAAGGGCACAGGCCTGGCAAGCTTCAATTACCCGTTTGATGGCAGCCAAACAGTGTGGTGTCCAGTAGACATCTCAGAAGGTTTGAAGCAGATTCTGCTGTCCGAGGTGGATGCCGTATTTGTCATGTAGATGGTTCAGAATGCCGTCATCCTCCTCTGGGTAGATGATGATGTGGCCATAAGGGGTGTACACATGGTCTCCTATTCTTGCCAGCTTGTTGAAGATATGGGTGGGCATCCACACGAATTTTTGATTAGTCTCCCATTGCTGCATCAGGGTGTTCCTTGGTGCGTGGTGCCCTGTTGTCTGTCTCGAAGAGCAAGTTAAAGGGTAGCCTCGACCAAGCACCAGCGTTGGTATGGAAATTGCCGGGGCAGTATGCAATGTTGATGTTAAACTCCTCCAAAGTTTCCCACCATTGCATTAAGAGGGCATTGGTAGTGTGGGACCTCCGCAACCACTGTAGTGTCTGGTAGTCTGTAATGATGGTGAGTGGGGTCCCCAAGAGGTATGACCTGAAGTGCTTCAATGCTCAGATCACACTAAGGCATTCGCACTTCATGGCAGCATAGTTGACTTCCAACTGGGTCAAGGTCCAGCTGGCACATGCTGTGTTCTTTCCCTTCCCTGACTTATGTGAGGACAGCACCTATCCCAACCAGAGAGACGTCGGTGTACAGCCGGAAGGGCTGAGTACAGTCGGGAAATGCAACTATTGGTGCCGTGGTGAGATGGTGTTTGAGTGCCACGAAAGCCTCAGGCCTAAGGGCAGTCCATTGGAAAGCCTTACCTTTTCTTGTCAGGTCGAGTAGGGGTTTGGCGATGGTGAAATTCTTGACAAATTGCCTGTAGTAAGGGGCGAGGCCAAGGAAAGCACAAACTCCTTTGACGTCAGTAGGTGGGGTGATCTCCGTGATGGCTCAGAGCTTTTCAGGATCTGGGGCGAGTTCCTCACGTGAGATGACATGGCAGAGGAAACTGACGGATTCTCGTGCGAGGTTGTATTTGGACAGTTTGAGTTTCAGACCCACTGCTTGTATACAGTGCAATGCCTGTCTTAAGAAGTTGAGGTGTTCTTTCCAGGTGCGCCCAAATACAAGAACATCATCCAGGTATGCTAGGCAAGTCTCCCAGTGGGTTAGCCCTCATAGGACCAACTCCATTAGGTGGGAGAAGGTGGCTGACCCATTACACAGACCAAAGGGGAGGACAGTAAACTCATAGAGCCTTCCGCCGCTGGTGGAGAAGGTTGTCTTGCTATGGTGCTCCGGTTAGATGATAGGTATTTGCCAGTAGCCCGACTGCAGGTCTATGGTAGAGAATCATTGAGTGCCGTATGGAGAATCCAGAGAGTCGTCAATTTGAGAAAGTGGCATGGCACCTTTTATTGTGACGTCGTTAAGCTGGCAGTAATCAACGCAAAACGTCGTGGATCCATCCTTTTTCTATATCAAGACCATGGGGGAAGACCAGAGGCTGTTCAAGGGCATCACAATCCTCGCATCACGCATACCTTGGACCTGGCGGTCTTCCTCTTGGCATTGCGCTGTTTTTTTCTGGTGCTATGGCTGACGTATGAAGGGTCCCGTAGTGTGGATGGGGTGGTGTAAGACCTCGGTCCGGTCCAGATCTCCCAGACGCGAGGTGAAGACCTCCTGATAATGGAGGAGCAGCTATTCCAGGTCCTGTTAATGTTGGGGCAGGAGGTGGGAGGGGATGTGGGATAGAGAGGGGGAGTTGAGGGCGGGGATGTCCGTCGAGCCCTGAAGTTCATGAAGGATGTCGAACATCTCTGGTTCTCCCACAAACAACCCTTTAAGGAGGGTAAAGGGCTCACTGGAGACGTTTGCGATTCTAATGGCATTTACTGTAGGTGGGGAGGGATGATTGCTTGGGAGACCAGGCAATTGGTGGCAAATGGTTGGTCCATTTGCGGGGAAAAACATAGAGACTGCTGGGCTGAGGTACTCAGTGGTACCTAGGCCTGGTGGTGGGGTTGTATGGTGGTCATCTTTTTCTTGACTGCCTGCACGACAGTGTGCAAGCCAGCTACATGATCACAGCCTCCGAAGCAGAGGTGCCAGTGCTGGTAATCGATGGCAGCTTCCAGCTTTTGTAGAAGGACCAACCCAAGATATCCGTCATATGTGGTACACCTCGAGTCGAACACAATGAAGGGGGGGTTAGTGCAGGCCCACGGCTCTTGAGTGGTTACCAAGAGTGGAAGGGTTTCGCCCTTCAGGGCCAAGGGCTCGCCCCCCGCTCCAATGAGGTTGGTGGATGAGGCCTGGAGGGCATTGAAGGCTGCCTGATTTTGTCTGTAGAACCACGTGTACAGGAAGGAATGCACAGCACCAGTATCCACCAGAAGCTGCACTGTGACTCCCTGGAGTTTGATTTTGGTGAAGATTGGCATTTCGGCCTTTGTGTCACTTGCACCCTACCAGGGCCAAAGCTGATGGGGGTTCGTCCTGGGGTCCTAATTCGGTGTTGTCTATCCAAGTATACTTGTTGACCATCCAATGCTGGCTGGGGCAGAATTGTGATGGTGGACTCTAGTGGTCAGACCAGTTGTGGTGGGCCTCGATTTGTTCCCGCCGGTTGTAAGGCGTGCAAGAACCCTTACAGGCCCGGAATTCTGAGGGGTTGATATGAATTGGGCTGTCTTGTCGAGCCTGTCCTTCTTGTGGGGATGGGAGGATTCGGGGATAGAAGGGGCAGTTCAATTTTTGTCCCTCTTCCATCTGCCGACCAGTGGGAGTATGGACGTGGTGCACCGTCCTAATCTGTTTCTGCTTCTCTGCCTGCACTGACAATGGTCGTCGGATTGTGAGGATGTCCTGGTCAAACCCTTCTATATCATGCATAAGGAAGTGGTCCAGGATATCACACCGTAGGATATGTAAGAGGTGTGTGAAAATGTGTTGGTTTTGCTGTTCCTCATTCGACTGGACAAACTTTCACAAGTCTGCTAGGTTAGCGTCCAGGTCTCCCACAAATTTTACCTCATTCAGCTGCAAAAGCGTGACAACTGACCCGAGGGATGGTTGGGTGGCATCGATTACGATTCTATGGAACTGTGCCCATGTTAGGGCCGCATTCCCGGCTACAAGAGCTTCCCTAAATGAGGCAGTAATACTGCGATTTTCTGCTTGTCTTCCTTGTTTATCAAATCCAACACTGGTTTGACGATTTCCATATATGTTGGAATATCGTACAATTAGGGATCGTACTTGGGAATGAGGATGTGGGACCTTGGTGCAGCCATGTTCGCACCTGTTTTACTGTGTACCCCAGAGAGTAAACCCCTGCTTTGCCCTCCCTCTGTATTTAGAACCACCGCTAGCCACCAGTGTTATGCTGGATTCCTAATGGTCCAGCGGGATTCTTCTAAACAGGGAGGAATACCAAAGCAGTCCTCAACACACCTTAAGAGTACAGGGTAGACACAGAAACTCCAGATGGCAGGACAAAGATTTATTTTTCCATAAACCTCTATATACCATCTTACATCCAATATTGTGAGATTTATGTACAAGAAATGGTCAACTGGGGTGAAGGCGAATTGGGAGGGGAGATCTGGAGGGGAGGTCCTGCATATAACACTGACACCCATCACAGAGACCTCTCAGGAAAAGGATGGGGCCGGGTTTTGTCTATACGTCTGTAGGGGATGTTGGGGTGTAGTGAATTATTTGAGGTAGGACCAAGGGGAAGACAGACTACGACTCTGGTTCCGGCAGAGTGGAGACCCGATGTCCGTCTCTCTCTCTCTCTCAGCCTGGGGACAGAGTAATGTGGTCCGTGCCCGGAGTGGGTCTAGCGGTGAAGTTAGAAGGGACCCGAGATAGTCGGGACAACAGGTTTATATTACTATGCCAGGGATTCCTTTTCATGGGGTAGGAGGGCGCTCTTTAAGTGTGGGGGGGAATGTGGGTGTGTGTGTGTGGGGGACTGACTCCAGCTTCAGTGTCAGGCTGGGGAAGCCTGCCGGACTCTGGGGAGCGTTTGATCTGGAACTCCTTCTGTGTTGCCAAGCCACCTCTGGCAAGCTCGGTTGTGCCGCATCTAGCAAGCACACTGGAACATTGGAACTCCTTCTGCATTGCCAAGCCGCCTTTAGCAGGCTCGGTTGTGCTGCATTTAGCAAGCACACTGGAGCGCTGGAACTCCTTCTGCGCTGCCGAGCTGCAAGTTAGCAAGCTCGAGTGTGCCGCCTGTAGCAAGCACGGGTGTTCCCAGGCCGCATCTAGCAAACCCGGTAATGCTGCCTCTAGCAGGCACCAAGTTGACGAGCCCCCACTGTCGGTGGCGGTGCGGCAGCTCCAGGCTAGAGGGATTTCTGAACCCTGGGCGTGTCGGCTCTTTGTGTCCTTCTGGTGCGGACACTCGTATTTCAGCTACTCGATGGTGGCTCCTTGTGGTGTGTTGTCCATCAGTGGTCGCAGTTAGATCGGTCCTGGTTATTTTTAATAACCAAGTCTCAGTCTCATGACAGTATAGCAGAGTCCATCTCTTTGGCCATATGTTATCTGTGTATTCTGAGACACATTAACATAAAGAAGAGAGCTAGTACTGCCATTTACAATACTAGCATGAAGTTGTCTAGTTATATCATGACTGACAAGAGAACTGATCGTACTTTTGGCAGAGGTAGAGCTATATTCAGCATGTTATCAGGAGAGTCCAAAGGCAGAGCTTTATGGGATAGATCGTCAGCGTTTTCATTGAAGGGTATCCCCTCATAGGATGGTTGATAGACATCTATTGACTACATGACAATCAGTGGGTGTAGTAGAAAGTAATTCCCCGACTGTTAGCAAAGAAGTAAACATCCTTAGAAAAAGATACAGCACAACCATGCTCCTCTTCTATAGAATATAGTTCAGCCCTTGTAGAAGAAAGACAGTCAGGGAGTCTTTCTGAAATTACAGTGTCCATGTGTGGGAAAGTCATAGCCCCTGATGAATATCCCACACCTATAGTTGTTGTCCCATCAACAGACCCGTCACAACAGACGTGTACAGACTGCTGAAGACTTACTGTCTCCGACTTTTTCATGAAGAGGGATTTAAGTTCACAAGGCAGCCAATGAACCTTGGACTTGTGGAGTTTTTCTAAGTCCACAGCCACTCTACGAGGACTCCAGGTGGCCCGACCGTGTGTTTGTAATAAACTATGCTAGAAGTAATTACATTAAAGTTGCTCAAGAGTTTGTACATACAACCGAGATACGTGTTTGGAGGTGAACGGGTATTGTTATGAAAGTACATCAGGGAGTGTTTTAGTTGTTCGGACCACAGATATAATTATGCCTAGATGCCGCGTGACACTATTTTCGATCCGTCTGTGCGGCCACCATCTTGGAACGGTCAAGGCAGTCGATGTCGTGTTCCTGACAATGAGCAAAGTTGACCACTATTTACCTAGAAATGCTGCAACACTGTGATGCTTTTGGGTGTAGAAAGTGTGGGAATATATCAATGGTGGTACCGATAGCACGAGCGGCTCAACTGTCTGGTTATGCAAGCGTCCCTCAGGTACTTCCCTATCCTACGAAAGGAGGATTGTGGGTTGCAAAAGGGAAACTTAAGCCTGCACTCCACCGAGTTCACGTTTCAGTTGAACCAGGAACCACAACAACAACAACCACCATAACAACCATTACCACAACAATAACAACAACAACCATCACAACCACAACAACCACCACCACAAAAACCACCACCGCAAAAACCACCACCGCAAAAACCACCACCACAAAAACAACCACCACCACCATCACGACGACAACAACCACCACAACCACAACAATCACCACAACCACCACCACCACCACAACAACCTCCACCACCACAACGATCATCACATCCACCAGCATCACAACAACCATCGAAACCACCATCAAAACCACCACCACCACCACCACCATCACAACAGCAACAACAACAACCAACACCACCACAGCAACAACCACGACCACCAACAAAATAACCATCATCACAATCACCACAACAATAACCACTATCACCACCCCACCACCACAACAACATTCACTTTCAAGGCCTGAATTCACTCTAAAACAAGCGCTAGTGTTACATGTTTGACCGCTCCAAGATGGCGGCAGAGTAGACGCATCGCCGCTATACTGAAGAATGGGCATGCTTATTTATATCTGTTATGCTGGGTCAATTCTGGTCTGGTGGGGTTCTTCTAAAAATGGAGGAACACAATGCAAGATTCAACACACCTTAAGGGTACAAGGTAGACACGTAAACTCGACATGGCTCTACAATAGTGTTATTGTTACAGTTGATCCTGTACACACCTTTGATACAACAAAGGAAGTTATCTAAAAGAAATAGTCAATCAGGGGGAATGGGGCTTGGGAGGTGGGTCTGGAGGGGGATGTCCCCGGCGGAACACGTGTGATTGTCTCAGGGGTACACTTTGGAAAAGGAAGGGACTGGGACTCGACGCTACATCTGTAAGGAGTGTTTGATGTGTGTGATTAAATTAGGGTAGGAGTAAGGGGAAGATACGCTACGATTCTGGCTCCGTTAAGTGGAAATCTGATGCCTGGCTTATTCTCTCTCTTAGTCTGGGGATACAGGTGAGTGTAGTGTGTGCCCCGAGTGGGTCTGGCGGGGAAATTAGAAGGGACCCGGGATGGCCAGGACGGCAATACTAGTCTGTTGGTCCCGGGATTCCTTTTCCAGGGGTAGGAGGGCGATATCCGAGAGTGTAAGCGGAAGGGCTCCACTTCAGAGGCCGTGACAAGGTGGGGTAGTTGGCCTGGTTCGGGGGAGCATCGTGGCCCTCGGGTCCCTAGACTATTCATAGTCTCAGTGAGTCCGTGGGTCGAGGATGAGGTCAGGAACTCCTGCAATGCCGAGCCGCCTCTAACAAGCTCGGTTGTGCCACCTCTAGCAGACACGGAGGGTACAGGAACTCCTTCTGCAATGCCAAGCCACCTCCAGCAAGCTCGGTTGTGTCGCCTTTAGCAGCCATGGAAGGGTACAGGAATTCCTTCTGTGTTGCCAAGCCGCCTCCAGCAAGCTTGAGTGTGCCACTTAGAGTGGGCACTGGATTGATGACCTCCCGTCGTCAGCGGTACTGGTGGCTCGGGTTGCAATGATAGCTAGGTGGCGACTCTGGGCTAGAGGGTCTTCCAGGAGCGGTGCGCGTGGAATTTTTGTGTCCTTCTGGTTCTGACACTCGTACTGTGGCTATCTGGTAGTGGCTTCTGGTGGTGCACTGAATTTCTGTGGTTGCAGTTGGAGCAGGAACTGAGGTGCATCTCCTTATTGTCGTCGTTGTCCCGGGCATAATAATATCTGAGGTTCTCTTGGAGGGAACTCTTATTGCGTGCTCATGGCCTTTGGTTCCTTCTTCCTCGCATTAAAAAAAAATAATAATAATAATCATCCTGACTACTATACGTGACGGAATTTCTTGTATGCTAGTTACGATACTTGGTAGTTCCAGTTCAACCCACATCACCTCAATTAATGTTTTCTTGGGACAACCTAGGACAATCCTCATGGCCTTATTTTGTACCATATCCAATTTCTTAAGGTGCTTCCGACTATATTGTACGAAGACAGGGGCTGCATAATCTATCAGGGATCTGACAGTACTAATGTACATCTATCAGAGAACTGGGATGCCAACTCATCTTCCCTGGTTAACCATGACTCGCAATGGGGCAGGTCTAGGGAGGCATACATTACAAACATAAATGCATTCAGGGCCTTTATGATAGGTAACCTGGATCCCAAGTATTTGTAGGAACTTACTCTTTTTAGTTTAACAGAGTTAATATTAGGAAGTTTGCACCTCTTATCCCATCCCTGAACTTTGGTTTTTGATTCATTAATAACGAGTCCCATATACACATAGTCTCCAACTGTTGCAGGGCTGTACATAAAATCGAAGAGGATTTGCACTGGAGTAAGATGTCATCAGCATAGATAATTACCTCCGTACCTGGAGGGACAACCGAAGATGTGAATGAACGTTGTGGGATGGGTGTGATTGAGAATATTAGGAGAAATACACTGAGGTAATTTGGACATGTGGAGAGAATGGAGAATGAAAGACTGATTAAGAAGGTGTATGTAGATGAAGTGGAGGATGGGAGAGGGAGGGAGAGACCGAGGATGAGGTGGAGAGATGGAGTTGTGAGGTATATATGAGAGAGAGGGAATGAGTTGGGGGGAGGGCAGTCAAATGGTGGGTGACAGAGCGACTTGGAGGCGTTTTGTCTGCGGCCACCCTTTGCGGGATTAGGGCGTCAGGCTATAGAGGGAAAGTGTGGCGTGCAATTTTGTCCATTAATATTGTTACGTCCCCGTCCCACGCTGCCACAGGCTCCAACAGCAGTAGTTCAGTGTAGGAAGGACGTTGCCTAGTGAGTTCTTCCTGGAGGGAGCCTTTCGGTGTACAGTACACAGGATCGGCTCAGGTGTAGTAAATAAACACTGGCTTCTTAAGTTCACTGTCTTTATTTTCCAAATAATTACACTTAATGCTCTCCAACTTCATTGTTTTCACAAGCACCGAAGATACACGAACCGCAATAACACTTCACTGTTTGCCAACAACACTTCACTATTTTCGCAAGTAGGCCTACTGATGATAAACAAACTTCACTGACACTGCACAACACTCAAACTAAACTGAAAACCGACTCAAACTGCTCCAGTTTCTACTCCATATTTATATAAGCTTCCTATATTCTCGAGTGTTCTACATTCTAGTTGAGGCAACAGTTGCCAACTCGGAGATATCCAAACCGTGCCAGAATTTTCTTACACTGCATAACAGTCTAAATTATTTGGCACACAAATTTAAATTAAACTGCATACTTTAACAAACAATGACATAAATAAAAGATTATAGAGAAAGAGGACACAAAAGTTGAATGTACAACTTACAAGATAACTACGCTCACAAACAGCAGGCTAAATGCCAACTCTGACTCGTAACGGAACTACGGTACGAGAAACATCGGGAAATGTCAGAGTACTCTAGCATTACCTAACTGACGAATCCTGCTTCTCAACACTTCCCCCTCCACAGTCCTTTTTCATCCCGACAAAACTACCCAATGTATACAAACATAAACCTTAATCCTAATGAAACATCTAACTATACACAAAATAATCCTCCAACTTATCAAGTTAGTCTTCACCTGTGCCAAGTCTGACGACATCCCTGCACCTCCAGACAGTCCATTCCTCCTGGAATGTCTTGATCCTCTTCCTGATACACTTCTTCTCTTCGGAAACTGTCACCATCCTCTTATACTTCAGCTCGTTGGTCCTCCTCAACATCCTCGGCTGCAGGAGAGCAAGATTCCTTGGAGAAATCCCAGCTCTACTGTCCTGGCCCATGGTACTGCCACAGACGATTCACGTGTACCACCTTCGGACGAGACTTCCTGCCTCCCCGAATCCGGTACGTTACGTCTGATAGGCGGTCCAACACAATATAAGGTTCGTCCCATGGGCTCTGCAGCTTCGGTGACTGTCCCTTCTTCCACTGAGGATTGTATGACCAAACTCTGCCCCCATCCTTGAAGCTCACCTTACTTGGCTTGGCATCATACTTGCACTTCACCACGTCACCTGAAAACTTCAGGGCTCCTCGCACTTGATGATGTACCTCAGCCAGCCTTTCCTGAAGATGCGTCACATACCTGGAGGTGTCTGTAGGCAGCTCTTCACCAGGTGGTCTTCCCACTAACAAGTCAACAGAGAAGAGTAACTCGTGGCCCAACATCAGTTTTGCAGGAGTGTAGCCGGTAGACTCATAAGATGCAGACCAATACGCCATCAGCAAAGCAGGTAATTTCTGTCCCCATTCTGTTTGTCTCTCTATACAGTACTTGGCCAGTTCTCGTTCCAGGGTCCAGTTGAATTTCTCCATCATCCCATCTGACTGTGGCCTTAGTGTGGTCAGCTTGGTCTTCTTGATCCCCAATAACTTGCAGCATTCACAGAACACAGCAGACTCGAAGTTTCGACCTTGGTCTGAATGTAGCTCTTGTGGCATCCCAGAACGACAGAAAAATGGTCAACCAACACCTGAGCAACAGTCGCAGCTCCTTGATCGGGGATGGCATAGGTTTCTGACCACTTTGTAGTCTATCGTGACGCATATATACCGGTTTCCTCTTTCAGTGAGTGGCAGAGGTCCAGCAATGTCCAGCGCAACTCTTTCCATCGGTGCATCCACTTGTTACAGCTGAAGAGGGGCGCAACCACGTTTCTTGGGTCCCTTCTTGGCACAGCATACATCACAGGCCTGACACCACGCTTCAACATCCTGACGCATGCCAGTCCAGTAGAACCTCTGTTGCAGCCAACTTAGAGTTTTCTTCACTCCCAGGTGCCCACTAATGATCTGGTTATGAGACCATCTAAGATCCCAGATCTCATTTGCTTTGGAACCACCAGTTGCCAATACTTGCTGAGGCCATCGGGCGTCTCCTACTGACGATTCAGTAGTCCGTTGTTCAAATGAAGAAGGTCCCACTGAATCCAGTAGCTCTTGGTCGCAGGGCTTAACATGGAAGCTTCTTCCCAAGATGGTCGCGCTGTACTCTGCTGCAGCCACTCTAGCACTGGTTGTAAGTCCTTATCCTCCATCTGCATCCTCTTCAGGTCTTCTTCCTCTGACGCTGGCCCTGTTACTAAAGTACGGAAGCATTTTTTGCTAATATTCCCATTCCTACTACACTCCTTGCTGTCTGTTCTTCCATCTTCTCGCACACTATTTATCAAGGTTCTCCTGCATTTCCTCAGTGGTGGGGCTTATTGGGAAAAACTGGCTGGTTGTTGCCTCTCGTCACCAGCCTTCACTAGTTTACCCTCATCCTTCTCATTTGGACACTAACAGCTGAAGCGTTCCACCTCACCACATGTCCAACACCAGTTTGTTGCAATCGTGGGTTTCCTTGCACTGCACCATTTTTGCTCCTTCTTCCATTTGTAACAATCCACTTTCTTGTGTTGCAGCTTCCTGCAGAACCAGCAACCTCCTCTGATCTTCCCCTGTTCTCTCTTCCACTTGTTGCAATCCACTTTCCGATGTCCTGGGTTCTCACAATACCGGCAACTTCCTCTGATCTTCTGTTCCCTCTTCCACTTATAACAATCCCCTTTCTTATGTCCTGGCTTTTCACGGTACCAGCATCTTCCTTCAATAAATTCCACTTCACGTACTTGCGCCTTTCTTGCCTTGAATCCTGCACTACGACCTGTATGAAAAGTGGACGTACTGGACCTGACATCGGATTCAAACTCTGCTTTTTGCATGCTTCTGGGTTGTGTCTGCTTCACTTGCACTTTCAACTCTGCGCTGTCAAGAGCATCAATGAACTGGTCCCAACAGGTTTGGTGCTGCTCCAGGGTATGCCTTGTATGCCATAATCTCCAGATCATGAGCAAGTTGCTGGAGGGATTCGCCTCAAGCCCGTACACGGATCCGGAATCTTGCCTTGTAAACCTCAGTCTGGTACATGGTCCCGTATCTGTGCTCCAGCACTTCTACTATAGGGACTGATAATTGTTCCTCACTATTACTGACATCTGGCCCCAAATTTCCATTGTGGCACCCATAAGGCTAGTAGCAAGCTGCACTGTCCTCTACCTATCATCCTGTTAAGAAGGAAGCTAGATTTGCCAGTTAGGTAGCCGAGATGTTTCTCGACGTTTCCCGATGTTTACAGTAGCTAAACTGCTAAAGTCCGTGCAATCAGGAAATATCAAAAGGCCACTCCCCTTCCCGGCTGTACTTCCACGGCTGGCAGCGCTATCTATAACACTATCGATAATTACTAAGAATATTTGAGTACACTCTTTACTAATTTTCGCTTCTTAACATGTTTACAGTTTTCAACAACTCGTATTTCAATTTCTCATGTGTCATTGATTACACTGAGGATGACATCAGTGATCGGAAACTTTACATAATAGTCTCACTGGACTGGGCAGTGATAACTTTTTTTTTTTTTTCTAGTACGCAAAGGCTTGAGGCTAGAGGTTAGGCTGCACGGCGCCGGCAGGCACCCGCGGCGCCAGTGACCCCGAGGCTCTGACGGGGGGGGGGGGGGATGGCTTCTTCCATCCATACCCAAACCCTCTACCCCTGGTAGGCCAGCCGGTGCAGGAAGACTTGTCAGCCAAGCCAGGAATATCGTTCTCAACGTCTTCCAGTATTTCGATAAGGACAAGAAAGAGCCAATAGCAGATGTGGTGAAGAAAACCTCTGAGGCAACGAAAGTTTCGCAGCCTGTAGATTTATTTATTTATTTATTTATTTATTTATTTTATAATGAATGGAGGAAGGAAAAAAAATAAGTCCATGTGCCTAAAGGCATCCTCCATTCATAAAATACTTATAACAATTTGGTTTAAAATCGAGAGGATTAAATGTTTGTGGGAAGCAACTCCCAGGAAGTGAATTCCAGAGAGTAGTAGTTCTGGAGATAAATTAATTTTGATAAGCAGAGGTTCTGCATTGTGGGGGAGAGAGTGTGAGCTCATGGGCGCTCCCAGCTGCCCGAGTATATCGGGAGAAAATGTGAAGACGAGGCACAATTGAAGCCAGTTCGTTAGAGCACTTACAGTAAAAATATCGATAAAATAGTGCTAAAGAAGCAACATCTCTACGTACTGATAACGGAGGAAGGTCCTTCGTTATGGCAGGATTATTGATTAATCTAATGGCTTTATTTTGAATTTTGTCCAACTGCCTCAATGCAACCGCTCCACATCCACTCCACAGTGGCGAACAGTATTCGTTCTGAGAACGCACATAACTTTTGTATATTGTGGCCAACTGCTCGTCAGTGAAGAATTCACGAACTGTACAAAAGTCCCAATTTTTTAGAAGCATTTTTAGCAAGGGATTTAACATACAGTAAGCTGTCCAGCTTAGATTAGTGTTTAGTGTGACACCTAGGCTATCAGTTGTAGTGGATATGGGAATATTGACATTATTTAAAATTTAAGTGGGAGTCTGAGGGATTCTCTTTGTTGGATAAATTAATGTATTTAGTTTTCTGAGCAATAAATGAGGCCAGATTTGTTTGTTCCCATTGATTAATTTTAGAAAGGTCCTGGTTCAGAGAAATTGCTGTGTTTCTTTGGGAATCCATAATATCAGATTGTGTAAAGGAGGTACTAAATGTGAAAGAACTATGAAGTGTCGAGTCATTAACATAAGAGTGTATTGGGCTGTGAGTAACAGATAGGAGGTCATTTATATGAATGAGAAAGAGGGTTGGGGCCAAAACCGATCCCTGAGGTACGCCAGCATTTATGGAATGAAATTGGGAATAAATTCCATCTACCATGACCCGTATTTTTCTGTTATGAAGGTAAGAATAAATTAGAGGAACCAGTGATGCAAGGCCATATAGTGTGACATCTTAGACAATATGGCCCGGTGCCATACCCGGTACTCTGTCATATGCTTTTGAAATATCAAGTGCTATTGTGTGTGTTTCACCATGTTGGTCTATTGTTTTGTTAATTTGATGGGTAAGAAGGCAAAGAATGTCTACAGTTGAACGTTCTTGTCTAAATCCATACTGCCGATCATTGTTTAATTTATTGATTTCTAGGTGCTTGACTATGTGTTTGTTTATGTCTCAAAAACTTTACCGAGAACAGAAGTTAAACCGATTGGTCTGTAGTTTGATGGATCAGAAGTGGCCCCCTTTTTAGGAACAGGATGGATAATTGCTTCTTTCCAAGAGGCTGGAAAGCTTGAGGTATAGATGCATAAGCGGAAAATTTTTGCCAATATAGGAGCCAACACTGGAGAGCAGTTATTAAGTACTACTGAAGGAATTTCATCTGGACCAGTAGCTTTGTCCACTGAGAGATTCTGTATTACAGCTTGTACGTGTATCTTGGGTGAATCTTGAAATGGGGTAATTGAGGGGAATCAAAAACAAGTACAGGAATACTGTGATTTTCTGTATTTAGGGTTGGGTGTGTTGAAATAAAAAATATCAACAAGAAGGTTGGCTTTTCCACGAGGGTCACTTACTAGATTTCCATTGGGGGACTGTAACGGTGGAATGGAAGAGGTGGTTGTGAAGTTTAATTTGAATGAATTATGGGTACACCAGAATATTTTGTTATCATTTGGATTGTTTAGTAGTTTGTTAGCTTGTCCATGAAGAAAGTTTGATTTAAAAAGATTGATAATAATTTTCGCATGGTTTCTGGTATTTCTATAATAGTTAAAGGCTTCCTTAGTTTTGGTCCTTGTATAAGTGTTGTAGGCTATTGTTTTATGTTGTTACTCTAGCACAATTGTGGTCAAACCATTTACGAGAATTACATATTTTTCTGTAACCATGATGGGGAATGAATGTTTCCATGCCGACTTTAATGAAATCCTGTATGTGGCCCAGTGTGTTGTCTGCATCTTGTGAGAAAAAGGAGGTCCAAGGAACATCCATGAAAAAATTTTGGAGACCCTCCCAGTCTGCCCTGTCGTAGTGCCACTTAGTCACCACGACAGGTTCAGAACAGGAGGGTGTGGTAGGTGTTAAACTGGTGGTTTGTATCAGACAATGATCCGAGGGGGGACTTCACTTCGACTTTCTAATTACCGGTATCTGAATTGGTTGTTAGAAACAAGTCCAATAGGTGGGGAATTTGATCGGGGTTGTCTGGTATATGGGTAGGTTGATTGAGTAACTGGGTGAGATTAAATGAGTCTGCAAATAGCTCACATTCAAGACCAGAGTCATCAGTTCTAGCTGTATAAGTGAGTCATTCAGCATTATGGGCATTAAAATCACCCAGGATAGTAATTTCTAATGCAGTATTAATGTTGAGGACATTTAGTTGTGAAGACAGAAAGTCAAATAAACTCGGCTCTGGAGGGGCATTAGGGGAACGATAAACACAACAGAAATACTTAATTTTACCAAAGTCCTTTCTGATGCAGTGTCAACGACCATTGGGCATGCTGCTCGCTCTGTCTCACTATCCCCCTCTCTGTACCTCTCACTAGCACCTGAGGGATGTGCCGGGTGCTGACCCTCAACCAAACACTGTTCAAGGACTTCGGCTCTGTTACTCATTTCCTGTATTTCGCGTCTCACTTTATGCTCTACTGTACTGGAAACCTCTTCCTTCACTTTTCGTACCTGGTCGCACATTCTCTCTACCTTGATGCGCGCCACCTCTTGTTTGAGTTTCCTGGTCCCATCCTGCAGCTCCTCACACAGCTGGTGAACCTCCTGTCTGTGCCCACTTAGCAGTTCCTCTGGTTTTGCGTGGTGTTGTCTTTGGGCTTCTTCCAGTTCTTCTTGATATTTGTTTTGTTCTCAGAATTTTCTTTTTCTTCTAGATATATTTGTTCTTGCTTTGCTTCTTGATATTTCTTTGTATGACGATATTTGTTTTGTTCTTGCAGTGTTTCCCAGTATTTCTTTTGTTTTTGCCATGCTTCCCAGTATTTATTTTGTTCTCTCTGTGCTTCCCAGTATTTCTTTTGTTCTTCACACTGTGCTTCCCAATATTTCTTTTGTTCTTCATAGTATTTCTTTTGTTCATCATGATGTGCTCACAACACTGCAAATATGTCTGCCAGAGATATGTCCGCCGTTTTGGCAGCCTGTCCACGCATCTCCATCTCTCAGCACGTATCCCTACTCCTGGCACCAATTTGTTATACCATAGGGGAGTTCATTGATACGTCGAGAATGATGCGTACACAGGCCAGGATGCTAATCAAAGGCCGCTGAATGTTTCAGGGTTTTATTACTTCCAAGCACAATAGAGATATAGCCTACTTGCAATACGCTGTGGTCTCTCTCTCTCTCTCTCTCTCTCTCTCTCTCTCTCTCTCTCTCACTGTCCCATCACTGACTGATTGACTGTCATTCACTGACTTTGACTACTCCGTCTTTCACTGATTAATTCTTACTGTTTGGCTCACTAACTCACTGACTCTTTGTCACTGTCCGTCCACCACTGATTCACTGACTGTCCGTTGCTGACTGACTCACCGTCTGACTGGCTGTCGCTCACCTGCCAATGGCTCACTGACTCGCTGTCGCGCACAAAACTCATTCTGTCCATTACTGATTGGCGAGGCAGTCCATTTACTATCTCCCCCCCCCCCCAACACCACCTCCAGCACAGTCCTGAATATTCTAGAGCCTGGGAGATAACTCGCATTTTCTCGCGCAATAATGAATTTTCTTATCCCAAGGAGAGAATTCACGCTTTCTCAGTCAGTAATGAATATTCGACACTCTAGGAGAGAACGCACATTTTCCTACGTAATAGTGCACTTAAATTAACAGTACACCATAATAGTACTGACAAGACTAATTCCTAAGGTAAGAGAGGAAGAAAATAAAATAGACAAGTCCATGTAGTTCTCTAGAATGTTCCTTACATCAGTTAATACAAAACATTAACCTTATCCTATGGCATAACACGTACTCTCTAGAATGTTCCTCATATCGCCAGATATAAACGACAAACCTAATCCTACTGGCATAACAGTATTAGCTGGCAACATCAACAGAATTATCCTGTGCACCTGAATTTCTACGCAGGAAACTAAATGCACTTGTGTCATATCTTTTTTCCTATATGCAAGGAACAAGGAACCAAAGGTTAGAAGCCCACAAACTGATCTCTTCAAGAAAAAATCCTAAAAGATAATAGAAAGCTATATTCAAGATCCATTCATTTCGAGATGCCTGGACACTGCATTTAAAAGACTGGAGGTCATAGGCAGCAGGAAATACAGACAGGGGAAAACAGTTCCAGAGTTGTCTTGTTGCAAATATGAAGGAATGGGAGTAATGGTTAACTCTTGCATTAGAGAGCTGGACAGAAAAGGGATGCGAGTTTGCTACTAGACGGGTGCTACGCACCCGCCGTAGTGGTAGTGGGATGCAAGCTGAAAGTTCAGAGTAGCAGTGGCCACTGAAGTAGCGATAGAAAAGAAATAAAGATGCAACAGGGCGGTGAAGAGACAGGTTGAATGGAACCAGTAAGAGGGGAGAGTTAATGAGCAAAAAGCCTCTGACTCCATCTTGTTGAGAAGAGCTGTATGTGGGAAGCCTTCCCACACATGAGAGTTGTACCTTGCACAGGGGCAAACAAAACCCGTGCATAGTAAAAAAAACTGTGCGGGGGTAAAGAAGGCGTGGAGCCGACTTAGCACACCAAATCTCTTAGAAGCAGATTTTACAAGGGAGGTGATATGATCTTTCCAATTTAAATCTCGAGAGAATGAAACCCCAAGTATGTTCAACGATGATTCAGGATTAAGCTGGGTATTGTGTGAGATTAGAGATTATTACTATGGTAGATTTTGACGGGTCGAAAGATGTAAGAACTGAGTTTTTATGCATTAAAAACAAGATTACTTTTACCTCGATCGGAGGTGTGATCCAAGTCATACATTAGGTGTGCCATAGCCTCATCCCTTCCCTGTTGAAGTAACTGCTGAAATGGATGCTGCGAGAAGCGGATGGAAACGTGAAGGGTGGAGTCATCAGCGTACGAGTCAACAGGGTTAAACGAACAGCTTAGAGGGCCAATGATAAATAGAACGACGAGAGCTGATGATAGGACAGAACCCTGAGGAACACCACTATTATAGCATTACACTCCACGTGCTGCACACTATAATTATTTTTGGTACAGTCTCATCTCCCATCACATATTTAAATACTTGCCATTCAGGCCGTACCAAACAACTCTGGCTCATGCAGCTTTACCAGATCAAACAGTTCATAGCATGCAGGCTGATAAGGACAGCTGTAACTTTTAAATTCTTTCAAGTATAGAAAAATTTGTGTTACAGTAAGTGTGGATCTCACTCAAGGCCTAGAATGTGTAATCAGCATACCTTAATCATAAGTAGTTAACTCAGGAGTACATGAACGCATCGTTTTTAACACTGATAAAACATCTCAACAGATGAGCGCCATAGAGATAAGCTCAAGTTTCCACGTGTCACCCACTTGTGTTGGTCTCCCCCAAGTGTCAGTACATACAGTATTTCACACACACACACACACACACATATTATATATATATATATATATATATATATATATATATATATATATATATATATATATATATATATATATATGTACACACACACACACACACACACACACACACACATATATATATATATATATATATATATATATATATATATATATATATATATATGTGTGTGTGTGTGTGTGTGTGTGTGTGTTGAGAAGCGGGATTTGGTAGTTAGGTAGTCCGGAAGTTTCTCAAAGGTTCTTGTAGTTCCGGTACAAGTCAGAGTTGCCAGTTAGCCTGCTGTTTGTGAGCGTTGTTATTTTGTAAGATGTACATTAACTTTTGTGCTGTTTCTCAACAATGCTTTATTTATGTTATTGTTTGTTAAATTATGTAATTTAATTTAAGTTTTTACGCTAAGTAATTTACAGTGTTATGTAGTGTATGAAAACTTTGGCAAGTTTTGGATGTCTCTGAGTTGGTAACTGTTGTAACTGTTGCTCCCTTGGGAATACACGAGAACTGTGGAGACGTGTAGATAGGAAGCCTGTATAAGGCTGGGCACTGCACTTAGTGACGGCCTGCCTGACGCACGTGTGCCAGCCTCAGCTCTCACTCGGTGACGCCCCCAACTCTCACTTCGTCCTACTTTAATCATCTGAATCATATCACCTAATAAACCATCCCTATAAATCACCCCTCCTACCTCTTTTCCTGTCGTCTTCTAACTTCCCTATCTGTACTAACCCTGCTTTCTGGTGAAGTCGGAGATATTTTCTGGACCCCCCCCCCCACTACCTTGTTGGGGCCACGGCCATAGCAGTAGCCGGGGGTCCAGGAGATATAGCCGTGCGCCTGAAAGACTCGGCCTTTGCTCTCCAACTTCCTTCCCATCTTGCTGGTTAAAGATTGGGTAGGACTGCGGTCCTAACAATCTGAAACCACCCTGCTCTTACAACAAGTTTCGTGATCAGGGTAAAGGCACCAACACCTCATCCTGCACGCCCATTGCACCCCGGGACCTGTGCAAAAGTGAGGTGTTTGGCTTTTTCCTCCCCTTTTATTAACAACATGCACTACACTTCCCTCCCCCCCTTTATTTAATTATGGCTCTATCAGTTAAATTCAAATGCACCCTCCCATCCCTACCCTCAGATCCTGGTCAGACCTTGTTTGCAATAACCGAAACCCCTTTTGTTAACCTTTTCACCAACAGCAAAGACAAAATTGTTAAAGTTACCCTTGCCTCTCAGACACATCTTGATGCTTACCTTTCCCCCACCAACCTACCCAAATTCTTGGATGCTGGTTATGAGTTGATCTCAACACCAGAACTGAAGGCAGCCTGTACCATCCTTGCAAGACGTGTCACCAGACATGTCCTTAGCCAAGACGACACGGACCTGATGACCGAACTCTCTCGACAAAATGACGTTAACGTTGCCCAAATTCTTCGTCTGGAAAACTCATCTTCTATCAAAATTCGCTGTGCCTCCCCCCAAGAAATTCAGAAACTTTTCATTCATGGCATCAAGGCTTTTCATTCAATCATCCCTCCCAGCAACCTAAAAGCCGAGCAGTGGTTTGATCTTGCCCAATGTTTTCGATGCTACGGCTTTGGACATCAAACCAGATCATGCAAAAAAAAAGACTTGTTCCAAATGTTCTATGCAGGGCCATTTTTACACCAACTGTACCAGTAGCACCATCAAATGTATTAACTGTGGCGAAGGCCACACTGCGATTGTTGGTAACTGCCACACTAAGAAAAACCTATTAAAGAATGCCCGAGCTAGCCACCTACCTACCCAGAACACTAACTCACACCAACCCCTCACTGCACCTCAACACTCATCCTCCATTTCATACGCTCAAGCAGCCCAATCATCCTCTCAGCCTTCAACTCACGCACCCAACACTCACTGTACTCCTCACTCCATCACCACCACCCCTAACCCCCTTACTTCCCCTCACACTTCATCCTTTGACCCCCTCCTGTATACTAAAATCACCATTGTAATGCAAGCCACCCTACATCACTCTCAGGCTACAAAAATCCCCTTTGCAAACCTCATCAATGAGGCACTGACTGCAAACGACCTACCCACCATTGTCATACCCCCTTCATGGCAATCCCACATCTCAAACCCTTCCCCCACTGTAACCCCCTCCTCATGGTCTCACAACAACTCACACCCTCCTACCGCAACCCCTCCCATCCCCCCCACCCCCGCCATCACTAACTCACCAACTCACGCATCACCCCACCACACTGCCGCTCCCCCCCAGGTATCTACACTCCTTCAATCCCCCCGTCCCACCCCACTCCTCCCCACCCATCCTCCCCAACTTAGTCCCAAGACCCTTCCTCCATCTTCCCAAACCCCCTAACCCTCAACCTCAACAACACCAACCAGCACTATCTCCAACCCCATGCTCCCCCCACCAGCCCCCATTACCACCTCCATCAGAGATCGCAGTGCTTCCTGCAAACGGAAAGCCTCAGAATCCCCTGAATCCCTCTCCCCACACTTCCCCACATCTCACAACGCCCACCAGTCACGACCTAGAAAACGTAGTCTCCCTACGCACTGAAAGAGAACCCCATCCTTCTCCTCCGCCTCACCTCATAACACCACACATATAACACACTCAGACTCACCCTCACATCATCACGAACATGATTAAAGTCATACAGTTTAACATCAGACACCATTACTCAAACAGGCACATAGTCACCCAACTCATACAAGAACACGACCCAGACATAACACTACTCAACAGCACTTCACCAACAACATCAGGAAAATCAAACACTACGGCTACACTACACTCCAAACCGACGAGGGTCCACACGATGGAGTAGCCATTATGATCAAGGGCTCCATTAAACACGAATTCATCACAACATGGAGACATAAACACTTTTTAGCAGTCAAGACATACACCACCCTCGGCCCCCTCATAGTCTCCACCACATACACCAGACCCAACACTGGCATCCCCTTCACAGACATAAACAGACTCTTTAACAACACAGCTCCAACATTATTCATTTCAGACTTAAATGAACTACACAGAACATTCCAACACAGCACAAAAAACAACCACGGTACACAAATGTTTGCTATTTACAGCCACAAAAGACTCAACTTTCTTGGACCTGATTTCAGCACCACATTCACACCTAAGGGATCAGGAAAACCCGACCTCATTTTCGCCAACAGAGCATTTAACATCTTTCATCACCACATTGCTCCTGGCCCAATCTCAGGGTCCGATCATATTCCCATAATCATGACCATTTCCGCCAACCCGTTCCTGATCCCCAGCACACTACATTATGATTACATACATGTAGACTGGGATGCCTTCAAACAAACACTTTCAGAACAGGAATATATCACTAACTATGAGGGGAAACATCACACTGACATCGAAGAACAATGCAAACACCTCCATACATGTATACTTAACACTGCCAACCTTACAATTCCCAAAACTACACACACACCCATTTACACAGTCATACCTTCAATACGAACACAGAGACTCCTAGTGTGTTACCGTCGCCGGTTTTAACAAAACTAACACAACTTTGACCAAGTACGGTTCGACCTGTCCCACCTTCGGACGCACATAATTAACAGTCTTGAATCCGACCATAATGCACGCTGGAGACGCCTCATAGAAAATGCACAACAACACAGGAAAACAAGACCCTGGGAGTTTTGGAAACACATCCGACGTCTAAAGGGCGTTAGCACACCATCAGTATTGAAACTAACTGTTAAAAACAGAGAAATTACAGACCCCAGGGAAATCACAGACACCTTCAAAAACGCCTGGCAACAAGTATACTACCCCAACCCTCCTCATCCTGCCGCAACACGACACATAAGACATATAGAACAACACCTCAACACCATTCATAACCACGTTACAACCAGACGCAAACATACACCTGAATAACTGCACCCATTCTCGACGACGAGGTCAAATCTATACTCGCTAGAACTCCAAAAAAGGCGCCGGGTGCCTCAGGTATCGGTTATCACATACTCAAACATCTCCCAGACACATTCATAAATGCACTCACACACCTATACAATGCTGCCCTAGCATCCGGCTACTTTCCGGAGACCTTTAAGACTGCGGCAGCTACCCTCATCCCTAAAAAAGACAAAACAACAACTGATCCCCTAAATTACAGACCCATTAGTCTACTTGAAATGCTATGAAAATTATTCGAACGCATCATTAACAACAGATTACGCCTACACTTAGAAGACGAAAACCTTCTCTGGCCCCGACAATTTGGCTTCAGACCTAGACGCTCCACACAGGACGCCCTCAACATAATTACAAACTACATCCACATTAATCGGAACACCCCCCGCCCTGCATACAAGACCGCGCTCATTACCCGTGACGTTAAACGAGCATTTGACTCAGTATGGTACGTAGGCCTGAAGTGCAAAATCTGCGAACAGTTTCATTTCCCAAGACCTATTCAAAAATTACTTTGCAGCTTTCTGGACAACCGCACTATGCGTATAAAATTTAGAAATAATTATTCTGATTACTTTCAGCTTCATGCAGGTGCACCTCAGGGCTCCGTCCTCGCTCCTACTCTTTACACCCTATATACAAATGACATTCCCCCCCCCCCACTTCATGACGACTCATTAACCATACAATACGCCAACGACATCACTCAGCTTGTACGTGCGACTACAATTGACAGATTGACCACAAAAGCAAGTATAGAGCTTGACCGCGTCGCCTAATGGGAGCAGAAATGGCGGATTCAAGTCAATCCCTTGAAGTGCAGTGTTACATAGTTTCGCACAAAAACAGCCAACCCCCGTCCACTTTTTTTAAATTCGCGTGACCCTAACCGCGTTCCCATTCCTATTAAAAACACCAGCGCCGTACTTGGCCTTACATACGACAGAAATCTGACACTTCACCATCATATTAAAACCAAGACAGCCATCGCCCACAATGCTCTAACACAAATTTACCGCTTTCGCAGTGCTGAGCCGAAAACTAAATTCCATCTGTATAAGGCACTGATCAGACCACTGCTCACATATTCACCATTAAGCATTTCTCTTTCGGCCAAAACTAACATCCTAAATTTACAAAGAATTCAAAATAAAGCCATACGTTGGGCACTATGCATACGATGGGATGATTTTCATACCAATATCAGCATACACGAACGCGCCAACATCTCACCCATTAACACATACCTACACTTCTTACAGGAAAAACAGATCACCAAATTCACCAACACTCATCACGACTTCACTGACTTCTTTACACACATAACATCACCCACAAGACCTCACGCCAACCTTTTCCATCCTGACGCAAGACCTGCACCGACCCCCTGTTCTAAGTATTTATTCACCTCACTATTTTTTATTTTTTTGAGTGTGTGTACGTGTGTGTGCGTGTGTATATGTGCGTGTGTATATGTGCGTGTGTGTGTGTGTGTGTGTGTGTGTGTGTGTGTGTGTGTTCTTACCTAATTGTTCTTACCTAATTGTATCTTTACAGGAATGAGTCAAGCTCGTACTGTCCCGTGTCTTAAACCATATTTATCGTACATATCCTTAAATTTGTGAATTGTTTTGGCACACACTATTTCATTCGGTAGTGCATTCCATTGATCAATTGCTCTGTTTGGGAAACTGAATTTCCTTACGTCTTTATCACCTCTCTTCTTATGCAGTTTTTTGCAGTGTCCTCTTGCTGATGCTTCTCCATATGTTAAGTAATCATTTATGTCTATTTTCTCCTTTCCTGATATGCACTTATATAGCATTATCATATCACCTCTTTTCCTTCTCTCCTGTAGTGTTGGTAGATTGAGTTTATTTAGTCTTTCTTCGTAGCTTAGGTCCCTTAAGCTTGGTATCCATCTTGTAGCGGCCCTTTGAACTTTTTCAATCTTGTCTATATGCTTTTTGAGATGAGGACTCCAGACTACTGATGCATATTCCAGGGTTGGTCTAATGAATGATGTTATTATCCTTCTTAGCATGTCTTCATTTATGTATGTGAATGCTATTCTCATATTTGCAAGCAGTGTATACATGTTCCGTACCTTCTCGCTGATGTGGTCAGCCGGAGATAGTCTGTTATTGATAATCACACCTAGGTCTTTCTCTCTTTCTGATGTGTATAGGGTTTTATTTCCTATCTTATAATCCCAATCAGGTCTTTTTCCACTTTTACCAAACTTGATTACATGACACTTGTCCACATTGAATTCCATTTGCCATGTACTACTCTATTCATGAAGTTTATTTAATTCTTCTTGTAGCTCCCTACAAGAGTCTGTGCTAGTAATTCTCCTTTGTATTTTTGCATCATCTGCAAACATATTCAGATAGCTCTCATTTCCAGTGTTACTGTTTATATCATTTATATACACTAAAAACATGATTGGTGCCAGCACCGAACCCTGTGGTACTCCACTAGTCACTTCTTTCCATGATGAGTAGTTTCCTCTTAGTACTGTCTTCATTTCTCTTTTTATGAGAAAGTCTTGCATCCAGCAAAACAGTTTGCCTCGAATTCCTCCTTGATGGTACAGTTTCCATAAAAGTCTTTGGTGTGGTACTGTGTCAAAAGCTTTCTTGAAATCTAAATAGATACTGTCCACCCATCCTTCCCTTTCCTGTATTGTGTTTGTTACTCTGTCATAGTAGCTCAACAGATTAGTAACACATGATTTTCCTTTTCTGAAACCAAACTGTCTTTCTGTTATCATACTGTGTTCTTCTAGATGATTTACCCAAGCTTTTCTTATAAGTTTTTCTAATACCTTGCTTACAACACTGGTCAGTGATACTGGTCAGTAGTTAAGAGGATTTTGTCTATTTCCTTTCTTGAATAAGTGGACTATATTTGCTTTTTTCCAATTATCAGGTAGTTTCCCTTGACTCAAGGATTTCTTGAAAATTAAAAATAATGGTTTACTTAACTCCTTTGCACATTCTCGTAATACCCAACATGAAATTTCATCAGGACCACTTGCTTTTCCTCTGTCTAATCTACTTAACTCCTCCTGTATTACTTTTTCTGCTATTTGTATATCTGGTAGTATGTGTGGACATGCGTGTTCCACATAGTCCCTCTCAAAAAATTTTTCTTCTGTAAAAACTAATTGGAAATTCTTATTTAGTGCTTCACAAATATCTTTTGTGTATAAGTGATTCCCTCGTCCGTAATGGATTGTATTATATCTTTTACTTTGGTTTTGCTTCTGATATAGCTGTAAAACAGCTTTGGTTGATCACTACTTTTATTTATTATATCCTCCTCAAACTGTTTTTGGGCTTCCCTCCTTATTCTTGTATAGTCGTTTCTTGCCTGTTCGTAATTATTATACGCTCTTTCACTATTGTGTCTTCTGTATCTATTCCACAACAAATCTCTTCTTTCTTTTGATTTTTTACATTCTGTATTGAACCATTTCTGTATTTTCTTATCTGCTTCTTTGTGCTGTGGGATGTACTTCTGGACTCCTATTTCATAAAATTCACAAATTTTTTTATATACAGCATTTAAATCTTGTCCTCGAAGCTCATTTTCCCAATCAACTTCTAAGAAATACTTCTTTAGCTCTTGATAATTTCCCTTTTTATAGTTTAGGCTCTTTTTGTAACTGTCATTGCTGTTTACTATGTCATATGCTATCCTGAAGTTATAATTTAGTACTGCATGATCGCTTTTGCCGAGTGGAGGGTGATATATTAAACTGTCAATGTCATTTTCTTCCCTAGTAAATATTAGATCTAGCACTGAAGGTACTTCAAGTCCTCTTTTTCTGGTGGTTTCCCTCACATGTTGCGTTAAGAAAAACTCTTGTACGAGATCCAGGAGCTTTTGGTCCCAACAGCTTTCTTGGCTATTTATATCTAGAGTATTCCAATTTATATTTGTATTGAAGTCCCAGTTAGTATGATTCTTTCCGATTTCTCTTCCATTTTATGTAGCAATGATCTTATACTCTGAATTGTACTCTCTGCCAGGTCCTCATATTCGTCTCTTTCCCATGTGTTTGATCTGGGTGGCATGTACAAATTGGCTACCATTACTTTACCTTCAGATGTGTCGATCTCTACTGCAGTCATTTCTATTTGTGATGGTATATCTAGGTTTATTTCCTTGACTTTTAGATTTTTCTTAGTTAATATTATAATTCCTCCTCCTTTTTTTTAAATTTCTGTCTCTTCTCCATATATTGTATTCCTCTAAGTTTAGTATGTCATTGGATATCCTTGGTGTTAATTTTGTCTCAGTTAGGCATATTATTTGTGGTTCATTTTCTCTGACATAATCATTCATCTCTAGTAATTTAGATACCATTCCATCCACATTTGAGTACATCAACTTTATCATCTTGTTTATATACTTGTCATGACATGGTTCTACTACCTTCCTCCTTTTTCTTCCATCCTGTTTGTGTACCACTTTCGTACCTGCAATCCTATTACTTTGTAAAAAAAAAAATTCTTCTTCTCCTCTTCTGATCTTCCCTCATTTTTTGCTTTTGCTTCCTCCCTTTTCTCTTTCAGTAATTCCAGTTCCTCTTGTTAGGCATCTTTTTATCCATACATTTTTGAACTCCTCTTTTTCCATAAGATTCTTTGCATTTTTTAGTATCTCTTCCACAGTGTTTACACTCTGGAAAGTCACCTTTAGAGGTCTTGTCTTGCTTTTCTCGTGTTTCCCTAACCATTCGTGTTCCTCTATGTCTTTACTACAGATTTCCTCTGATACTTCTTTCAGTCAGCTCATTACATTTGCCATCTCCTTTTTGTCTCTAGTGATCTTGTTTTTAACTTCTTCCTCTTCTATACCAGTGATTACTATTGATTTATTTATCTCTACTGAATCTCTGACTAACTTTGGATTGTTTTGGATTATTCTTTTCACTTCCTTTTTAATGCTGTTTTCCTCCACCCTTGTTTCTAAGTCTTTCTTTACTTTCACCATTTCAGCATACGTGGTTTCTACATCATTTTTGTAGCTTTGCACAGCTTCATTCACCTGTGTTATCTTCTCCTCAATATCACTGCTCTGGTCCATAAGACTGCTTGCTTGCCTAATTGTCTCTGTGTTATTTTTGAACTCTTCCATAACACTCTCGTGATTGACTACTGTACTTGCCATTTCACTCACTTTTTTCCTAAGCGTACTCAATTCCACTGTTAGTTCACTGATGGTTGTGTCTTTCTTATTGGCCTCCCTTCCTAGTTTTTCTATCTCTTCCTTTTGCAAGTGCATTTGCTTCTTTATTTCATCAATTTCATTTTTGAAAGCCATTTCTAGTTTGTGTACACGTTCAACCAGTCTATTGTGAGTCTCCACTTCAACCAGTTCTTGGTAGAAATCATCATTTTGCTTTTTACTTTTATCCCTTTTCTTTTCCAAATTTGTTTTACTGAAGCATGTATCCATTTTGTAATACTAAATGAACAGAGTATGTACTTACAGAGTATGTACACTTTCCCCGTGTTGCTGTAGTCTAAACAAACCCAGCTGACTCAGCGCATCGTGGTTCTTTGTTCTCTTTGAACCAGTCTTATTTAAACTTATTATTTCTTTTCCTTTTAATAATGAATCATTTAGTCTAACCTGGTACAGAGCTTGACTCATTCAAAGATACTAATTTACGTAATGCCACTGGCCGTGTTGGTCTGGTACGGAGCGCCGATGACGGACGTCTACCTCCGATGACTCCCTGTGTGTGTGTGTGTGTGTGTGTGTATGTGTGTGCGTTACCCCATACAATCTGCCCTCAACTCATAACCAGCAACCTTCAACCTCAATCCTAACAACCTACCGTAAAGCCCACCCCACTGCCTACCGTACCCTTTCCCCCCGTCACACTCCTTCCTCATTGTCACAACAACCTTACCCAACATCCTCATCCTACAAATCCCCCTACCCAAGCTCCGGGAGCCATCATGATCAAAATGACAGTCCATAAGCAATGCTTGACAGAGCCTGTAGCGTAATCCCCCTACCCTGCCTCCCTCAGTAAATAATAACACTTGCACGTGCGGACCCTCCAGTTTCTAACAATCAACACACACATGTTGGGTCAAGCCCCGACTCTCTTTCTCTCCAACTAAAGTCCTTCCTCTCCCACTAAAAAAAAAAAAAAAAAAAATAAAATAAAATATACACACTACACTATGCAACCAGGGTTCCTAAACTCTCAGTAGGACCGGGAGTATAAACTATGGCCTAGTTCCTGTTACCATCGTCGTCGTCGCCCTGGTTGCATAACACTCACCACATATACACAATCATTCTTTACTTTCCTTCCTTTCCCCCCCTTTTCTATACGTCATTCATTCATTCATTCATTCTGGAGGAGTTTCAGTTGGTTTTCAGTTCCGTTTGAGAGTAGTGCAGTTTGTATATCATCGGTACTTGTGAAAATAGTGAAATGTTGTTCGCAAGCATTAACTGTTATTGCAGGTAGTAAAGTTTGTATAGCTCCAGTGCTTGCAAATACAGTGAAATGAAGTTGTAATTATTTGGAAAATAAAATAAAGACAGTGAGCTTAAGAAACCAGTGTTTATTTACAACGCCTGAGGTGATCCTATGTACTGTACACCGAAAGGCTGCCTCCAGGAAGAACTCACTGGGCAACGTCCTTATATGGCTGTTGAAGCCTGTGTCAGTGTGAGTCGGGGACGTAACAATATTAATGTTTATATATACCGTATATATATTAATGTTTATATATATATTATGGTATGTAAGAGATGTACACAAAAATTCAAACTCCCACACGAATATGCATTAATCATTTGAGGGAGTTTTCGAAGTGCTCACCCTCAGCACTGATGAGAAGAATCCTACGATAGCAATCATCCAAAAGTGCAGTTGATTTATATATATATATATATATATATATATATATATATATATATATATATATATATATATATATATATATATATATTGCCAGACGCCATAATCCAGTTAGAGGTGAGGTGGCCTTTTGACTATTTGTTTTATGGGGAGGGGCACCAACCCTCCACCAACCCACTTGTTGACCCGTAGGGAGAACGTATGGTTTGGTTATATGGTTACCACCCAGCGTTGTAAATGGTTTCTTGGCTTACAGGAAAGCATTTGGCTTGTCAATCAATGTAAAGCCACCTGTAAAGGAAAGAAAAGTAATAAGAAGTGACAGGAAAGATGGGAGAAATAGGAAGAGAGGAGGGCAGGCACAGAAAAAGAATGATAAAGGCTAAGGAAGAAGTAGGCAGCACTACATCAAGTGAGTGGATGATGGTCGCCACCACCTACCACTAATATATATATATATATATATATATATATATATATATATATATATATATATATATATATATATATATATATATATATATATATATATACATATAATGTGTGTGTGTCTGTCTATATGCATCTCTCTCTCTCTCTCTCTCTCTAAAATCATCATCATCCTTTGATTGTCCAATGTAGGACCAGCCTATCCTCACCGAAGCAGGGACGATACAGTCAATGTATCTCTACCCGGTGGCTTAGGCTGTCTGGTAGTGACTGTATGTACAGTAGGGTGAGAAGTGCTTGTAAGTGTGATTGTAGTGGCTTTGGATGTGCGGGAAGTCTGTGATCCAAGTGTAATCGGCCTGCCTTAAGCCGACTGGGTGCAAGCATACTATCATGCTCGACACTGGTTCAACTACAGCACTCCTTATTTCCGCCAAAGCAGTAAGTGGCTCGGTGAGCGTTTCCCAAAGTTTTTACAACTCTGGTGGGAGGCGAACCTGCGCCCATCAGCGTGCGAGACGCACACTCTACCACTGTACCACATAAATTCCATATATATATATATATATATATATATATATATATATATATATATATATATATATACTGTACCGTATGTGTAATACATATTTCTTTGACAATATTCCGTACGTAGACGTGGAAGAGGCGGCGGGGCATTTCCGTAGAGTTTTACGTGCCTTTGAAAAGTGAGAGAGACGGGGGGGGGGGGTTGGACATCTACAGTCCAATGTGTATTACTTTATTGGGGCTACGAACAGAATTTTATTCAGCAGAATTCGGTGGTAGTTGTTGTGATGATGGTGGTGGTGGTGTTGGTGGTAGTGGTGATAGCTGTGATGGTGGTGGTGGTGGTGATGGTGGTGGTGGTAGTGGTGATAGCTGTGATGGTGGTGGTGGTGGTGATGGTGGTGGTGGTAGCTGTGGTGGCTCGCCATTACGCCGTAACCACTACCTCACCCATCAGTACCAAGTGTGCATGCACGGGGATGGTTATATTGACGTTTCGGGGATATTGTATTATGTATTTGTTTTGTATTAACCGTAAATGCCATATCTCTTACATTATGGTATAAATACACAAACGGACTTGCCCAAAGAAGTTACTTGCATATGCTGATGCGGAGCCTACCTTTGACCCGGGCTGATGCCCAGCAATCGATTTGTTTCGTTTTTAAAGGTTCCGTCATGCGTGCCTGCGTCGGCCTTGGTCACTTCATGGTGGCTCTCCATACTGTTCGATCTCTTGCAGCTTCCCTACTGAGTCCCTTATCCTTGAGGTCACACTCAATGACTTAATCCCAGGTCTTTTCGGTCCACCTCTCGCAGCCCTACCCCTAACGTTAACACTTCTCACTTTCTGCACCCAATTATTATCCCCCATCCTCTCCAGATGCCCAAACGAACTCAGTCTACCACTCCTCATCACAATACCAATACAGTCCTGTTCCATTCTATCTCTCAACTCTTCCATCGTGAACCTGGCCCCCCCAGGCCTCGCACTCGGGGACGCACTGCATATCCAGTTAATCAGTATCATTTCTGTACATTTGAGTTGCGAATATCCTCTTCCTTTACTGACCAGGTCTCACTACAATACAGCATTACACTCCTAACACATGCCGCATACAAAGATCTCTTAGCACGGAGGGAGAGCCCTCTCAGTGTCAGAAAGGCAACAGCTCCCTGAACTTCTTCCAACCACACCTCACTCTATGCCAACCACAGAGCTTGTTCCAGCCCCACCTGCAGCACATAATATGTCTCCCAAATAACAAAACTCTTCCACACACTCAAAAGACACCAACAAGATCAGTCCTTTCACGTCTGACAACCTTCACATGCTCTCCCCGACACACCGCACACATGAAATCAGCATTACCTCGCAGTCTACCTCTAATGCCACCGCATTACATGCTTATCACAGACACTGCACAAGATGAAATTACTTCCCACGTCCTTGTGGCAAATAGCACGTGGCCACTCTCCCTTTTCTTTGACAGTACCGCCACCAGCCCTAGATACCATCACTTCTGTTTTATCTGCATTTACCTTCAAACCCTTGTGCTCCCTGCCCTCTTTCCACTTCCTAAGTCTTTCCTCCGCCTTCTTTTCTATCTATCTGTCTATCTATCTATCCATTGCCAGACGCCTTAATCCCGCAAGGGGTGGCCGCAAACACATCACCTCCATGTCGTCCTGTCCCCTGCCATTTCACTGCCCTGCTCCCAGCTCACCCCCCCCCCTCTCTCATATACCTCTCCACTCCATCCCTCCATCTCATCCTTGACCTTCCCCTCCTTCTCCCCCCCTCCACCTCACTCACATACACTCTCATCGTCAGTCTCTCGCTCTCCATCCTCTCCACATGGCCAAATCACCTCAGTGTGTTGCTCCTAACGCTTCCTATCACATCCACATCCACACCGTGACGGTCTTCCAGTTTTTCATTTGTCAATTTGTCTCTCCATATGACTCCACATGCTCCTTTCAAATAACTCATTTCCACTGCTCTCACTCTTGACTTGTGTCCCTCCAACAAGGTCCAAGTTTCACTTCCATACATTAGAGTTGGTATCATATTACTGTCATGCAGTAACTTTTTCACTTCCATGCTCACTTCTGTATTTCTCATCACTGCCTTCAAAGAACCAGCAACCTTTCTTCCTTGTTGCACCCTTTCAAGCTCTTCACCTTCTAAACTTCCATCCTTACTCATCACACTACCCAGGTACTTAAACGCACTCACATTTTCCATTTCCTCCTCATCCAGCCTCACTGTACATTCAGTGATTTAATTTCTCTCGAAGACCATAACGTTACTCTTCCTTACATTCAGCTTTAGATTCCGTTTCTTAAACACTCTCCCAAACTCTTTCACCAAGCCTTGTAGTTCCCCTCCGTCTTCACTTAACAACACAGTATAATCTGCAAACAACAGAGCAGGGAGTTTCCAAACACTGCCCTCTCTCATTAGGGCCGCTCCAACATCCACTGCCCTACCTTTTCTTTTTTATAACCCCATCTACATACAGATTGAACAACCATAGAGACATGACACATCATGTTTCAATCCAACTTCAAATAGAAAAATTCACTCAATTCGCTGTCCACACGCACTGCAGCCTTAGCACCCTCATACATACTCTTCACTGCACCCAGCAAATTCCCATTTACTCCATATATTCTTAATACTTTCCACAATCCTTGTCTAGCCACCCTGTTATATGCTTTCCCCAAATTCATGAAGACCACATACAACTTTCCCTTCTCCAGAAACTTGTGTAGATCTGACACAAGGATGAATGTCAGATCTACACAACCTCTTCCCTTCTTAAAACCTCCCTGTTCTTCTCCAACTAATTCCTCTGTTATTTCCCTAATTCTGTCAATAAGTATCCTACCATATACTTTTCCCAAGAAGACAAATGCCCCTATGATTCCCACACACTTCTTTATCCCCTTTTCCTTTGTACAGGGGAATAATTATACCTGACTTCCAATACTCCGGGACTTTAGTTTCCCTCCAGGCCAATCTGCACATCTTCCACATCTTCCACAAAGCACTATTGTGCTTTAGCATTTCACCACGCATTCCATCAATTCCGGGGTCTTTCTCCATTTTGACTTTTTTCATTGCTTCCACAACTTCCATCCTACTGATTCCTTCATCTCTCCTCACATCCCTACTTCTCCCAGCCATTCCCCAGCCATTTATACTGGCATTACTTTCATTCCCTATGTTCAACAATTCATTAAAGTGTTCTCTTCATCTGCTCACTTTTTCTCCATTCTCACTAGTAATCTACATTTTTATCTTTCACTTCCCAACTAATTAATTCTAGTACCCTGTCTAACTCTCTTTGCCTCTTTTCAGAACATTTTCTTCCTTCCTTCCACTCTACACTCAAATTCCTTCCAAATTTCTCATCCACTCTCTTCTCACTCTCTCCTACTAATCTTTTCACCTCTCTCTTCCTCTCTACATGTAACTCTCTCTTCCGTCTCTCAACTTCCTCCACACCGCTGTTTCTCATTCATTCACTATATACTTTCTTCTTTTGTGCCACAGCCTGTATCACCTCTTCATTCCACCATGCTGTTCCTTGCACCCTCTTTCGTTGTTTCTTCACCCCACACACCACCTCACATGCTGCATAGATTTCTTCTGTGAATATCTTGCACACACCTTCCACGTCCCCCATCTGCTCCAAATTATATTTAGCCAATCACTCCTCCACTTCTCTCTCATGTTGTGTCTTTTTTTCCATCCTCCTGCAACCTTTCCATCCTCCTTGTATGATTTACTTCCTCCTGTCCTTTCCTGCTTTTATTCCTCTATTTCCTTTGAACTTTGACTCTCACCACCACCAAGTGGTGGACAGAAAGGCCACTTCCACAGCTTCTATATGCTTTTACATCCATTACACACCTTATTCTATCATCCACACACACATAGTCAGTCATTGCCTTCCGTTCATTCATTTCACCACCCACCCTTCTCATCACTCGCCACGCACACCTGTTAATCATTTTGTGCCTAAAGAGGGTATTAGTTATCACCAACCCCCTCCCGGCACAAATGCCCACTAGAACACTGTCATTCTTATCCACTTCTGCAGGCACACCCCACTCACCAACTATTCCATCCACATTCACATTCCCTACTTTTCCATTCATATCTCCAATCAAAAACACTCTCTCATTCCTTTCAAACTTTTCCATGCACGCTTCCATGTTTGTCCAGAACTCTTCTTTCACTTTGCTTGCACGATCTTGCGTTGGCGCATACATACACACAATCACTTACATTTGTAGTCCAACTTTCAATCTTACCCATACAGTCCTTGAGCCAACTGATCCATACTCTCTTATATTCTCCTTCCATCTCTTGCACACAACGACACACACTCCTTCTTTTGCCCTCTCATTCTCACCCACTCCCGCACATATTCCTCATCCATTCTCCCATTTTCTCACACTCTCACCTCTCCATTTATTGTCAGTTAATCCATACATCCACTTCTGCACCCTCAAGCACCTGGACAATCTCTCTCTCTCTCTCTTTCACCTCATCATTTGCACCCCTTACATTCCATGTCGCAATCTGAACCATGTCCTTTGTTCTGTCCTTAGTCGTCACCTATTGGCCAATACTGGTCCAAGGCTTTTTGTTCGTATTTTTAGTTAGTTGTTTTCCGGGGAGGGGCACTAACCTTCCGCCAACCCACTTGTTGCCACGTAGGGAACACGTGTTGGTTAGTTATAAGGTTACCACTCAGCATTGTCAATTATTTCCTGGTTACAGGAAATCATTTGGCTTGCCATTCATTGTAGAGGTACCCCCAAAACAGAGTACCGCAACACTAACTGGGTGGATGATGGGCGCCCGCACCTACCATTCTCCGCAATTAAGTTGTAATATTGGTATGGTTGTAGGAGGAAGTAAAAAATTCTACCATAATTGGCCGCCATGCTCCACCATCTTTACCTGATTAGCAACCCCTGCCAACGAAGTTGGAGGACGATATGTATTCATGTATGCTTGTCTGTTTTGTTGTTTGTCCACAAGATATCTCCAAAAGTTCTCAGATGAATTTCAGAGAAATTTGGTGGAAGGAAGGGCCATGGGCCAAGAGTGTATTGATTACATTTGGGGGCGGATCCGGATCTGAATCCTATGTACCGGTATCCCACACAATATCTCCAAAAGTTCTCAATGAATTTCAATGCAATTTTGTGGAAAAGTGGCCCATGGGTCAAGGAATAGATTAAATTTGTGGTTGGGGAGATCCTATGTATTCCACACAATATCTTCACGGATCTGAATACAGATCTGCATCTTTTTTAATGACAATGGCACTGGCGGAGGTATGCGCTCTCTGAGTGCTTTTAAGTATATATATATATATATATATATATATATATATATATATATATATATATATATATATATATATATATATATATATATCCCATTGGAGCCCAGTGTCCAGAGTATTGGACAAAACTGGGATTTTTCAAGTCTTTATAAAGTAGGGAACTCCCGGGTAGGGACCTATGAGCTTCGCGACTATGAGCCGATAGGCGGAGGGTGGTACGCTTAGTGCCCTCCCAGTGCAATGCCTCGCCCAGCACCGCTTGGATCCAATGGGTTAATGACTGGCAAACCTATCGGTCTCTTTAAATACGTATGTGTGTGTGTGTGTGTGTGTGTGTGTGTGTGTGTGTGTGTGTGTGTGTGTGTGTGTATCGTTGAGAAGCAGCATTTACTAGAAGTTTCCCAATTTCTCGTAGTTCTGTACTTACATCACAAGTCAGAGTTGCCAGTTAGCCTGCTGTTTGTGAGCGTAGTTATTTCGTAAGTTGTGTATTAATTTTTTTGCTCTTTTTCTCTGTAATGTTTTATTTATGTGACTGTTTGTTAAATTACATAATTTGATTTAAGTTTGTATGCTATATAATTTAGAGTGTTAAGCAGTGTAAGTTCTGGCATGTTTTGGATGTCTCCGAGCTGGTAACTGTTGTAACTGTTGCACTCTCTGGAATACACTAGAACTGTGCAGAAGTTTAGAAGACTCTGGAATACAGGAAGATTATATAAGGATGAGGAAGAGACTAGTGGAGTTCAGTCAGTTTTCAGTTCAGTTTGAGTGTACTGTACGGTAACTTCTCGTATTTGGACGCATTTTACTTCGACGCCTCATTTTTTGCGCAAGAAAAAAGTTTCCAAGTTGTCTCACACTTCGCTGATTTCCCTACATTTCGCTGCTCCCAGCTGGCAGCCGACAGCGACAAAGTTACCCTAGCCACTATAGCACACAGGTGGAAGAAACTTCCCTCACCTGACTGTGGAAGGTGAGAGCAGAGGAAAGACGACACTCTGGTGGCCACTGTGGAAGCTATAAGAAACACAAGCCAAGACGCATCAGTGGTGGACGAAACGGCTGTAAGACAACACTTGACACACTACGACCTAGACTCAGGTGTGGTAGACATAACAGAGGAAGAGATGAACTTTAGTGAAGAGGAGAACGATAGGCCAGAGCACACTGCAGAGGGCAAGATGATCACACAGAAATTGTTCCAGACCCTGTCCACCATACCCGACATGGCAACCACCTTCAGTGCATACACCAGGACTATGCCTGAGGCTACAAACATCCTATCGACCTTGACTGATCTGAAGTCTCAAGTGATGGCTGTCTACAACAGAAACATACAGGAGCAGAGACAAGCCCGGATCACATGATATTTTCAGGAAAGACAGAATGTGGCTGCTATTCTGCAAGACTTGGACGTGCCAGCAGGGATGGATGAAAGAGAAGTGGACAGAGAGGAAGTGGAGATGCTGGAGCCTGAGTTCGACTTCGAGGACTTCGATCTAGGTGTCGGAGCTTCCCCTGAGAGGCCATGTCACCTAGTAACTAGCCCATCTACCCTCAAAACACCTTTACTTGATAGGGTAGGTACATGTCCCACCGGAACACTCCTCTATTTTTTCCTTTGATTCTTAACTTCACACTTCGACGTTTCACATTTCGCGCGGTTTTGGCGGAACATCCAAGCAGCGAAAAACGAGGAGTTGCTGTAGTTCAGTCTCGGTGCAGTTTGTATATCTTTGGTACTTGTGAAGTGGGTGAAGTGTTGTTCGCAAGCATTAAGTGTGATTGCTGCTAGTGAAAAATTGTATATCTCCGGTATGTGTGAAAATAGTGAAGTGCAGTTGGTAAGCATTAAGTGTAATTATTCGGAAAATAAAGACAGTGAACTTTAGTAGCAAGTGTTTATTTACAGAGTCTGAGCTGATCTTGTGTGCTGTACACCAAAAGGCTGATCATAGGAAGAACAACTCACTGGGCAACATCTTGCCTATACTAATCTACTGCTGTTGGAGCCTGTAGCAGTGTGGGCTGGGGACGTAACAATATGTATGTATGTATCTATGTATGTATCTATCTATCTATCTATCTATATCTATCTATCTATTTATCTATCTATATCTATCTATCTATATCTATCTCTCTATCTATCTATATCTATCTATCTATCTATATATATATACTAGTATATATATGAGGGGTCGCGCGTTTTAAGGGCCCAACGTGCCATTAAAAAAAAAAATGCCAGAAATTGCCTCCCAAGGGAGGTGATATCTGGCATTTTTGTTTATGGCGCATTCAGCCCTTAAGACACGCAACCCATGTTGCACGTCTTATGGGCCCATCGTTCCATCAGCAAAAAAAACGCCAGAAATCATATCCCAAAGAGACGATATCTGACTTCTTTTTTTTTATGGTGCATTGGGCACTTAAGATGCGCGACTTATCATATATATATATATTACCAGAAGCCTTACTTCTATAAGGGGTGGCCACAAACAAGTTGCCTCTATGTCGCCCTGTTCCCCGCTATTTCACTGCCCTGTTCCCAGCTCACACCCTCTCTCCTATACCTCTCCACTCCATCCCTCTATCTCAGCCTTGGCCTCCCCTCCCTCTTCCCACCTCCACCTCACTCACATACACTCTCATCATCAGTCTCTCACTCACCATCCTCTCCACATGGCCAAACCACCTCAATGTATTTCTCCTAACTCTTCCTATCACATCCACACCACAAAGCTCCTTCACTTCCTCATTTGTCAGTCTGTCTCTCCATATGACTCCACATGCTCCTCTCAAATAACTCATTTCCACTGCTTTCACTCTTGACTTCTGTCCCTCTAGCATGGTCCAAGCTTCACTTCCACACGTTAGAGTTGGTATCACAATACTGTTATGTAGTAACTTTTTCACTTCCATGCTCACTTCCCCGTTCTTCTCACTGCTTTCAAGGAACCAGCAACCTTTCTTCCTTGTTGTGCCCTTGCAAGCAGTTCACCCTCTAAACTACTCATCACACTACCGAAGTACTTAAACGCACACACATTTTCTATTTCCCCCTCATCCAACCTCGCTGTACATTCACTGACTTCACTTCTCTCGAAGACTATAACTTTACTCTGTCCTACATTCACCTGTAGATTCTGTTTCATACATACTTTCCCAAATTCATCCACCAAACCTTTCAGCTCCCCTTCGTCTTCACTTAACAGCACAGTACCATCTCCAAACAACGGTACAGGAAGTTTCCAAACACTGCCCTCTCTCATTAAGGCCGCTCCAAGGTCCACCGCCCTACCTTGTATCTCTTTTATAATCCCATCCATATACAGACTGAACAACCGTGGAGACATGACACATCCATGTTTCAATCCAACATTAAGATAGAAAAATGCACTCAGTTAACTGTCCACACGCACTGAAACCTTGGCCCCGTCATACATACTCTTCACGGCATTCAACAACTTCCCATTTACTCCATAATTAATATTTTCCACATTCCTTGTCTATACACCCTGTCATATGCTTTCTCCATATCCAGTGAGGCCACATAAAACTCCTTTCCCTTCTCTAGTACCTTCCACTAAAGATCTAAGCATGAATACCTGATCTACACAACATCTTCCCTTCCTAAAGCCTCCATGTTCTACAGTAACTAATTCCTCTGTTATTTCCCTAACTCTGTCAATAAGTATCCTACAGTATACTTTGCCTATTACACTAAGAAAACAAATGCCTCTACGATTACCACATACTTTTTCCCCTTTTCCTTTGTACAAGGGAATAATTATACCTGACTTCCAATCTTCCGGTATTCTACCTTCCTCCCAGGCCAATCTGCACCAAACTACATGCACAGCACACACTACACTACCTTTTCAAAACTCAAAAAAAGAACAATGACATCAATCAATCATGCCTCGGAGTCCCAGGGGGGGGGGGACCATAAATTCCCCCACCATCTGCCCCTCTCCCGGTGACGACTCAAGAGAGATGCCTGGAACCACTGCCTGACTCACTTCTTCATTCCTTCAACATTCTCGGCCTTTCCTCTAACTTTCTCTCTGTCGAACACCACCTCTCCTCCTCTAAACCTCACTTTCTCTTCTTGACAGAGACTCAGCTTTCTGAAGCAATTGACAGAAAACCCTTTTCTGTTTCCTCCTACTTTCTTTATACTTATTTCAAAGCCACAGGTGGCTGTTGTGTATACGTACGCAACGATTTATCTTGCTCTCGTGTTCCTGAACTTGATTCTTGTGAATTCTCCTCTCTCTGGCTTCGGCTTTCTTGTCATGCTCTGACTAAATATATCTGCACTGTTTACTTATCTCCTAATTCTACTGACTATAAAAATTCTTCGACTATCTTACTTCTACGATGGAACACATTCTATCCATTTCTCCTTTCTCTGAAATCTCCATTCTTGGAGATTTCGATGTTCACCACCAACTTTGGCTCTCCTCTCCTTTCACTGATCCACCTGGTGAACAGGCTTACATCTTTTCTATTCTTAATGACCTAAGCAGCTTGTACAGCATCCTACCCGTATCCCTGACCGCCTTGGGAAGAGCTTCAACATACTTGACCTCTTCCTTACAACTAATGCTTCTGCTTACACCGTTAATCTTTCCACTCCGTTGTGCTCCTCCGATCACAACCTTATTACCTTAACCTGTCCTATCACTCCAGTACGGCCTGCGGACCCTCCAAAGAAACGTTATCTGTGGCACTTTGGAGCTGCATATTGGGAGGCCCTTAGGCAGTACTTCTTTGATATTCCATAGAATGATTATTACTTCCATGGTTGGGAGCCATCTGAGTGTGCCTTGCGCATTACGGAGGCTATTCTTTCCGGCATGGAAGCATACATTCCCTTCTCATATCCATTGACTAATACAAGAAAGCCTAATCACGCTTGTTCTAGTGCTGTCCGCAACAAGGAGAGGGCCTATAAAAGGTACCAAAGCCAACTCACCCCTGAATCACATCTTGTTTATGTTTCTGCCCGGAATCGTGCTAACGCTGTTCTTCGCTCTGCTAAAAATAATTTCATCCGTACTAAATGCTCTCAACTCTCCAACTCGAATTATTCTTCCCGCTCCTTCTGGCACCTTGCCAAAAACCTTTCTAACAACTTTACCTCATCATCCTTCCCTCCTCTTTTCTTTTCTGATGGCTCTGTAGTTATTTTTTCTACTGATAAAGCAGATCTCTTCGCTCAGACTTTCTCCTCCAATTCCACCTTAGATGATTCCAGTGCTGTTCCTCCATCACTTCCCCCCTCAGACTTCCTCATGGCTGACATTAAAATTTCTTCAGCTGATGTATTTTCTGCCATCACTGGCCTCAATTCTAACAAGGCATATGGGCCTGATGGAGTCCCTCCTGTTGTCCTCAAGAACTGTGCTTCAGTGCTTACACCCTGCCTAGGTAAACTCTTTTGCCTTTGTCTGTCAACTTGTACCTTTCCTTCCTGCTGGAAGTTTGCTCTCATTCAGCCAGTCCCAAAGAAGGGTGACCGTTCCCAACCCTCTATCTATCATCCAATTGCTTTAACATCCTGTGTCTCAAAAGTTTTTGAGTTAATTCTTAACAGAAAAATTTTAAAGCATCTTTCCTATCACAACCTTCTTTCTGATCGTCAGTATGGGTTCCGTTAGGGACGCTCCACTGGCGACCTTCACATCTACCTTTCAGACTCCTGGTCATCCTCCTTTCGGGACTTTGGCGAAAACTGCCATCGCACTTGACATCACAAAGGCTTTGGATCAAGTCTGGCATAAATCTTTAATTTCCAAACTACCCTCTTACGGTTTCTATCCTTCTATCTGTGCCTTCATCTATAGTTTCCTTTCTGGTCGTTCTATAGCTGCTGTTGTAGACGGCCATCGTTCTTCTCCTAGATCTATCAACAGTGGCGTTCCTCAGGGTTCTGCCCTATCACCAACTCTCTTCCTTTTATTCATCAATGACCGTCTAAGCTGTACATCTAACCCTATCCACTCGTACGCTGATGATTCCACCCTTCACCTTTCCATTCGGTTCACGCAACGTCCATCTCAGCAGTTACTTCAACAAACAAGGGATGAGGCTATGGCACACCTTATGTCTGACTTGGCTCGTATCTCTGACTGGGATAAAAAATAATCTTGTTGTTTTTAATGCATCAGAAACTCAGTTTTTACACCTATCAACCCAACACAATCTTCCACAGGAGTACCCACTAATGTTTAATAATATTCAGCTTAATCCTGCATCATCCTTGAACATGATTGGGATTTCATTCACTCGGGACTTATCTTGGAAAAATCATATTCCATCTCTTGAAAAATCTCCTTCCAAGAGAAGAGAGAAACCTGTACTGTACACAGGAAAAATCATATGATAAATTACCAATAAGCTGGGAATCGAACCAGGGACTCTCACGTGAGAGCCAGGCAGCATACCACACACCACGACCAGGTAAAAGTTAACTCACGTTGTCACAATCTTGTAACCAACGTCCCTCCGCCCCCACTGTGGGCATCAAGAGGATGAGTTAACCCCCTGGCACTCGGGCAAGTAGATGCTTTTAATCTATCCCAAGCACTTACGGCAAGTCACAATGAAGAGAGAAACCTGTACTGTACACAGGAAAAATCATCTGATAAATTACCAATAAGCTGGGAATCGAACCAGGGACTCTCACGTGAGAGCCAGGCAGCATACCACTACACCACGACCAGGTAAAAGTTAACTTACGTTGTCACAATCTTGTAACCAACGTCCCTCCGCCCCCACTGTGGGCATCAAGAGGATGAGTTAACCCCCTGGCACTCGGGCAAGTAGATGCTTTTAATCTATCTCAAGCACTTACGGCAAGTCACAATTTATCAGATGATTTTTCCTGTGTACAGTACAGGTTTCTCTCTTCATTGTGACTTGCCGTAAGTGCTTGAGATAGATTAAAAGCATCTACTTGCCCGAGTGCCAGGGGGTTAACTCATCCTCTTGATGCCCACAGTGGGGGCGGAGGGACGTTGGTTACAAGATTGTGACAACGTGAGTTAACTTTTACCTGGTCGTGGTGTAGTGGTATGCTGCCTGGCTCTCACGTGAGAGTCCCTGGTTCGATTCCCAGCTTATTGGTAATTTATCAGATACTTCCAAGAGATTAGGTGTGTAAAGCCGACTCCGTACCATCTTTACCCCGGCACAGTTGTTGACTTTATACACGGGTTTTATTCGCCCGTGTTAAGAGTACAGCTCTCATGTGTAGGGAGGTTCCCCCCATTTAGCTCTTCTCAACAGGATGGACTCAAAGGCTTTTCGTTTCATTAATTCTCCTCCTCTTACTGGCTCCCTTCAACCTCTGTCTCTTCGCCGCACTGTTGCATCTTTATCTCATTTCTATCATTACTTCCATAGTCACTGCTCCTCTGAACTGTCTGCTTGCATCCCTCCACCACTACGACGGATGCTTACGCAACATACTATCATCCCTTTTCTGTCCAGCTCTATAATGCAAGAGTTAACCGTTACTCCCATTCCTTCATTTATGCAACAGGTCAACTCTGGAACTGTCTCCCTCTGTCTGTATTTCCTACTTCCTATGATCTCCAGTCTTTGAAACGCAGTGTGTCCAGGCATCTCGAAATGAACGGATCTTGAATTTGGCCCTCTTTTGTATTGTTTTTCTTTTTCTTGGAAGGAATGGCTTGCGGGCTCCTGGCCTTTGGTTCCTTCTTTCTTGCATTAAAAAATAATCTACCATATCCATTCTACTACTGTTTTTCCCTCGTGCTTCAGTATTTCAAAACACACTCCATTTTGACACTTCATTGTTTCCATTACTTCCAATCTACTGATCTCTTCCTCCCTTCTCATCTCCATTCTTCTCCTAGCCAACCACTTATACTCGCATTACTTACATTCTCTATGTTCAACAATTCCTTAAAGTGTTCTCTCCATCTGCTCACTTCTCCACTAGTAATCTACCATTTTTATCTTTCACTCCCCGACTAACTTCTTTATCACCCTGTCTAACATTCTTTTATCTCCTTCCAGAATATTTCCCTACATTTCCTCCACTTTACACTCAAATTCCTTCCAAATTCCTCATCCACTCTCTTCTTTCTCTCTCTTACTAATCTTTTCACCTCTCTCTTCCTCTCTACATATACTGTAACTCTCTCCTCCGTCTTTCAGCTTCCATACCTCTGCTTCCCATCCTCTCACTACATGCATTCTTCTTTTGTGCCACAGCTTGCCTCACCTCTTGATTCCATCTTGCTGTTCCTTGCATCACCTTTTGTCTCCTCTTCATCCTGCACACCACTTCACATGCTGCTCAGATATCTTCTGTAAAAATCCTGCACACACCTTCAGGCTTCCCTATCTGCTCCAAATCATATTTACACAGTTGTTCATCCACTTTTCTTATATTCTAACTTTTTTCCATCCTCTTGCAATCTCTCTGCTTTCCTTGTATGGACTACTTCCTACTGTCAGTCCCTCCTTTTATTCCTCCAATACAAGCAAGAGGAGTACAATTATTTAGGGCAAATACTAAAACTAACGAAAGACCATGATAACGAAATAAAAAAGACGCATTACAGTTGGATGGAAAGCTTTCGGTAAACATAGAGACATTATGAAAAGTGGTTTGCCAGTATGTATTAAACGAAAAGTAAATAATGAATGTAATTCTAGCTATGACGTTCGGTTGTGAGACCTGAAAACTGACAAAATCAATGGAAAATAAACTAATCCGTTCTCAGAGAGCAATGGAAAGGTCAATGTTGGGAATATCTTTGAGAGACAGGAAAAGATCAACTTAGGTGAGAGAGCAGACTAAAGTAGAAGTCATTACAGAAGTTATAAGTGAACATAAATGAAGGTGGGCAGGTCACGTAGCAAGAATGAGGAATAACCGATGGAGCAGGAAGCTGACTGACTGAACTCCAAGAAACTGTATGCATAGTAGAAAAAGGTCAGACAGTAGGTGGAAAGATGAGGCTGAGAAGTTTGCGGCAAAACGTGACAGAGATTGGCTCAGTCAAGGAATTCATGGAAAAGGATGGGCGAGGCCTTTGTTCAGCAGTGGACTTGCAATGGCTGATTATCTATTTATCTATCTATCTACATTATATATATATATATATATATATATATATATATATATATATATATCATCAGCCGTTTGAGTATCCACTACAGGACCGGCCTATCCCGACCAAAGTCGGGACGATACAGCCATGTGGCTTAGGCTGTCTGGTAGAGATTGTATATAGGGTGAGAAGAGCATGTAAGTGTAATTGTAGTGTTGGAGTGGCTTTGGATGTGTGTGTAGTCTGTGAACCAAGTGTAATCAGCCCGTGCAAGCCGACTGGGTGCAAGCATACTTTATAGTATGCGACACTGGTTCAACCACAGCACCCCTTGTCCGCCAAAGCAGTAAGTAGCCGGGTGAACACCCCCGAAGTTTATTACCCTAGCGGGACGCGAACCCTGGTTCACCCGTGTACGAAACGCACACTCTACCACTGTACCACAGAGCAGGCTTGGGTTCGAGTACATTTTTCTGTACTCGAGTTCAAGTACGATTACATTACGGTATCACGAATCCAAGTACAAGTACTCCGTTTTATAGCTGAACTCGAGTCCAAGTACGAGTACATTTGTGCTGTACTCGAATCCAAGTACGAGTACTCCTTGCAATTAGTACCAAGGTGCTAACATATTAAAAACAGCTTATCAGTAGTTAGTGGGCGTGGCTGTACACCACTTGACCTCAGTGACTCACCAACCCAGGCCATCTGGCCTCTCCAAGGACACACCATTGTTACCCTCACCACTTTTATATATCATGGTTGTACTCGAAAGTGCTCGTAAAATTGTCGAGTACTTTGAGTTCGAGTACAAGTACAAGTACAAGTACTATGGAAATTTTAAACCCGAGTACAAGTACAAGTACAAGTACATTATATTGTGTACTTAAGTACGAGTACGAGTACGAGTCCATGTACTCGGCCCCAAGCCTGCCACAGAGGCTCCTACACACACACACACACACACACACACACACACACACACACACACACACACACACACACACACACACAAGGTGTCTCGGGAGGAAAGGACATAATTTCGGGAAATGATATATCAGGGAATTTTTGTTCCCCCCCAAAAAATAAATCTCAACCATTTTGAAACAGCAGTTACTGATGGCCTTATATGTTATTAGTTTATCACAGTTGTAAAGATGTTTGATCGAAATGTGAGCGTTTGAATTTTAGTAGTATAAGGTTTTTGGAGACTGAACATAACTCAGTGGCACAGAGCACTTAAAAATGACTTTAGAATATGCTATATTTATGTCGTATACCCATTCCATATGGCCTCAAATGATCTTAAAATTGGCCAAAATACCAAATTTTCTTGGGAGAGGGGGCTTCCAGCAACCCCCCGAACCCCCCAGCTGTACAGGCTCGCTGCACTCTCCAAAGTCATGGGCTGCACTGTTAAAAAGATATATATATATATATATATATATATATATATATATATATATATATATATATATATATATATATATATATAAAGCCCCCCCCCCTCCTTTTCAACTTTCTGGGAGCGCCACTGAGTAAGGGGGAGGTGGATGTGCTGACCAAGGCGGAGGAAGGGGAGTGAAATTGTGAACCAAGGCTAAGGGAGGCGAACCTGAAAAAGGTTGAGGACGGCACAACTAAAGTATGAAGCACAGTGGCGTGGAGTCATTGCGCTGGTTGGATGGCACTTAAATAATATTGCTAGGCGATAGTCCTTATGAACTGAATAAAACTGTATGGCGTTACCATGACCAAAACAAACAAGACGTCATCATACTGAATGAGTTAAGAAAATAACACTTCTTAAGAGTTCATATGTCCAGCTGAACTAACCCCTTCGGTGCCATGACGCTCGCCCCCCATCCAATCACCCGAGGTAGTGCTACCTTTAGGTGACTGCGCTAGATTATATATATATATATATATATATATATATATATATATATATATATATATATATATATATATATATATATATATATATATACCATTTACTGCGTTTGATGGTAATCATATAACCAAAGAACGTTCGGTGATGTAGTATACAGCTATCCATCCTAATGTAACCTGTCTTTACACCTAATGTAAGATTTGGGTTAATCGCTCATATAATGCCACTCAGAGCAGAGCGACTGGTCACTCTCACTTTACATGTCTTGACTAGGTAGCCTAGGCCCGAACTCCTACGTTCCTGATGGGTCATTAAATGACTGGATTATAAGTATATGAATATAATTCTTGTCACTACCAAGGACCCACCTGACTCACAATGCTAAAAACTGTTTCGCCCAACTTGTTCTTCACGATAGAGTCATGATGACGTTATTCAGACTATTGCAGCTTAGAAAGGCCCCAAAGTTCTTAGAGACTGGAACAATACAGTGCCACAAGTACCAGCCCTTGCATGACCTGGACTCACAAACTAACGATCAGATCCCCCGCCCAACTTTGAACTGGTATTAAACGAGGACAATGAAAGACCTGTGCAGAGTCTTCTCACGTTTCTGGTCCTTACTGCTGTAAGTCCAGGGCTCATATTTATAGAAGTTTCTAACCCACACCGACGACAAACAAGTCTCCTTGGCTGTAAAGTATTATCAGAAATCATGCTGTTTGCGTGATTTTTTTTACTTTAACGTTCATTCCAGTTTGGCTGTGAGGTGTTTGGTAATTATATGAGTGACTGGGATAGTATAGGCAACTAATCTATCACGCGCCTTATGCTGAGAACATTTTTCTTCCCCGGGTCCCGCCATCCTCTCCTGCCGCATCGTGAGAAGGAAAGGCTACGGCTAACAGCCACAAATGCGCTTAAGCTGTCGTTCCTCTCGTAACTAAGATTTGTTGTTACAAGAAAAACAGCATGGGATTATTCTGCATGCTCTTTTACTTGCCCTTCTATCTGTCTGTTTGTCTATAGCAAGACCCCATAATCCTGTAATGGGTGGCCGTTTGAGTTACTTGTTTTACGGGGAGAGGCACTAGTCTTCCGCCAACGACCTTGCTGACAAGTAGGAAACACGTATGGGTTGGTTATATGGCTACCACCCAGCGTTGTATATGGTTTCCTGGCTTACAGGAAGCTTCCCTTGCCTGCGAAAAATGTAATGATAATTACAACAGGGAAATGATCGTAAGTTGTTTGCGAACCAGTATCTAAACACAATGGTCTGTGATGTATTTGACTGTAAACTTACGGTAAAGGAAAATAAATAGCATCGTTGTACTGTTGTGTAAAACAAAAATATCCTCACTGTTCATGAACAAACAAGTAAATGAACATGATATTATTGTGGTTCCAGGCTCCTCGTGAACTCAGCAAACCGTAGGCTGAAGTTGTCCTTCTCGGGTAGTCCACCATTCTCCTTTTGAAGAACAGAGTGGGAGTTGAAAGATGTTTATATGACCAGGTTGCAGTGCCGCCCGATTATATCTGCGCCACCACGTGAAGGCGCTCTTCTCCATCTTCGTATAGATCAGCCATCTAATGCTTTAATTGTCCCATAATTATCACATAATGCATTTTACATACAGGCTGTCTGATGAACATGGTTAATCGCCAATCAGCAATGAAAATTAATTACAGAAAAAACAACGGTTATGATTCAGTCGCAACTCAAATGCCAAACATGGTAAAAGCAACGGTTATGATTCAGTCCCAACTCAAATGTCAAACATGGTTTAATCTTACGACATGTCAGCACAAGGAAGGAAAAAATCAATAACTGGGAATTCAAACCTTAGACTTTCTTAGTGTTTCAAGGACATATTCACCTATCACTTATCACACGCTTATCAACAACACTCGCGGCTCTCAGCACTGATGATAAAATAGACCATATAACCCTTGCACAGCGAAGGGTAACTCCTAAGATAACTAAAATGTGAGGCGGATTTGAAGAATAAAATGGGAAATCGGCAATATAAAGTGGCTGTCAGTCCATCTCTACTTAGCCATGTGAAATCATCTGGTGGTGGAACCGATATGACCTCAAGAACAGGGTCAACCGGTCCGCTCTGGATACATTATCTTCTACTCCAGTAACCTTGACCTTTGTCCCCAAGACCTTCATACTGGACCTAGATATGTCCAATACTTACCAGCCCACAACATTTGAGATTCTAGGTCAAAGCTGTTAAAAATCAGAGCCCGAACAGGTAGACAGAGACAGACAGACGAAGAGGAAAAGACAGATGCCACCCGCAACGCAGCCGGTATTAAAACAATTAAAGTGTAACCCCACTGAAAGGATGAAATCAGAGAAGGGAACTTTGCCCAGCACAGCCGATGTGTACGAAGCTGTAATGTATGAGTTACGAGTCGGACACGTACAGTATTCTACTCCTGATGTGTTCAAAGAGGCTATTGTGTTAATTGCCAACAGTAGTCCCATAGTACTCTCTAAGACGTATAGAACCCTAGGCTAGGCTCCCGTAGTCCGTAACATGTAGAGGGAAGTAGGCAGATTACGGCTGTTTTAACAATTCTTGATCGAAATGAGTATGACAACACAAAATGCTACAGAGATTGAATGACAAAATTATAACACCAGCATTCTTTCAGGCAGAGCAGATTAGCATGTTGTCTGGTCGGAACTTACTATTGCACTGTATAGCAGAGTCGATGGATTGCAGACACCACTTTAAAGATGTTAATTAAACGGTAGAAGACAGTGCTCTCAACTATTACGGTCACAGGGAGTGAGGGAAATGATGAGTAGGACTGTGAAGTCAACCATTTCTTGAAATGATGTCAGTTCGTGAAACGAAAATAAAATGGTCTGGACTATTTTAGGTTAAGGTTACAGTAGGCTGGTATAATCTGCAGTAGGTTAAGCTAGGCTTAGGTTAGGTTATTTCAGATCAAGGTTAAGATTATAGTTAGGTAGTTTAATTACGGCTGTTATGGTTATAGTCAGAAGTTAAATAATTCTTAATCTAAATTAACCGAACCTAACCTAACAACCTAACTTTAACCAAGATTAGGCTATACCAGCCTACTGTAACGTTATAACCTAAATTAACCCAGCCCAGTTTAACCTCATTTCACGAAACTACTGATTTCACAAAGATAAATCACAGCATTCATTAGACCAACCCTGGAGTATGCATCTGTAGTCTGGAATCCTCATCTACAAAAAAAAAAAAAAAAAAAAAAAACGCACAGATAAGATTGAAAAGGTACAAGATGGGCACCAAGCTTAAGGGATCTAAGCTATGAAGAAAGACTAGAAAAATGGATGGGTCCAATATGATGTGGCAGGGGTAAACCAGCTCTGCTGTCGGGCCCAGCTGCGGATGTTGTTGATTGCATTGCGCAGTTGACCCACGTGCGGTATGGTGCGGTGAGGATCTGTCCCTTCTCCCCTTGGAGCTAAGATACAAATGAATATGTGTGGGGGGGATGAGTAAATTGGGAGTGTGCCGCTCTGTCTCGGCTACCTCTCTTTCTTTGGGGGAAGCAGCCTAGGTAGCCTATATAGACAGATAGATAGACCAACATTACAAGAGAGAAGACAAAGAAGAGACGTGATTATGCCATATAAATGCATCACAGGAAATGAGAAAATAGACAAAATTAGTGTATAATCCATGGGGAAGCAACAGCATGAAGACACTGTAAAAGCTTACAAAGAGAGGTGATAAAGACATAAGGAAATTCAGTTTCCCAAACAAAGCAATTGCGCAATGGAATGCACTGCCGAATAAAATAGCGCGGCGTTTCCCAACCGGGGTTCCTCGGAACCCTTGGGTTCCGCGAGAGTTCGCTAGGGGTTCCCAGAGAAATAGTGATAAATAGGCTAATCATATGTAAATGCATTTTTGAGTCATTTTTGTGTTTAATTTCATATTCGTAATTTTACTATATACGTACGGCATATTCTTGGAAAATTCTTAGGTATTATCTTAAACTCTTAACCTGATATAACATTTAAAAGTATAACAATTATAGGGAATATACTCAGCGACGTCTTTACGGCGCCAGTGTGAAACCGCCTTTAGTGGTCAGCAGACAGGAGCTTTATGTGACGGATTCATATATCATCGTGACTCACTCGAATACAGGACACATGCACGGTCTCCATCAGTCCAGTATGTAGGCTACTTCCTGCCGTGCTGGTCGAGTCCCTCATTCACCCACATTATTTAGTAAATGTTACGCATAATTTAGGGATTTTTTATGAATTTTAAGTTTAAGGATGTTTATGATTTTGTTTATGAGAAGTTTGTGTGTGTGTTTTCTCTCTCTTCCAAGGTTAGTTCTTCTATTTTCCTTAATTTGCTTCAGTTTTATTTAAGTATTATTTATGAAGTTATTGTAGTAACACTAGTAGTTATTATCTGTTTTCGTTCTGTTTATGTGTTAAATAAGATAATGGTTATGTATGTTTTTGTGAATAAAAACCTCTGTATGTGGTCTCTTGAACAAGTAATTTTATTTTACTTATTTTTTATTTATTAATTTTTATTCATTGTCAATAAACTTGAGATAATCGTAAGTTATTTTTGCTTTAACTAGTTATCAGAACAAATATATTATGCTCTCCTTGTGAACTTTAAGTTTATACAAGAGAAAGATATTAATAACGATATTTAGTAATTTTTATGAAAGGGTTCCCTGAGACATGAAAATTATTTCAAGGGTTCCATAAGGGTAACAAGATTGAGAAACGCTGAAATAGTGTGTGCCAAAACTATCCATAAATTTAAATATATATATGATAAAAATGGTTCAGAACACTGGACAGTACGCTACAAGCATGACTCAATCCTGTAAAGATTCAATTTTACACACGTGTAAAAGCGAAAAAGTGAAGTTCAAAGAAGGTATATCCAATATCAGAGCCCTAAGGAATTTGCGAGGTTAACAGACAGCCGCCGGGTCTCAACAGACAGGGCGCCGGTTAAATTCAAACACTGACATAACGGATATGCTAAGCTGCAAGTAAAAAGTATATTTCTGTAAGTATTAGGCCATGAGCTGAAGACCCCGAAAAGAAGTTATCGGTACCATTCTATGGACGAATTCTCATGCTGATTTTTTGAAAGGTCAACACCTCTACTAAACATTTTTATATGATAGCCACCCTGGATCAGCAGCTTATTTGTTATCAGATCATTTCTATGTGTACTGTCTAGTCGCAGTTCGTCACCCGTGATATGGACAAAGATATGGATAAGATAAGAAACTTTGCGTGATAATCTGAAATAAAACTTGTCGTTTTAGGCATGATTTTTTATCATTAATAATAATTGCAAAATACTTTTTTCATAATTTTTGATGACTGACAATTTTTTTTTTTTTATCTTTCTAACACTTCAGTCTTTAATAATAACAACAAGATTGTTGTTAAAACTGACTAGATAATATTATTACATGCAAATTTATACTGGTTGTAACAAACAGAACTCTTAATGCTACGTTAATAGTATTATAAGTATGTTACATTATAATACTGTGATATCAAACATGAACCTGCACATGTAAGTCTGTACTGCAATAATATATACATGAATCCCCAGACAGAATGCAGAATATGATACAATATAGTAACTAACATTTCACTGCACTTAATATTAACCATCATCAGTGTCATAATCTTTGTCTGTGCTATCAGCATCTGATGTATCATCTGGTGTCTGGTTGTCACATGCTTGTAGTTTGTAGAAATATGTACATTTCAGACCATTCGCCATACATGGGTTGTTCCCTGCTTTGCATGACCTTGAGTATTTACATGACAGCAAGTACAGCACTGCATCTGGTGCAGGAGTGCCATCCATCCAGTCAATCAGAAGGCTCAATACTTCGCTTCGTCTTTTTGACAAAGGTAGCCTACTTGATGCTGATAGTAGTCGTTGCGTTCCTTCTCGTTTTCTGTTGAATAGCTATACCATTCACCCTGTGGGATGTACGTACCAGATCCAGACAATGTCTCCTTCAATCGGTCAGTATTGTCCCACACAAAACTGGTGAAAGTGAATGGTCGGATAGTCTAGTGAAGCAATAGCACCTTCAGATGAATTAGCCAGATTATTGAGACACAACGTTGTTTCTGTTTCTTCACACTGTGCATAAGAGGCCATAGCCTAGGAGATTAAGAAGCTGGTCCAACTGAACATTGACAGTGAGAGTTTTCAATGTCATAGGCAACAAAACATGCTTCGGTGTCTTCGCCAGTCCACAGCTTACTCCATGAATAAGGTCTTGACCATATGATGTAACAAGTCGTTGCACTCCCTCTGTTGGTGAGTCTGCTACTTTTCCTGTCAGAACAAGCTCCATGGACTGGTAGACATTTTCTGGAACCATAGTTTGAACATTGGCCATGTCTGATGCTTGTGTCGCCCAACTGTGATCTGTCTTCACATCTTTGATGCTACTTCTGATGTGGTATGCTGCTGCTTTCATTACTTCATCAGCATGAAATTTGTGTCTGACAAGCTCAAGCTGTCTGTCCAGTTCAAAGTTCTCAGTCACTAACTGTTCCATGGAAAGATCATCAGGGTATACTAGCAGTTTCCCTGTTGTGTCAGAAACAATGTTCAGTGTATCTTGAAACTCTGCCTCAAGTTTCCGACGTATGTGTTTCGTTATGGATGATTTTACTTGACTAATACTCATTTCAGTCATGTGCTGAATAAGATGGCCTGTCAAGTCAGTCACTGGGACAATCTTCGGATCATGCATGATGTCTGTTCTTATAAAGGTGAAGAGCTTTTCGTATGCATCACTCTCCGCCCTGGAATATGTTGCATCAGAATCTTCACTGGGAGCTTCAATGGCTGTAGATGTGATGTGAGTGAGGTGACTACATGTATATAGTGACTTACACGTATATAATCACGCTAACAAGTATGGTGATTGTTACGCTAGGTGTCTTTAGGCGGCTTCCCGCACTAGAAACGCCTAGGATGCGGCTGGGTCCTTTCTGGACCGGAGCTTAATTATCAAGAGAGAGGCAAGGCACAAGAACTCAAGGCAATGACCTTACACGTATATTGACAAATTCTGAGCTTAGGAACAGGCAGACGTCACAAAACTAATCCAGACAATTATAGCACATGTACTGAGATCATGGGTGGCAGTATCGCTCAGGATTCTGTTTGGACAATAGTTCTGGGTCAAAGTGAACAGCACACTGTACAGCACTCGTGATGTTGGGCAGGGGGAATTAGTCACTGACACACTAGAGAAAATTCACACTGACACGAGGGTGTGTGGCTCGGTCTTAGGCCCTACTACACTAAGGAACTTTATTACCGGGGCCGAGATACGGATCTTGCACATTCACGGAGGTCACTATATTCATTACTCGGCTTTTCCTCACGTCATTGTTTTCACTGGGGGTCTACACTCAAGTCACTACATCACTGGCAGATCTTTTACTTAATTTCCCCTTTCACATATTAACACACTGCCCTGTCTATAAGTCGCTGTTTCACTGTCAGTGCACTTGCGCTGTCACTCACTGTCGGGATCTGGGTAAGATGGCAGTGAAGGCAGAGGTCGGCGGGGATGCTCACAGCCCACTTCCTGATGGGGGCTGAGCCTCGCCAGGGGACTCTGTGTCCCGCGGCCACGGGACCACTCGTAGGGGCGTCCTCTCTCATCCGTGGCTGTGTGCAATGAAGAGCCTCGCACTGTCGGGGCTGGGAACTGGAGTGTGGCCCTCAGGACCGGGCCGAAGAGGTTCCTGAAGCGCTCACTCAGGCGCCTGACAGAGGACGAGTGTCTCCTGCGTCTGGGTGGGGAGAGATCCCACCCGGGGGTCCTGGGGGCAGCCTCAGGGTCCTGTCAGCTGTGGTCTCCAGCAATCATGGACGCCATCAGGAGCTGGCTGCGGCGCCAGCCTCTGTTGGAGTCCATCAAGTAGGGCCCCTCCGGAGCTGGCTGTACTGAAAAGAGCCCTGGGGATAGTACAGGGCCTCTCCAGCTCCTCAGAGCTGGGACCTTCCTCCTGAAGGTTGCCTCGTTCGCGGTGGACAGCAGGGTCATCTGCGCCCCCACCGGTTGGCAGGTCTGATGGCAGATCACCCTCTCATAGTGGAGTCACAGGGGGCGAGGGGCTTTGGCGCTCCTCCCGGCACAGCTACCGGCTGTCGCTGGGTTCCCATGGGCAACGAGACAAGGGCGGCTACAGGCCATCCCTTCGTCGTTGGCGAGGCTGCTGGCTGTCGCCGGGACCCGACTCCCTGACGGAGGCGCAGGTGAAATGTGGCTACCAGCCGTCACTTGCCTGTCAGCGCAGCTACCAGCCATCGCCGAGGCTCTGTATAGAGGACAACGTCCCAACAAGGAGAGCAGGCCGACTCCTGCCGATGGGCGCGGCTGCCGGCCATAGCCTGTGTCATGTCCTCTGAGGCAACTACAGGAAGAGAGGGGACGTACCCTTCTCCCCAGCGCAGCTACCAGCCGTCGCTGATTCCTGTAGAGGAGGATAGCAGCACCTGACGGGGGAGCAGCTACCGGCCATCTCCTGCCATTTGGCCCGGCTACAGGCCATGGCCTTTTAGGGGCACGGCTACCAGCCGTCGCCTGAGCCTGGATACAGGCTGTGACTCTTAATGGGGAGCAGCTACCACCCATCTCCTGAAGGGCAGAGCAGCTACTGGCCGTCTCCTGAAGGCCTTCTGAGTGGCTACCAGCCATTTCCTGAAGGGCTGAGTGGCTACTGGCCATCTCACAAAGGGCGCAGCTGCTGGCCGTCGCTGGGATGCTGCTTGGAGCTGAGGAAATAGCTCCACCCCAATCCTGTCAAGAGTCAGCTCGCCGCAAGGTAGTCTCCGTTTCCTGCTATGGTGGTGGCGGGCGAGTTGCAGGTGATAGGGATGCGCAGCGCGGGCGGACTTTTTTTTTTTTTATGTGACCGACTCTGGGCATTGGCTTCACAGCCTGCTTTCAAGGCCCAGTAGTCCTCCTACACACCGCACACCTTTACATGTCACCACTTCGGCGCTAACACCCGCCGTCCATACTGAATACATGCTAGGGCTGTCACATACAGGACTGGTGTATTGGTATTAGCGGGGATATTTTTACGACATGTCGGCGGGCCTTCTGGTAGATCAGTAAAGTCTGATTTTATGAAGTTCAAATCCTTAAACTATTCCCTGCCTCAGCGAGATTTGAACCCGGGTCCGTCAGGACTGCAGGCCAACTCTACCAATTGACCCACCACCTACCCTGTTGTCCCGAATCAGGCCGCGCTCTGTCTGCCCCTCCGTAGGCTCCTCCTGGGGGTGTTGTGGTGCCCTCGGTGACTATTGCCGGCATTTTAGTGATAAAGACATTCTGCTGCAACAATTTTCCTTGAAGTAGCCGCCAGTATCCTTTGATCTCATTTCTTTGTTGCTACGTTTCTATCGTTTCATCTGAATCTAGATCCTTGGAAAGAATGAGAGGTTTTCTTGATTTGGTACCCTTCAGGTATTTGCATTTCTTCTCACAAAATAAGCAAATAGCCTCACAGACTCTACTAGAGATGCCAGGTTCTGTTCTGGAGGATGCTTTCCACGTAAATGTCGAGGGACCACCGCCAGTCTTTTATTTCTCAATCCTGACCAGGTCCTTCTTCATTGTGAATATGTTCCTACATTTGCTATAGGACATATTAGCTGAAGCCTAATCCTCAGCTACAGTTTGTGCAATTTGTAGGAGAGATATGTGATTTCTGATATGAGCAGCATGCAACAACGTTTTCCATGATGCCACATCACATTGCGAAACCAAGTTTGTAGAGTTACCGGTGCATTAAATTATACATTCCTGGTCTACATGTGCACGCTCGGTCTGATGCGTGGCTGTATCACTGTAATGAGGTCTATAAAAGCCCACGTTGCTTAGAGGCAAAGCAGGGCTCAGTGGCAACATGCGCGCCTATGAAGCGCGAGGGCCCAGGACCGAATCTCGGCTGGGACAGTGTGATCAATGCGGTTATTACATTGGCTGGCAACGGTGTGGGGTGTGAGGCGAGGCTTCGAGGGCAATGACGTTGTTGACGGTGTCTTAATTAGGCCTTACATCCCGGGGGTGAGCCAAGTGAGCTGTCCGGTATGGTCCGCAGCGCCTCGTGGTGGCCTCCATTGCACTACGCTACCATGTGTGTGTTCAAAACTGACCAAATTAATCACCAAGGGAGGAAAAAGTGATGTAATGGGACCTATAAAAGCCCGCGTTCCTTCAGCCAAGTGTGAATTCTCTCTTTTGCTTAGTGGTGACGTACGTGCCTATGAAGCGCAAGAGCCTGAGATCGAGTTTCGGCCGGGAAAGTATGATTAATTAGAGTCAGTGCGGCTATTACATTACCACCTTCACCACTAGCATCTTGCCACTCCATTCTTGTTAGTAACTACAGCTAAAATGATCTTCATTTGTTTTCACCTGTCTGTCTATCTAACATATGAAAATAAAAAATTAATGTTAGCATCAGCATTGATGTAAATGTATTCACAGCTCAATAAGCCTCCCCTGTGGTCTCTAATTACTGAAAATATTGCTGTAACTGATAAAATTCATAAAATTGGTTGATTATTTCCATAACTTCTCTATAGCTTCACTGAAATCCATGTAATGCAATCCAGAAAACTATTCCTGACAGCGACACATATAATAAATGGAATTTTAACTACCGATAATGCATAAAACATTAAAATGCTTGTAAAGCGGTTAAGCTACCAAGATATAATGGCTATAATATATAATTGATTTTTTAATAGGATGGTACACATTAAAGTAATATCAAGACCTTGTCCCTTTGTGTGGTACCAATGACTCCTCCTAGCACATGGACTATATGGAGTACTTTTAGGAAGTGCATCTAGATATGAGGAATTGAAACAGTAAAAAACAAAAGGATAACTACACAGACCTGGTGGAACTGGATACATTCAATAAATTAGCAGACAAAGTGAATAAACTGGAGGAAACTCTCAAACTGGAATTGGATGAAATAAGGAAGAAATTGTACCAACAAAAGGAAAAAAAGAGGAACTGGTAAAAGAATTAAACAGAAAAGATGCAACAATAGGTGAGCTACAAGCTGAGGTAGACATTCTGAAAAAAGAAAATAAACGAAATGAGAAATACAGTATTCATCCATGAGTTTTGAAGGAGCACAATAATGATAAAAAAACATGAATAGACAAGCAGGTAGCCTAATCTGAGAGCAAAGCAGAGACATTGATGAGAAGATACCTCAGGCGAATGAAGTGATGAGAAATTACACAGAGGAAGTACAGAATACATGCGTAGATGTCTCCAAAACAAGTCAAGACCTAAAAAACAAAGCTGAAGCAAAAGACATGACATGAGAAGTGAAAGACATCATAAGGAAAAACCCAAGGCTAATAAAGGAAACAGCTGGAATTAACAAATCTATAGTCATCACTGGTAAAGATAAAGAAAAAATAAGGAACAGAATCACCAGAAATAACAAGGGCATGGTAAATATAAAGAACGTATTGAAAGTAGTATCAGAGGAAATCTGTGAGAAAGATGTAGAGGGATTTAAGAGATTAGGGAAATATGAGAGAAATAAGTCAAGACCTCTGAGAGTAACCTTCCAAGTGTGAACACAGTAGAGGAGGTATTAAAAAAAGCCAATAAACTTAAAGAATAAGAGGAGTACAAAGAAGTATGGATAAAAAAGTGCCTAACTCAAGAGGAGTGGGGATTACTAAAGGAAAAGAGGGAAGAAGCAAAAAGAAAGAATGATGCAAGATCAGATGAAGAGAGAAGTAAATTTTTTTAAAAAGTAGTAGGATTGCAAGTAAAAAATGGCACATAAACAGCAGGGACTAAATAAAAGCAAGATAGTAGAGTCAACCAGTGTCAAATATGTGAACAGTATGGCTAAGTTGATATACTCAGATGTAGATGTTATGATATCTAAATTATTTGAGATAAAAGGCTATATCATAGAAAATGAACCTCATAATATTTGTCTAACAGAAACAAAGTTAACCCCAAGGATAACAAACGGCTCTTTAAATTTGGATGAGTACAATATTTGGCAGAGACAGAAATTTAAAACTAGGAGAAGTTTATGATACTAACAGAGGAAAGGTTCCAAGTAAAAGAGATAGAAAAAGACATACCCTCACAAAATAAAATTAATGCAGTAGAGATTAGTAATTCAGAAGGGATAATAACTGTGGCATTTATTTATGCCACCCAAGACAAATACCTGGGATAGAGGCGTATATGAAGACTAGGCAGAAAAGACAATCCAGAGCTTAAGAACCCTACTATACAGAATGGAAGAAAAATCTGAAAGAATTATACTAACGGGAGATTTTAACACATATATAAACTGGAGTACTCTAGATGTAAAAAGGTATGAAAGTTGATAGGATCAAAAGCTCTTGGGTCTTATAAAGCATATTTTGCTAACAACATATAAAGAACACCAGAAAAAGAGGACAAGAAGTCCCCTCATTATTAGATATATTTTCTAGGCAAGAAAATGAAATTGACAGTCCTGTATAATCTATCACCCCCCATTCAGCAAAAGCGACCATGCAGTATTAGATTACAATTTCAGAATAGCATATGATATAGTTAGAGATAATGGAAATTACAAAAAGAAACTAAACTACAAAAAGGGACAACTATCATGACCTGAAGAAGTACTCTATGGATATAGACTGGGAAAAGGAACTAAGAGGACAAGATATAAATGTTATACATAAAAAAAAAAAAAATCGTGAATTTTACGAAACAGGAGTCCATAATTATGTCCCACAGCACAAAGAAACGGAAATAAAGAATTGGTTTAATGCTGATTGTAAAAATGCAAAAGAGAAAAGAGATTTACTGTGGATCAGATACAGACGACATAAAAATAAGAGAGCATAATAATTATAACAACTACAAGCAGACAAGTAATGATTATACAAGAATAAGGAGAGCTCACAGACGTTTTAGGAGGACATCATAAATAAAAGTAATGATTACCAGAAGTTGTTTTACAGTTACATACGAAGCAAAACAAAAGGTAAAGATAAAATACAGTCAATCATGGATGATGGAAAAATCCATATCAGTGAAGAAGATATTTGTGAAGTCTATCTATCTATCTACTGCCAGACGCCATAATCCCGTAAGGGGTGGCCATTTGACTAGGAGTGTTGTTTTACGGGGAGGGGCACTAACCCTCCACCAATTGACTTGGAGTGTTGTTTTACGGGGAGGGGCACTAACCTTCCACCAACCCACTTGTTGACACTTAGGAAGCACGTATGGTTTGGTTATATGGTTACCACCCAGCGTTGTAAATGGTTTCTTGGCTTACAGGAAACCATTTGGCTTGTCACTCAATGTAAAGCCACCTGTAAAGGAAAGAAAAGCAATAAGAAGGGACAGGAAAGATTTGTGAAGTACTAAACAAAAATTTCCAATCAGTTTTTACTAAAGAAGGTAGATTTGCGAGAGATGAAAACGAACAAGCATGCCCACATATTAACAAATATACATATAACGAAACAAGAGGTCCAGGAAGAGATGAGGAAATTAGACAAGTGAAAGGTTAATGGCCCTGACTTGACTTCGTGTTGGGTACTACAGGACTGTGCAAAAGAACTAAGCAGTCCATTACATTTAATATTCAGAGAATCCTAAAGACAAGGAAAACTACCTGATATTTGGAAGAAAGCAAACACTGTTCCCCTTTTCAAGAAAAGAAATAGACAAAATCCACTAAACTACCGACCAGTATCGCTGACCAGCGTCGTAAGGTTTTAGGAACACTGATACGAAGAATTTGGGTTAATTGCCTGGAAAAACACAATATAAAAACGAAAGACAATTTGGTTTTAGAAAGGGAAAATCATGTGTCACTAACCTATTAAGCTACTATGACAGGGTTGCAGAAATAATACAGAAAAGAGATGGGTGGGTAGGCAGCATAAATTTGGATTACAAGAAGGCGTTTGGCAGAGTACCACACAAAAGACTTTTATGGAAACTGTACCATAAAGGACGAATCCAAGGTAATCTGTACGATTGGATGCAAGATTTTCCCAGTAAAGGGGAAATGAGAACAATACTAAGGGGAAATTACTCATCGTGGAGAGAAGTGACAAGTGGAGTTCCACAGGGCTCGGTGCAGGCATCAGTTATGTTTTCAGTATATAAAAATGACATAAACGGCAACATTGAAAATGGAAGCTACCTAAATATGTTTCCTGATGATGCAAATATACAAAGGGAAATTACCAACACAGACTCTTACACAGAGCTACAAGAGGAATTAAACAAGCTCCATGAATGGAGCAATACCTAGCAAATGGAATTCAGTGTGGATAAATGTCATGTAATGAAATTCGGTAAAAGTGAAAAAAGACCAAACTGGGACTGTAAGTTATAAAGTTCAATCCTACACACATCAGAAAGGGAAAAGGATTTAGGAGTGATTATCAATAACAGATTATCACCGGCTGACCACATAAATGAAAATGTAAGGAACATGTACTGTACACACTGCATGCTAATAGGTTAGCATTCACATATATAAATGAAGATATGCTGAGAAAGATAATAATATCATTCATCAGACCAACTCTGGAGTATGCATCAGTAGTCTGGAATCCTCATCTCAAAAAACACATAGATAAGATTGAAAAGGTACAAAGGGCCACTACAATATGGGCACCAAGTTTAAGGAACCTAAGCTACGAAGAAAGACTAGAAAAATTGAGTCTACCAACATTGAAGAGATGGAGAAGAGGAGACATGACTGTTATATAAATGCATCACAGGCAAAGGGAAAATAGGCGTAAATGAGTTTATATCCCTGCTTGTCGTAAAAGGCGACTAAAAGGGTTGGCGGAGGGTTAGTGCCCCTCCCCGGAAAACAACTAACTAAAAAAACAAACAAGAAGCCTCGGACAAGGACTGACCAAACGTTGACGACCCAGGACCGGACAAAGGACTTGGTAATGTGTACATGGAATGTAAGAGGAGCGAATGATGAGGTGAAAGAGAGAGAGATTGTCCAGGTGCTTGAGGATGCGAAAGTGGATGTATGTGGAATAACTGAAACAAAATGGAGAGGAGAAAGTGTGAGAGAATGGGAGTATGGATGGGGTATATGTGCAGGAGTAGATGAGAATGAGAGGGCAAAGGAAGGAGTGTGTATAGTTGTGAGTAAAAGATGGAAGAAGAGCATAAGACAGTATGGATCAGTTGGGTCAAGGATTGTGTGGGTAAAGTTGAAAGTTGGAATACAAATGTGGGCGATTGTGTGTGTGTATGCGCCAACGCAAGATCGTGCTAGAAGAGTGAGAGAAGAGTTCTGGACAAATGTGGAAGTGTGCATGGAAAAGTTTGGAAGGAGTGAGAGAGTGTTTTTGATTGGTGATATGAATGGTAAAGTTGGTAATGTGAAGGTGGATGGAATAGTTGGTGAGTGGGGTGTGCCTGCTGAGATAGATGAGAATGGGAGTGCGCTAGTGGACATTTGTGCTGGGAGGGGGTTGGTAATAGCCAATACCCTCTTCAGACATAAAATGATCCACAGGTATACATGGCGAGTGATGAGAAGGGTGGGTGGTGAACTGAATGAAAGGAAGGCAATGATTGATTATGTGTGTGTGGATGAAAGGATGCGAAGATGTGTAAAGGATGCAAGAGTGTATAGAGGTTGGGGGAGTGGACTTTCTGACCACTACTTGGTGGTGGCCAGAATTAGGTTGCAAGTAAGATGGAGGAATAGAAGAAGGGAAAGACGAGAGGAAGGAGTAGTTGCAAGGAGAGTGGAAAGGTTACAAGAGGATGAGAAAAAGGCAGAGTATAAGAGAGAAGTGGAGGAACGATTGGGCAAATATGAATTGGAGCAGATGGGAGACGTGGAAGGTGTGTGTAAGATATTTACAGAAGAAATATGTGCAGCATGTGATGTGGTGTGTGGAAGGAAGAGAAGACGGAGGGGGATGCAAGGAACAGCGTGGTGGACTGAAGAGGTGAAACAGGCTGTGGCACAAAAGAAGAAAGCATAGAATGAATGGATGAGAAATAGGGGCGTGGAAGAAGTTGAGAGGCGGAAGAGAGAGTTATATGTGGAAAGGAAGAGAGGTGAAAAGATTAGTAAGAGAGAGTAAAAAAGAGTGTGGATGAGGAATTTGGAAGGAATTTGAGTGTAAAGTGGAGGGACTGTAAGAAAATGTTCTGGAGAGAAGTGAAAAGAGTAAGACAGGGTGGAAGTGAAGTTAGCAGGGGAGTGAAAGATAAAAATGGTAGATTACTAGTGGAGAAGGGAGAAAAAGTGAGCAGATGGAGAGAACACTTTAAGGAATTGTTGAACGTGGAGGATGGAAGTAATGCGAGTATAAGTGGCTGGGGAATGGCTGGGAGAAGGAGGGAGGTGAGAAGACAGGAAGAAATCAGTAGGATGGAAGTTGTGGAAGCAATGAAGAAAGTTAAATCGGGGAAAGCCCCAGGAATTGATGGAGTGTGTGGTGAAATGCTGAAACATGGGGAGAGATAGTAGTAGAATGGATGTGGAAGATGTGCAGATTGGCCTGGGAGGAAGGTAGAGTCCCGGAGGATTGGAAGTCAGGTATAATTATTCCCTTGTACAAAGGAAAAGGGGAAAAAGAAGTGTGTGGTAATCATAGGGGCATTTGTCTTCTTAGTATAATAGGAAAAGTGTATGGTAGGTTACTTATAGACAGAGTTAGAGAAAGAACAGAGACATTAGTTGGAGAAGAACAGGGAGGCTTTAGGAAGGGAAGAGGTTGTGTAGATCAGATATTCATTCTTAGATCTTTAGTGGAAAAGTTTCTAGAGAAGGGAAAGAAGTTGTATGCGGCTTTCATGGATTTGGAGAAAGCATATGACAGGGTGGATAGACAAGGATTGTGGAAAGTGTTAAGAATATATGGAGTAGATGGGAAGTTGTTGAATGCTGTGAAGAGTATGTACGATGGTGCGAAGGCTGCAGTGCGTGTGGATGGTGAACTAAGTGAATTTTTCTCTGTGAAAGTTGGTTTGAAACAGGGATGTGTCATGTCTCCATGGTTGTTCAATCTGTACATGGATGGGGTAATAAAAGAGGTACAAGGTAGGGTAGTGGATGTTGGAGTGGCCCTGGTGAGAGAGGATAGTGTTTGGAAACTCCCTGTACTGTTGTTTGCAGATGATACTGTGTTGTTGAGTGAAGATGAAGGGGAGCTGCAAGGCTTGGTGGATGAGTTTGAGAGAGTGTGTAAGAAACGGAACCTAAAGGTGAATGTAGGGAAGAGTAAAGTGATGGTCTTTGAGAGAGGTGAAGTCAGTGAATGTACAGCGAGGTTGGATGGTGAGGAATTGGAAAATGTGAGTACGTTTAAGTATTTGGGTAGTGTGATGAGTAAGGATGGAGGTTTGGAGGGTGAAGTGCTTGAAAGGGTACAGCAGGGAAGAAAGGTTGCTGGTTCCTTAAAAGCAGTGATAAGAAACAGGGAAGTGAGCATGGAAGTAAAAAAGTTACTACATGACAGTATTGTGATACCAACTCTAACGTACGGAAGTGAAGCTTGGACATTGTTGGAAGGACACAAGTCAAGAGTGAGAGCAGTGGAAATGAGTTATTTAAGAGGAGCCTGTGGAGTCACGTGGAGAGACAGGCTGACGAATGAGAATATAAAGGAGCGTTGTGGTGTGGATGTGGATGTGATAGGAAGCGTTGTGAGGAACACACTGAGGTGGTTTGGCCATGTGGAGAGGATGGAGGGTGAAAGATTGACGAAGAGAGTGTATGTGAGTGAGGTGGAGGGTGGAAGAGGGAGGGGGAGACCGAGGATGAGATGGAGGGATGGGGTGGAGAGGTATATGAGAGAGGGGGGTGTGAGTTGGGGGCAGGGCAGTGAAATGGCGGGGGACAGGGCGACTTGGAGGCGATTTGTTTGTGGCCACCCCAAACGGGATTGAGGCGTCTGGCAATAGATAGATAGATAGATAGAACCATGGGGACGCAACATTAAGACACTGCAGGAAACTGTACAAAAAGAGAAGTGATAAAGACGTAAGGAAATTCAGTTTCCCAAATAGAGCAATTGATCAGTGGAATACACTACTGATTGAAATAGTGTGTGCCAAAACTTGTCATTAATTTAAAGATGTATGATAAAAATGGTCAAGACACGGGAGAGTACGAGTTTCACTCATTCCTATAAAGAGAAAATTATATATATATATATATATATATATATATATATATATATATATATATATATATATATATATATATATATATATATGAGAAAGGTCTGCAGCTATAGACTTGGAGCGAGAAAATCGCAGATGTAATAGGAAGAGAATCACCAGGCACAACACAAACATCGTGGCATAGTGAGGCTCTAATTTATTTGCTGACATTTCGGAAAATACTTATTCCATCTTCAGAGCAAAATCTACGATTGAAAAATATACACAGTTAATATTTTTATATGTTATAACGATCAAAACAAGACTAAAAACATGAAGGTACAAAAACAAAGTCCATTAAAATATCGTGTTCTTAAATCAGTAAGTAATAAAAACTAAAATGAATGAGGTAGGAGTAAGAAAGCAAAACGTATCTGTAAAATAGTAAGTGCAATACTGTAAAAAAAAAAATCCTACCTCATTCATTGTAGTTTTTATTACTTACTGATTTACGAACACGGTATTTTAATGGACTTCGTTTTTGTACCTTCATGTTTTTAGTCTTGTTTTGATCGTTATAACATAAAAATCTTAACTGTGTATATTTTTCGATTGTAGATTTTGCTCTGAAGATGGAATAAGTATTTTCCGAAACGTCAACAAATAAAGAGCCTAACTTTGCCACGATGTTTGTGTTCTGCCTGGTGATCCTCTCTCTCTCTCTCTCTCACTCTCTCTCTCTCTCTATATATATATAAGGACTAGTTTCTAAGTAACTTTTTCCAGACCAATGGGTTCCCTCTCAATATAGTCGAAAATATAGTTCGTAATTTCTAGCATGTGGAGTCTCATGGAGAGACAGACTGACAAAAGAGGAAGTGAAGGAGCGTTGTAGTGTGGATGTGGATGTGATAGGTAGCTTTAGGAGAAACATTGAGGTGGTTTGGCCATGTAAAGAGGATGGAGAGTGAGAGACTGACGAGGAGGGTATGTGAGTGAGGTGGAGGGGGGGAGAGGGAGGGGGAGGCCGAGGATGAGATGGAGGGATGGTGTGGAGAGGTATATGAGAGAGGAGGGTGTGAGCTGAGAGCAGGGCAGTGAAATGACGGGGGACAGGGCGACATGGAGGCGATTTGTTTGTGGCCACCCCTTACGGGATTAAGGCGTCTGGCAATAGATAGATAGATAGAATTTCTAGCATGAAAACAGAAAACCAAACCATTGTAACTATACCTAAACCAGTTCGACCTACCTTATTGAGGACATTGGCTTCACTATTAGAAAGCAATTTCATTCACACCTGAACCGATTTCATCCTGATTTAAAATCGATATTCTTCATTTCTATTATTTTTACAATAGGGTCCCTGTTTAAAGATCAAGATTCCCTTCCAGGTAACTTGATACCCTATTGTTTATGACTTTCAATGTTCGAGCTGTAACGCCCGATACCTGTATGCTCGGAAACCACAATCTCCAGCCCACTCTGGTCGTGGCCGGAGGTTAGGACCACCCATTGGTATAACAGCGTATGTGCCCGTACTGGCCGACCTTTTACCACTCTTCCTATTCAGCAGTTCTTTCTCATTCATAAGAACTTGACCATTCCTTCTTTACCAAGCACTAAAATACAACAGAAAACCAATTCACCTACAGACACTAAATTAGTATAACCTTAGACACCTCTCCCCGACACAAAATATCAAATATAATCCGGTAGCATCAACACTGTAGAAGGGTCCCTCAGCTCACATACAGGAAATTTTCTTCTACCATGGACAGTGGTATTTGAGTCATTCACCCACCTACTGCCATGGGACAGACTTAACCAAGTTCATTCGGATTACATGCATTAATAAACTTTATTTCTAGCACTATTAAGGTTTATTGCTTAACTGCACTTCATGTAACTATTAAGATTTTTTTGTATTTTAAGTTTAGGCTACCTATTACTTACCGCACGATTTAATGCCAGGATTTTACAGCAATTTGACATTATATTTCCACTGATTATAATAATTTTAGGTGTACTCAGATATATTCTTTTCTGCAGATTGCAATTCAATGGCGATTTTTACTCTTACAATGCCTTATCATGTCAAGAGAGGTGGCGAAACGTTATATCAAGAATCGCTTAAGACGATGCTTACTGCTACCCTTCTCAATCTCCAATATATATATATATATATATATATATATATATATATATATATATATATATATATATATATATATATATATATATATATATATCGTCATAGTCATCAGCCGTTTGAGTGTCCACTGCAGGACCGGCCTATCCCTACAGAAGTGGGGACGATACAGCCAATATATTCCTACCAAGTGGCTTAGGCTGTCTAGTAGAGATTGTATGTAGGGTGAGAAGTGCTTGTAAGTGTAGTTGTTATGTTGGAGTGGCTTTGGATGTGTGTGTAGTCTGTGAACCAAGTATAATCGGCCCGCACAAGCCGACTGGGTGCAAGCATACTTTATAGTATGCGACACTGGTTCAACCATAGCACCCCTGATGTCCGCCAAAGCAGTACGTGGCCAGAAGTATGCTCCCAAAGTTTATTACCCTGGCGGGGCGCGAACCCTCGTTCTTCAGTGTACGAAAACGCACACTTTACCACAGAGGCTCCACATATATATATCGTATATATATATATATATATATATATATATATATATATATATATATATATATATATATATATATATATATATATATATACTAACAAATGGCCCATACTTTGCTGATACCGATACCGATACTTTTTATTTTTATTTTTTTTTATATTTATTTTGATTTTTTGATGCTGGTAACGTGAGTGTTCTTAATGCAGGAGTATTACAGTAATCGATATATAATATTAATATATGATAATGTTACTTCATACATGTAATTATAATGTAATATAATATCATAACCATCTGTTTATCAGTGTCATGAAACATGAGTGTCTTGAATCACATAATAAACCAGAGAAGTATCGGAGTATAGGCCATAATTATACCTTGCCGATACCGATACCGATACTGCAAAAAAAGGCCGATACTGCCGATACCGATAACGATACTATCGGCACATCCCTAATATATATATATATATATATATATATATATATATATATATATATATATATATATATATATATATATATATATATATGTGTGTGTGTGTGTGTGTGTGTGTGTGTGTGTGTGTGGTAAGTCTGAGGGTAGAAAAAGACTTGGAAGGCATGACGTAGCCTACGTTAACGGTCAGTGTTGTGTCGAGTGTGTGAACTGAAGAAGCAAAGAAATTATAAAGAATTAATATCTGTGGAAGAAGTATGTATAACGTGATACATGAGAAGAGCGACATCATTTTTTTTTTTTTTTTCTCGAGTACAGTAGTTGACAGTCGACGAAATGCTGACCACCCCACCCGTATTACGTAGCATCATTTGCCGTGTGAGGTGGAGATGGAAGGCCTGCTTTACGACAGACTGGATGTGTGGCCCATTTTACAGAATGCTTTGATGGTTCTCCTGGTAGTTTATACTCCTTTTCCTGGTTCTAGCTCCTTCCCACCCCATGTGTATAGTTATGAGAAATATGGCTAGGAAAACGTTGATGATGGCGATGACAAAGGTGGGTACAGTATGTTCGCAAATAAGTATGTCATGATTTTTCTCGTGTGATGCTCGGTCTACACCCATGCTGTGCTGGGAAATAGCGCCTGTGATAACACCTGAGCTGCAGAGATCGTGCCAGACCATTGCACTGTACTCTCAGCATTCTTTCGGATATTCTTGGTACGGTATATCATCGGATTTAACCACTGCATTTTATTACAGAGCCAAAGAAAATATAATATTACTGTGAAGAAGATATACAATACACAGTACTACTATACTGTACTACATACATAAGCTGTTAATTATAGGTTAAGAAGATGTCAAATATTTGGCTGGTGGAACTGCTGTTTACAAAGGAATCTGCAAAGTACGTTGAAACTCAGTATTGGTTTACTGTGAAGTGAGTTACACAAGTACCAAATGTATGACTTTTGTGTGCCAAGATGGGTCACACGTGCGTAGGAAATACCGTAGGTTTTAGTAAGCAGGGTACGGGAGATTGGTGGTAGCAGAGGAGAGAGGACGATGTAGAAGGGTTAAGGGGGTGGGGGGCAGCCTCGGAGAGGGGACTGAGAGTGGTGTAAGGTGGTGACGAGCATCATCCACTCAATACAGTGTTGTCTACCTCTTCCTTCTTTCTCATTCTATCTCGGTGTCTGCCCCCCCCCCCTCGCTTCCTACTTCTCCCTTTCCTTATTGCCACTTTTATTACACTTCTTTCTACTTCAGGTGGCTGTACACTGAGTGATAAGCCTAATGGTTTCCTGTAACCCAGGAAACTGTTTATAGTCTTGGATGGTACATGTAACCAGACTGCAGGGTGAAATGGAACCTGCTGTGGTTCCATCCAGGAACTATACCTCCACACTATTCCTCGCGCTTCACTGTGGTGAGGCTCTGTCAGCCGCAAGGAATTTGGTTCACTGCACGGGACAATCCTTCAGGGGTGGTAGCTTGCCTGCAGGCTGCAGTTGATGGGTCTGTTGGGTCAGACAGACTGGAGTTAATGAATAACAACAACACCCACACCAGGCCCTCCTGCCCATCAGCATTCATACTGAAACTTACAGGTCGTGTCGCCATAAGAGATTTCGTAACAATTCTTTCTGAGCGATAATTTTACATATTGCGCCTTTACATTCTTATATGTGATATTCATATTATTTTAAAGCTTACAGTTTGCATCAGTAACATACCAGAAAGTAGTGATAAGTCCACCTATCCATCAACAGGTGCAGCAATTAACTGGAAAGAGAATAGGAGGCTGATGGATTTGGACTATGCTGATGATATTGTACTGATTTGTGGAAGTATTTGGGAGATGCAGAGGGTGCTTGACTGTCTGGTGGAGGAAGGAGAAAAAGTGGGATTGGTAATAAATTGTGGAAAGACTGGAATTATTAATATGAGCGTGGAGAACTAAATCGATTGTGTAATTGGGAATTATGTGGTGAAGAATGTAGAAAATTTTAAATATCTGGGAACGATTGTACCATCTAATGGACCGTTAAACAATGAAATTGAGGAGAAGATTAGACAGGCTTGGCGAGCTGTTGGAATGTTGAAATCTGTTTGGAATAAGAATATGCTTTCAGTACATACTAAAGTAAAAATTTACAGGTCCATGGTTAGACCAGTTTTAATTTATGGGCATGGGTCATGGTACAGTACAATTTCAACAGATCAGAAAGTATTCGGATTTGAGAATAAAATACTGAGAAGGATTCTTGGGGTAAAGTGGCAAGACAGAGTTGCAAATGAAAGAGTAAGGGATATTACGGGAGTGGAACCAGTTGATGAATATGTGAGATTGTCTTGCTGGAAATGGCTGGGGCACATGTAGAGAAAACAAGGCAGTTTAGTACAGGATGTGCCAGAGTGGACTGCTAGAGGAAGAAGAGGCAAAGGTTGGCCGAGGGAAACCTGGTTGAGGACAATGAAAAGAGATGCAGAAGAGGAGTGTAGGTGGGACCTGAAGGAGGTGGCAAGAGACAAATATTGGTGTGGAGAGTTCATCGAGGCCCCGTGCATCCCGTGAGGTGCCAAAGGAAATGATTGATTGATTGATCCATCATCCTGTCTTATTTTTGCCCATCAAGAACATTGAAACCCGGGGATTGTCTACTCATTCCTGGCATTTAAGGTGAGGGTGACCAACCTAACTCGCCCTGGAGTGCCACTATGTGAGCAATAAATTCCAACCACTCCTTATGCAAACCCTTACAGGTGTCATCCGTTGGAGCGCCTTAACCCGCTAGACAACAAAGTTTCATTAGGTTATATGGTTACCACTCAGTGTATTAGATTGTTTCCTGGGCTACAGGACACTTTTTGGCTTGTCACTCAGTACAGAGTCTCCTGAAGGCAGCACTGCATCGAGTGAGTAGATAATGGGAGCCTCCACCCACCACAAATAATAAGCAATGAGTATTAGACAAAATAAATCTCTGAGAAGAAGCCGTTACGAAATTTATCTTAGCCAAACAGAGCATGACGCATTGTCTGGCACGCTTTTGTCACGTCCCACTTCCCTGCGTTGTGCGAGAGAGAGAGGGGGGGGGGTGCCCCTCAGGGCTTCATGGTCTCTGATAAAACTCGGCTCATTAATCGTCAATATTGGTCAGTACCACAACTAGGCTCATTAATCGCCACATATACTGACACACACAGAGCTTATCTGGGTCAGGTGATAACGATGCACCATATCCAGTGTTTTAGCTCAGGGACTCCCAACATTCTTTAGATATTTGGTCTGTGTTGTTCCCCTCCCCTCCCACCTTCTCACACAGTAACCACGCGTCCATACCATATAGCAGGGCCCGTACTGACGTTGGCATAGGAGGCTTCTTAGAAACCTTTCCTAATTACAGTATTTCTTTACTGACTGCATTACTACATACGCTGCTGTGTGTGTGTGTGTGTGTGTGTGTGTGTGTGTGTGTGTGTGTGTGTGTGTGTGTGTGTGTGTGTGTGTGTGTGTGTGTGTGTGTGTGTGTGTGTGTGTATTAGTCTAGAAAATATTTTTCTTGTGGGGAGACATACTGTAATAAAAGAATAGCATTCGGAAGCCGAATGCTAACTGCCCTCCAGAATATGCTGTTGGCCAAGTTACAAGCGCGCCCTCCCGGGGGGGCCAAGGGGTGGCGCCCTCCAGGGGGGTCAAGGGGCGGCGCTCCTCTGGGGGGCCGGGGGGTGGTATCCCCCGGGGGTCCGGGGGACATGGCCCTGCCGGGGAGCCATATCTTGATACCCTGAAGGTTTCATGTCGATAGCTCAAGCCATTCATGAAATGTAATGGTGCTAAATGTGGGCAATAAAAATTAGTTGGCCTTTGGCAGCCATTTTGGTGACCTTGACCTTGACCCCGACTGCTTGTTTTCGAACTTGTCTAAGATTTTGGTCATATCTTGATACCTTGAAGGTTTCATGTTGATAGCTCAAGCCGTTCGTGAGATATAATAGGAACACACACACACACACACACACACACACACACACACACAGAGGCAGGCAAAAATATTATCTCTCCGCCTTGGTAAAGGCGGGCGATTAATATGTATGCAAATTGGAGCGTTCTACAGAAATCCAACAATATACACACACAAAACTGAGATGTATACTAAATTTATGTATTTTTACCTCCGCCAACGAAATTGGAGGAGGTTATGTATTCACCTATGTTTGTCTTTGTTTGTTTGTTCACACGATATCTCCAAAAGTTCTCATTGAATTTAAATTAAAATTTATGGAAGGGTTGAACATGGGCCAAGAAAGAATTGATTAAATTTGTCTGCTGATCTGGATCCGGATCCGGATCCTGCAATGGCATTGGCGGAGGTATGTGCTCTCAGAGTGCTTCCTAGTATATTAACAGCATTAATCAAAGATGGTAATTAAAAACAGTAATTAGTAATTAGTCATTAAAAAGTCATGAAGATAGTTATTAAAAATAGCCACTAAGTAGAAACCAATCAGAGAGCGCATACCTCCGGCTATGCCATTGCAGGATCCGGATCCGGGTCCTCCCCAAAATTTAATCACTTCTTTCTTGACCCATGGTCCACCCTCTACAAAATTTCATTGACATTCATTGAGAACTTTGGAGATGTCGTCTGGACAATCAGACAAGCAGACAAACATAGGTGAATACATAACCTTCTCCAACTTCGTTGGCGGAGGTAAAAATAGCCACTAGAGTCACAAAAAATTGCCATTAACTACTGCCACTAAAAGTAACCACTAACAATAGTTTTTAAAAGCGAGTTAATCTATACAATCCAGGTTTAATTAAAATCCATTTCTCCAGATCTTCAGCTATATAAAATGTTTCATAGTGGCTAAGGGAAGAGGTGTGCTTCCTGGATATGATAATAGCCACTGATATTCGGAAAGAATTGTCCACTGTTGTCAGTTTCCTTTTCTAGCTGTCTGGGGGCAGGGTAGCTCAGTGGTAGAGCGCCTGACTCAAGACTGAAGGGATAATTCGCGTCCCGCCCAGGTAGCTGCCCTGCTGGAAGAGGTAGCGCTCTCCCACCACCTAGCGGGGTTATACGATCGATCAAGGTCTAGCTCGGGGAAATAATTTTTTTTTTTCTTTTTTTCTTTTTTTTTCTTTTTTTCAAACTGAAGCTTCAGATGTGACATTCTCGTAATTCGACAAGGGCCGATTGATTTGAAGCTGTAACTAAAATTGGGTCAACGTTTCACAGATCTCTATTTAATTGTGGTTTAAATTTATGAATCATTTTTCTTTGAACTTCTTTATGTAGGATCGCCCTCTTTTACTCTGGAGGGGGGCATAACATTAAACTTTAGAGATTTTTTTTTTTTTCTATGCTGGTATCCTATATTGTTACTGATATGGTTTCTATGGAGGTTAGTAGGGAGCCGGAGATTTGAAGTCTCACCTATATAATCTCTGCACCTACTGCAGCGATTTACATAAATGCAGTTTGTGTTGATCATTCCCTATTTTCGTTCATTTTGAACTTGTAACTAGCATAGGGAAAAGTAAATTGGTTGCCTACAGTCATATCAGCACAAAGTTTACATTTTTTGTCATTGCATTTTTCACTTTTAAACTAGACTGTTATTAAATCTGGCCTTAGTTAAGATTCATTTTCGGGTGTTTTTAAGGATATATTTTGAAACTATCTTCTGTTTCGGGTGTTTTTAAGGACATACATTGTACATGAGAGTTCTTTAAAGGGGTCATCGTAATTTGGGCTATAGGTTATGTGTGGTACTGTTTGTGTATCACTGGCTATTTATTACTGGTGCTCCGAAGGTTGGCCGTGAGTATTCTTTTATATATATATATATATATATATATATATATATATATATATATATATATATATATATATATATATATAATTTGGTTTTACGCCAGGTATCCCCGAAGGGCTAAGGCGTTGCCCCTGGGTAGAGGACTTTTGGACTGGAGAGTGTAGCATTTTACGACCGGATGCCCTTCCTGATGTCTACCAATGACCCTTGCGTGGATTTGATCCTCCGACCCGAGCGGAGCGCTCTAACCCACTGAGCCACGCCTGATATACTTATAGTTCCCTTAATCTTGTGTCTGTCATGATGAAGGAAGCGAAATTTAATGATGGCCAGCAAAACCAGCCTGATAACATAGAGGATTTATTGGCGGTTTCGGTTTACACATAGACCATCTTGAGACCTTAAAGAAAAAAATGAATAAAACCAGTAAATAATATTCTTATTATGAATTGACAATACAGTTCCCTGTTCTTTTGTATTGTCAGTTCAGGATAAGGAAATTATTTACTTGCTTTATTTTTTTTTCTTTTAGGTCTGAAGTAGGCTTATGTATAAACAGAACCGTCGCCAATAAATCATATATGTCGTCACTCTGGTTTTGCTGGCCATATATATATATATATATATATATATATATATATATATATATATATATATATATATATATATATATATATATATATATACACGCTTTAGGCACGCACGACTTCATTGGATACCTAGCTCTATGGATGAACTGCTGTCACAGTATGCTATATTTTTTAAATTCTTCATTGCCTCTTGTTGTGTGCAGTTTGCGGTTGTGTTCACTGGTCCGTCGGGTTGCGAGTACTGAGTTTTCTTTATTTTTATTAATTTCCTTGTCTCCTGTTACACTCCTGTTCAGTATTACCACATCCCTTTTTCTTCTTTTTCTTCTTCTTCATTCTTCCAATGAGGTTTCATTCAGTGTCTTCAGCTTGTCCTCATAGTGTTAATCCCTCAAGCTAGAGACCAATCTTGGTCTATCTATCTATCTATCTATAGCCCCACGCCCTAATCCCGCAAAGGGTGGCCGCAGACAAAACGCCTCCAAGTCGCTCTGTCACCCACCATTTGACTACCCTCCCCCCAACTCACCCCCCCTCCCTCATATACCTCTCAACTCCATCCCTCAACCTCATCCTCGGTCTACCCCTCCCTCTCCCTCCCTCCACCTCACCTACATACACCCTCTTAGTCAGTCTTTCATTCTCCATTCTCTCCACATGTCCAGACCACCTCAGCGTATTTCTCCTAATCTTCTCAACCACATGCACATCCACCCCACAACGTTCTTTCACTTCTTCCTTCGTCAACCTGTCACTCCATGTCACTCCACATGTTCCTCTCAAGTAACTCATTTCCACTGCTCTCACTCTTGACTTGTTCCCCTCTTGCAAGGTCCACGCCTTGCTTCCATACGTCAGGGTAGGGATCACAATACTATCATGCAGTGACTTCTTAACTTCCATACTCACCTCCCTATTTCTCATCACTGCTTTCAGTGAACCAACAACCTTCCTTCCCTGCTGTACCCTTTCACGCACTTCATCCTCCAAAGTTCCATCCTTACTCATCACACTACCCAAGTACTTGAATGCACTCACATTCTCCATATCCTCACCATCCAACCTCACTGTACATTCTGTGACTTCATTCCTCTCAAACACAATAACTTTACTTTTGTTTACATTAACTTTCAGATTCCTCCTCCTACACACTGTCCCGAATTCATTCACCAAACCTTGCATCTCACATTCATCTTCAATCAACAATACTGTATCAACAGCAAACAGCAACACCGGAATCTTCCAAATCTCACCCTCATTCATTAGAGCCACCCCCACATCCACTGCCCTACCTTGCACCTCCTTTACAACCCTATCCATGTATATATTAAACAGCCATGGAGACATCACACAACCCTGTTTCAGTCCCACATTGAGATCAAAGAACTCACTCAGCTCACCATCCACTCGCACCGCAGCCCTAGCTCCTTCGTACATACTCTTCACAGCACGCAACAATTTCCCCTCCACTCGATATATTCTTAATACCTTCCACATACCTTGCCTATCTATTCTGTCATAAGCTTTCTCCAAGTCCATGAAGGCAGCATACACTTTCTTTCCCTTCTCTAGATACTTCTCCACTAAACATCTTAAACAAATATCTGATCTACACACCCTTTTTCCTTCCTAAATCCCCCTTGTTCTTCTCCAACTAGCTCCTCTGTCATATGCCTAACCCTATCAATGAGTATTCTGCCATATATTTTACCAATCACACTAAGAAGACAAATACCCCTATGGTTACCACATACTTCTCTCTCCCCTTTTCCTTTGTATAAAGGAACAATTATACCTGATTTCCAGTCCTCTGGAACCCTTCCCTCTTCCCAAGCCAATCTACACAACTTCCATATCCACTCCACAACAATCTCACCCCCATACCTCAGCATTTCACCACACACTCCGTCAATTCCTGGGGCCTTTCCCAACTTGATCTTCTTCATTGCTTCCACTACTACCGCCCTACTGATCTCTTCCTCCCTCCTCTCATCTCTTCTTCTCCCAGCCATTCCCCAACCACTTATACTCGCACTGCCCTCACTCTCTACATTCAACAAATCCTCAAGGTGCTCCTTCCACCTCCTCAATTTCTCTCTCTTCACCAACAATCTATTATTCATATCTTTCACTCCCCTACTATTTCCCCTTTCACACTGCCTTACTTTCTTTACCTTCATCCAAAACAATTTCTTACTCTCCCTCCATTTCATACTCAGATTCCTCCCAAACTCTTCATCCACTTTCTTCTTACTCTCCTTCACCAGTCTCTTAACCTCCCTTCTCCTGCGCACATATACCTCTCTCTTCTCTCTCTCATCTTCTCCCCTACCTCTACTCACCAACCATTCACTATATCCCTTCTTCTTTTGTTCCACAGCTCGTTTCACCTCATCATTCCACCATGCTGTCCCTTGCATCTCCTCCTCACTCCACAAACCACTTCACACGCAGCGCCTATCTCTTCCGTGAATATCTTACATACATCTTCCACCCCTTCCATCTGCTTTAGCTCATACCTTCCCAATCTTTCTTCCACTATGCTCTTATATTCATATTCTCACTATCTTGCAAATTTTCCACTCTTCTCACAGGAGCTGTTTCCTCCTGTCTTCCCCTTCGTCTTCTCAACCATTTTCTTTGCAGCGTTACCTTGGCCATCACTAAGTGATGGTCCGAGACTCCATTCCCCCACCCTCTCCACACTCTTGCATCCAACACTTGTCTTCTCATTCGCTCATCCACACACACATAGTCTATCATTGCCTTTCGTTCAACAATTTCACCATCCATCATCCTCATTACTCTCCATGTATACCGGTGGATCATCTTGTGCCGAAAGTAGGTGTTGGTTATTGCCAACCCCTTACCAGCACAGATGTCCACCAAAGCACTATCATTCCCATCTACTTCAACTGGCACAACCCACTGACCAACCACTCCATCCACTCGTACATTCCCAACTTTGCCATTCATGTCTCCAATCAAAAGCACTCTCTCGCTCCTCTCAAATTTGTCCATACATGCTTCTACTCTCGCCCAAAACTCATCTTTCACTCTTGCCACTCGGTCCTCTGTCGGAGCATACACACATACAATCACCCACGCTTGTAAACCTACTTTCATCCTCACCCATACAATCCTTGCACCTACTGTTCCATACTCTCTTATATTCTCCTTCCACTTTTTGCTTATCATCAGACATACTCCCTCTCTTGCCCTCTCATTCTCATTAACTCTGCACATATACCTAAACCATATTCCCATTCTCTCACTCTTTCACCTTCCCTTTTAGTTTCAGTCAGTCCACATATATCCACTCTTGCATCCTCAAGCACCTGAACAATCTCTCTCTCTCTTTCACTTCATCATTCACTCCTCTCACATTCCAAGTTCCCACCCTAAGAATGTCCTTTGTCTGTTCCTTAATCGTCAACGTATGGTCCGTCCGGGTCCGAGGCGCTTTATTCGCTTGTTTAGTTAGTTGTTTTTACGGGGTGGGGCACTAACCTACCACCAACCCTTTTAGTCGCCTCGTACGACAAGCAGGGATACTGAGGGAGTATTCTTGAAACCCCCCTACCCCCAGGGGGTGCTTCTCTTTAACACAGATTATGCTTCCGTGTTTTAACAAGTGGAGATTCCATACAATACTTAGTCTGTTCAACTGTTGGCCTAATGTCCCTTGTAATTATAGCTTATGTACTAGGTTCATATTTCTTTTTCATATATATGATCAAGTAACAATTTTGAGATACCATTTATTCCAAGATCTTATAGCGAATTTAATAGACAGTTTCCTCTTAGTGTGTACTCTCACACGTACATACATATATATATATATATATATATATATATATATATATATATATATATATATATATATATACAGTAGAGAGAGAGAGAGAGAGAGAGAGAGAGAGAGAGAGACCGTAGGATCATATTTTGGGGTTAAATTTGGGTAATAAAATGTTATATCAACATGGGGCCGATTATCAACCAATGCGGAGATGCAGTCACTAAAGATCTCCTAGGAGAAAATGGTCTTTCATAATTAATCCTTTAGGTCATTAGTAATTACAGCTGCTCAGTGGATGAGAACTGGATCAGTGTAGTCATATCATCCTACGCTGTTGCCGATTTACTCGTAAACGTTCTTCAGTTATAAATTATTGCGACACAGCAGACGTCCCCCTCGCCCTTTCCATCATCTTGGTTGTTGGCAGTTTTGTTATGGTTGATAAATTAAGGACTGCCTTGTATGAGACAGTCCTAGCATGTATTTTGTACAGAAGGTGGGTGTTAGCGCCGAAGTGGTAACATGTGGAGGTGTATGGTATGGAGGTGGACTGCTGGGCCTCGGGAGCAGGCTGTGAAGCCTATGCCCTGAGTCGGACACACACACACACAAAAAAAAGAAAAAAAAAATCTCCCTAAATTTTTGTGGGCAAGCTCTAGTGTGTGTGTATATATATAAATATAAATATATATAAATATATATATATATATATATATATATATATATATATATATATATATATATATATATATATATATATTGGAGGGACACATTACACATGTGTACATAAAGTTTTTGACGCCCCAGACGGGAATTAAACCTGAGATCTCCAGACTTAAGTCTAGAGGGTTCGATTCCCGGCTGGAACGTCACACACACACACACACACACACACACACACACACATATATATATATATATATATATATATATATATATATATATATATATATATATATTACTGGAAAGAGAGAGAGAGAGAGATCCATGGCAATCCACAGTAACCAGAAATAATCATACTATTTAGGAACTCGCATTCGAAAATCTAAATCGCCTGTATGACGTCAAATGAGCCAAACATTGAGATGCCTCGTCAAAGTGCGACATAACCCTTTCTGCAACACTACGCTGTCTTGCATAACTGAACACTCCTGGTTCACCTTTGACATAGGCCACAAGCCTTACAATGCAACTTAGCTATACTTCGGAAAAAAAAAAATCTTATCAAAACCATTAGCTTTTTATAATATTTAGTTGCTAGACATTACTCTTTGGATAATTTGTAGCCTATATTAAAACGCTTTTTTGTAATGTTGAAATACTGTTTCAGTACATGTTTTATATTGATGTATAGGCTACTTGCTGCTGAAGTAAGAGTTCCATGCGCGAATTTTTCTCTGCAATTCACAATTAAGGTATAAGAAAATATAGCAGTTCAGTTTTCAGCGAGATCCAGGCGTTTATCACATTTTGTACACCGATAGAAGTACCTAGCAGTATTAGAGAAGGGTTTGGCGTGCCGACTCACTAAGAAGATTGGCTACTTTACCGAAGCCAAATCAAACTTTCCAAGGGGCGGACGGTCGAATTGATGAAATTCCGCCCCTCCTCCCCTTTTTTTTTAGCGATTGAATTACAGAGGAGACAGGGGTAGCCAAGGGACAGAGTAGGCTAGAATTCTAATTCATCTGTTGGTGGTCTGTCTAGAAGACTGTTTCAGAAGTTTCGGCCTGTTCGTTCTGGATGGGATACAATAACAAAAAGAAAGAAGATCCAGTATATTCTTGGAGCTAATTTTAAAAATAATTTACATGCTACTTAATCCCTATATTACCGTCGTAGCTGTATAATACAAATACGTAGTCATATCAACGCAACCCATACCATACCTAAAATCATGAGAGCCCCAAATTATCTATTCAAACAGTACTACATTTAGAAAATGCGTTACTCATGTTTCGTAATGTGGATCTTTAATGAAAACTGAGGTGTTGTGTGACCGACTTTTACCAACTATGCCGCGTCTGAAGCTAGTACCTGTAGGCTACGTACCTGCTCAAGCACGTGATGTGACTCACAAAACACTCAGCAGGGAAAGTTCACTGAAGAAGGGCAAAGTTAAGCATGTTTCTTACTGCCAGTGCATCGGAATGCCTATGTCACAGTTGAGCAAAACCTAAAGACGAGTATTTTTGCTTGACCCCCCCCCCAAAACAAAACAAAAACAAAAAATGCAAAAATGACTGGGTATAAAATTAGTGGCTTTTGGTGATGTGTTTCCTGACAGAGTCTCTCGATATGAGAATTTAGGACATGAAACACTGAGCATAAGTTTTAAGGCTAAGACGGCATTTCTGCATCATGGAGACACATGAACATGCGATCGCATCAAAATCCACACTGAGGAAATCTGGACGAGTCCCTGAGCTGAAAGGGAAGTTATGTTGTGCCACAGTGCCACATGTGATTTGCTGGGCCAGCCAATGGTCCGGGGAAAAAACCTGTAAAACATTCTGCGTTGGAAATTCATGTTGGCTATATTCTACAGCAAGAGTGGATGAGCGCGTATTGTTTTACTTTCTTCGATAGAGATAATCCAGTATGGAACATTGGTAATGTGAATCCATCCATCAATCCATCAGAATCACACAGGCACTTGAGTTTCTTAATAGAGAATGTCAGAATTTGGGAATGTTTTAACGAGAAAGGACAAGGTACTGCTTATACCTGACGGCAGCCCACAAAATTCACAGCTGTCCTCTCAGACTTTGATTGATCATCTGTAGTTCAGCCGACTAGACAGCGAGTATACTTCTTCATGTTGATTCACTACTCTAAGTGTGCGGCCACACTTCCTCCAAACAAGAGGAAACGAGGTTCAGGGGTCTGTCCAACGTTCAGACTCAGATATACTGCAGCAACTCTAATCTGGTTTCATCCGTTTCATCTTGTCGATCACATGTTTTGGGCAAGTGTGGTTGCATCCTTTGGATCCAAATTTACGTCAGTATTTTCTTTATTAATGACCAGATTTAAATAGAACTTTGTACTTACCTTCTTCACTTTATTACAGTTTACCCAAAATTACATAACATAAAACTGGTGTCCAGCTTTTAAACAAGGAGAACCCGGTGCTCCATAACAGCCAGTGTTATGTGCAACGTGTTCTCTTGGATGTCTGCAGTTTCTTTTTTTTTCTTTTCTTTTTTTTAGCTTGTCTAGTATACCAGGCTTGTTTTTACATATTTTTTGACATAAGGAGGTTCCATAAAGGAAAAAAAAATGATGGAGTGAAATTGGGAGAATTAAAAACCCAAAGAAGTATCCTTTAATGTTTAACAATACCCAACTCAATCCTGCATCATCTCTGAGCATACTTGGGGTTTCATTCTCTCAGGTTTTTTCATGGAAAGATCATGTTATCTTTCGTAAAATCTGCTTCCATGAGTTTAGCTGTGCTAAGCCGACTCTGTGCCTACTTTACCATCGCACAACTGTTGACTTCAGGTGTGCTAAGCCGACTCCGTGCCTTCTTTTCCATCGCACAGCTGTTGACTTAAGTTGTGCTAAACCAACTCCATGCCTTCTTTTCCATCGCACAGCTGTTGACTTTATACAGGAGTTTTATTAGCCCACGCAGAGTACAACTCTCAAGTGTGGGGGGGCTCCCCACATACAGCTCTTCTCGACAGGGTGGAGGCAAAAGCTTTTCGTCTCATTAACTCTCCTTCTCATACTGACTACCTTCAGCCTCTGTCTCCTTGCCGCAATGATGCATTTTATATCTTTTCTGTCACTGCTTCAGTGGTAACTGTTCTTTTGAACTGTTTGCTTGTATCCCCCCTCCATTACGGCGGGCGAGAAGCACCTGTCTTGCAGCAAACTCTCACTTATTTTCCAACATAATGCAAGAGCTAACCGATACTCCCAGTTCTTCATGTATGCAACAGGTCAACTCTGGAACTGTCTTCCTCTGGCTGTATTTCCTTCAGCCTATGACCTCCAGTCTGCTAAACTCAGTGGGTTCAGGCATCTTGAAGTGACTGGATCTTTAATTTGGGTCTATTATTTACATTTTCCTTGGACGGAACAATCATGCGGGCTTCCAGCCTTTGATTCCTTCTTCCTTGCATAAAAAAAAAAAAAGTACAGTAGGCAGTCGATGGCTACTCAGCACTGTGCTGGTGCTAAAGAGACATTATATTCCTCATGGGTGCATCTTTAAATTCGTGTTGAGAAGCTTTTCAGATACTGTATATAATTGACAGACTGAATTAACTCTGGAGTGCACTTTAATTCATTTAATTAACAAGGGATATACTATGTTATTTTGACTTCACAGTATTGAATTACCGTGCATGTAAGCCTTGCTTTATGTATTGTTCTGGATATTATCAGATGATAGTCTAATTTACAACTTTTTCGACTGAAATGTTTAAAAATAACTTTCATGAACCTGAAAGGCCATGTCACAAAGGAAAGGGAGAACTGGCAATGGTAGGCCTACTTGGCTGATGTTCACAATAAAACGGAAATGAAACATGTTCTTCAAAATCTATGGAATCATAAAACTGTAATAACTCAAAATTTCCCAATTAATAACAAGAACGAGTATTTGATGTTCACAGTTATTTTGTGGCTTGGAATCGTCTTCTTGAGTTCACCCTTTCCCTCATTCCCTTAGCCCCTTAACCACGGGGCGTCACTTTCGTGATGCTTGGGAGCAATGGATCATTCCGCGGGGTGTCAATTTTGTGATTTTGTGTTATTTTGAATTCGCCCGGGCTTTCAAGTGGTGGCTTGTATCATCTATCAGTACTAACAGTGTCCAGCTATACTCAGTTCTGCTAATGTCACCTGTACTCCCATCCACTGTTGACAATTTAGCCATTTTTCTCCTGTCCTCGACTCCCCCCCTCCTTACCTCCCCTCCATTACTCTCTCCTCTCGGCTGACCGGCTGCGCTGCACTACACAAATGCTGGACGGAGTTTTCCACTCATTTTATCCATTGAAATGTGCCCTTTGCCCTATTCTTATACAAAATAATATATAAAAGAAAAAGAAAAGGTAATTGATACTGCCATACATCTGGAATGGGCTGATTATCACCTGGCAACACCTCACGTGCACTCGTTCGCTAATTTTCCCTGTTTATTTCCCCCTGAAATATGGCGTATGACCTGTTCACATAATAAAAATACATATAAGAAAGGAAGGGAGAAGCCTAAGTGATATTTACATTCACCTGGAACTACCTAATTTATTATGTATTGTCTAGATTTCCTGCCAGTCATTTCATAGCGTATATATTAGCAGCTGTCGCCACGCTGACATTGGCAGCCCTTCACTGTCCCTAGGCAACAACATTCAGTTTACTATCATCTTTCAAGGTGAAACCACGTCGGATTCGCGCCTGTCCGATTCCGCCGCTTTTTAGCCCCATGCAAAGGGCCCTGTGACCTCTACCCCTACTAAACCTCGTGTGGAAAGGGGTAAAGGGCTGACTGCTGTGGAACGTGAACTGGCTAATTTATCAATGAAAATGATGGACAGTGACTACGATCTTTCTGGTGACTCTAAAACAGTGCAAGTGGAAATGTAAATAATGTGTAAACAGCAAGTGAAAGCAATGAATGTAAATATAAGTGAACAGTGGAAAATAGTTTTATAAGTTACTGCAAGTGACAGTGCATAACATAGTGTAAATAAAATATAAATACTGTATAAATAATGTAAATAAAATAGAGAATGTAAATAGAAATGTAAATGAGTAGTAATATAAAAATACGAGTATATATACTAGGAGTAATGAAAGTGAAAGTTTCACTCTAGCATGTATGAATACTATGAGTTATGAAAGTGAAAGTGAAAGTGAGAGATTCGCTCTCAACGCTAGTATACAGGACGAGAAAGTGAATGCCTGGAGTGAAAATAAACTACTAGTACTGAAAGAAACCTATAGATAAATATTGTATATATAAATAAGTGTAATAAAGTACTAGGAATATAAAGTGTGAGTGTGTTTATAAATAATAAATGACAGCTCCGCCTCAGAATACTATCGGGAAACCAGCACGGGAGGAAAGCTCGTATGCGCTCGTAATTTACATTGCTTTCACTGTGTTCTTTTTTTTTGGGGGGGGGGAAATGGATTCCGAAATACTTGAAATTCATAGAATAGTGTCTGTAGTTATAATATCAGGCAGTGGTAACCATATTACGGGGTATCGGGAAGTGTAAAGTGGAGACTTTGTTACCCAACTTCAGAAGTCTTCACAAGTCCTACGGTACTCGACGAAGGCTCAACAAACACCCCAGGAGAAAGCTGAAGGTATGTGCCACATGCATATTTAATTATAATATTCTACGACTACTAACTGATTTTTGGCAAATATTTTTAAAAAGTCTGTTGGAGCGTGAATATCCTAGCGGGACACGCAAGTCCAGCCAAAACAACCCCGCGGTTTAGTGGTTAAAGAGTGAGACATCAACTCGCGTCGCATGGCATCGGCATCTTCAGTCTGTTGCACTATTGTTCTTCTAGAGAGACTAAACCTCTTGGAAAATTCCATCACAGTATTTAGATTTTTCGTCATGTAATGCACTAAGTTGAGCCTTAACTAAGAGGAACTTGCTATTGCAGCCTTGGCTGGCAAACCGCAGACTGGTCTACCGTTACTCTGCCAGTGTGTAATCTTTCCTTGCCGAACTTATTTTTTGTTAACATGGGTTCCTTCCTAGTGACTCGTCTGTTACGGTGTTCATAGTAAGAGTTTCTACCAATGAAAACTACAGATTTGTGATATTTGTAAACTTGCTTCACCCTCATTAGCTCAGTTGCACCAGCAGAACGCCTTCCTCCTCCAGAGCGGCTAGAACACCGGTTAGCACTACGATGAATCTCATGGAAAAAAATAAATAAATAAAAACAAAACCTCCTGCGGTACAGGATTCAAGATTCTTCTTGAGTGTCTAGAGAGCTATGTTGCAAGGAACACTTTTGAGGCTTCAGATTATCACAATTGCTGTAGAAATTTTTGAACTAAAGCCTGAGGATGCAAAAGTAAAAAACGCTCTTTGAATGCACATACATCAGCAGTCCTCACTTTCTTTGCTTTCAAACTCATTCTCTTCTTTGCTTCTAATACGTTCTATTGGAGGTAGTTCCAGAATTATTTCTACTACTACTACTACTACTACTACTCTCTCTCTCTCTCTCTCTCTCTCTCTCTCTCTCTCTCTCTCTCTCTCTCTTGTTTTCTTTGCTTTTTCCTCTTGTGATTGTTTTTCTTCTTCAGTTTAATTCTCTGCTTTAAATTCCAGTTTTCCTTTGTTTTTTTGCGAATGTATTTTGTCCGAAGGATGACTTCCTGTGGTGTTGCGAATGTTGCTTGTTATGAAGAAAAAAAATTGTTGTCTGACTTCCACTGACGCTGAGCCAGGCACAGATAGCGGATGTACAGCTTATGTGGACGTCAGTTGCCCACCTGCAGATAAGCAATGCTGAGTGTTATCATAGCTGTTGATGATGATGATATTGATACTAATAGATGTATAAGAGTAGATCCCTAATTAGCGTTTGCGGCTACCACAAGTCTTTGTTAGTTCCTGCTTTATGCTCACCAGAAGACAGTAGCCCATTCAGTGATGGCTGAAATACTGGTCGTGGCAACTCAGGTCGCCACCACACCCCCAGGAGGAGCCTACGGAGGGGTAGATGGAGCCACAGCATGTCCGGTCAATACGGACCTCTGTCTCTTCGCTGCAGTGTTGCATCTTTATCTCTTTTCTATCGCTACTTCAATGGTCACTGTTCCTCTGAACTGTCTGCATGCATTCCTCCACTTCTACGACGGGAGCATAGCACTCGTCTAGCAGCAAACTCTCACCCCTTTTCTGTCCAACTCTCTAATGCAAGAGTTAACCGTTACTCCCAATCCTTCATTTATGCAACAGGTCAACTCTGGAACTGTCTCCCTCTGTCTGTATTTCCTGCTTCCTATGATCTCCAGTCTTTCAAACGCAGTGTGTCCAGGCATCTCGAAATGAATGGATCTTGAATTTGGCTTTCTCTTGTATTTTGTTTTTCTCTTGGAAGGAACAGTTTTGCGGGCTCATGGCCTTTGGTTCCTTCTTCTTCACATAAGAAAAAAAAAAAAAAAAGGTGCCTGAGGAAGCGCTTCCAGGATTTGTTCGGCCCGAGTCCTAAGGGCCAGACCCCAGTTCCCAGCCCCGACAATGAGGGCCCTTCACCACGCCCAGCCCAAACCCTCGACGAGAGACGATGCCCCTGCGAGTGGTCCCGTGGCCGAGGGACAAAGGGACTCCTGAAGGGACTCCGCCTACCCCAGGCTGATGACTGTGAGTCCCCAGGACTCTCCCCTTCCCCTTTGCCCAGGCAGTGACATTACCTAACAGTGACTGTGATACATGGCTCCCACGGGCCGACAGTGAGAGGCAAAGCCTGTGCAGTGTAAGTGAATAGTGAGATCCAGTAAAGTAAGGAAAGATATTAGAGACAGTGCATATCCATTCTGTGCAAGACGAGAGGCAAAACTCAGTGTCATTATCATAACTCTGTGACAGTGCACATCCGCCCTGTGTGAATCAAGAAACAGAAATCAGTGACAATACAAGCATACCCACCGTGAAACAGGAACCAGAGTCAGTGTCAGAGTAAATATCCCTGAACTAGTAAAACCTTTATTTTGCCTTCCCACTGGAAACGAGCCTCCTGTACAGGGACTGTGGAAGTTGTGTATTGCCTCCTTACCCAGACTAAAACTCCTGTCTATCTAGTATCCTGTTTGATACTCGAAACCCACCTGCCAGCCTATGGATTAATTTTGTTTAGCATAGTGTGTAAACTGTCTTCCTGTTCCATAGCAAAGAATTTGTCAATACACGTGTAAGGTTGTTGCCCTGTGTTTTTATGCCCTGTTCCTCTCATACTGTGTCTAAGCTCCGGTCTAGAAAGGGAACCCAGCTATACACCCTAGGCGTTCTTAGGACAGGAAGCCGACCCGAAAAGGCCTAGCATAACAATGGCTATGACAAAAGGTACGCCGACATAAATACTTGGTACACATCATTACGATAAATAAACGAAACACAGAGCAATGATTGTCGAAATCTAAATAATGTGATATTTGAGCCACAGAACTTCTCAGAATACGTTATGGGCTTCACTTTTCTTCGACTAAAATGTGGAGCGATAATACTGTCTGCGACAGTGAGCATGAAATGTATCTAGGCATGTTTAGGGTGGTTATGGCTATGTATGTGGGTGCTCGCCCAGGTAAGAGTGAATGGAGATTTGAGTGATGAGTTTTCCGTGAACGTTGGTGTGCATCAGGGGTCAGTTTTGAGTGCCATGTTGTTTATCATGGTACTTGAAACCCTCTCACGCGACTTCAGAAACTGACTCCCGTGGGAGATGTTGCATGCTGATGATTTGGTGTTGATTGCAGAGAACGAGAGGGAGGCGGGGGGGAAAATTTAGGAATGGAGAGATGGTATGAGGCACAAGGGCTTAAGGGTAAATGCAGATAAAACAAAAGTGATGATATCTAGGGTTGGTGGTGGTACTGTCGGAGACGAGGGAGAGTGGCCATGTACAGTTTGCCACAAGGGCGTGGGAAGTAATTCCATCTTGTGCAGTGTTTGTGATAAAGGGGTGCACAAGAGATGTAGTGGTATCAGAGGTAGATGGCGAGATAATGCTGATTTTGTGTGTATGGCGTGTCGGGGAGAGCAGGTGGAGATTGTCAGGCGGGAAAGGATTGAACTTGCTGGTGAGTCTCTTGAGTGTGTGGATGAGTTTTGTTGTTTGGGAGACTTGTTGTGTGCTGGAGGTGGGGCTGGAGCTAGCTCTGTGGCTAGGGTAAGAAGTGGTTGGAAGAAGTTCAGGGAGCTGTTGCCTCTCCTATCATTGAGATGACTCTCCCTACGTGATATGGGGTCTTTGTATGCAGCATGTGTTAGGAGTGCAATGCTGTATGGTACTGAGACCTGGGCAGTAAAGGAGGAGGATATTCGCAGTCTCAGACGTATAGAAATGACAATGATTAAGTGGATGTGCAGTGCGTCCCTGCGTGCAAGGTCTGGGGGGGCTGGGTTTACGATGGAAGAGTTGAGAGGTAGGATGGGACTGGAGTGTATTGGTGTTGTGGTGAGGAGAGGTAGATTGAGATGGTTTGGGCATGTGGAGAGGATGGTGGATGATAAATGGGTGCAGAAGGTGAGAGGTGTTAATATTAGGGATGGGGTTATGAGGGGTAGACCGAGAAAGACATGGGACGAGGTCATTAAGTGGGGCCTTAGGGTTTAGGGACTGAACAGGGAGGCTGCAATAGATCGTGCAGCATGGAGAGATGCCTTTAGGTGACCAAGGCCGATGCATGGAAGCATGTTGGGGCATTCAAAAACGAAAAACGTTTCACTTCTTAGGATGTAGACTGCAAAATTAGTGTGAGAGATAGAATCTCAAAAGATGATTTTAAATTCATACGACGGTCTAACTCAGGTTCTGAAGGTGGAAACAGAGAGGTGATCGCCATTAGTTTATGTCCATAAAAGCTACGACAAGATGAAGAATAAACTAATGTATTACATGCGGTATATTTCTAGTGCATGAACAGTATCCAGGGCAAGACGGAGTTAGCAAGGTGTTACTACGTGCTTCAGTCAAGTGCTGCTGGATCAGTGGTAAGTGCTGGCGCCCACAGGCATACACATTAAGCATACCGGTATGATGAAAGTGAAATTCGTGGGTCCTGCTTGTTCTTCGTGAAGTAAGAAGTAAAAATTAGCCTTGATTTCATGTATATATATATATATATATATATAGAGAGAGAGAGAGAGAGAGAGAGAGAGAGAGAAATAGATAGATAGATAGATAGATATAGATATATATAGATATAGATATATAGATAGATAGATAGATAGATAGATATAGCGACCAGTTAACATTCAAGATCTTAGCATGAAGTTTAGGTTTTTCGAATGCTACACGATAAATTTGAGTCCTTTTGACTTCCATACAAAGCCTGCGAAAATCCTACCCACATAGCACATTACGCAATGGATACCCACTGACAGTGTATTTTGCGTTGCTTTACGGTCTGACAGTTCGTACAGTGATTGATGAGGCTGCAGCCGACACTGTTAGGTCGCATTCCTCAAGGGTCGTTTTAGCACAAACAGCAGGTATCCTCCACGGGTTGACTGTCTCACCTACTGATCACCAGATCGCCTCCTGTGGGTAGTGTATCAACGTTGGCAACTTGGTGGCATTGTAAGGGCGTGGCCTCTCGGGCAGTTGCTGTTAGGTGTTGCTCGACAGAGAACGTTCAGCTGTAGTATTTAACCCACAAGGATCGTCTCAGCGTTGGTGGCTGGCTGATATCGTCCTCCTGGACGTGACACTTGTCATTACTAATTGTTAACTGGAGATCACTTCCTATATCCTGATGCTATTATTGTTCAAATTGATTTTGAGTGCGATCAATTGACCTTTAATGGAACAGCATCCTCCAGTGCGGTCACCCAACTTTAAGAGAAAGTTTTTCTGTTGCATGAAACACTGCCCACTGCTGGTTGTTACACAGAGGATAATGTACGTAAAAGGTCCAGTCGATACCTTAACGTCGCATCCAGGCAATATATTTATGAAACAACTAGACCACATGCTATTCTCATAAACAAAGACAGTAATATTTAGACTGGGAAGAACTAGTAGGACTGGGGTTCATATGCGTGGAGATCCATTACCTGTATTTGTGAGTTTCCATATGTGTGTGTGTGTGTGTGTGTGTGTGTGTGTGTGTGTGTGTGTGTGTGTGTGTGTGTGTGTGTGAGGGGGGATAAATTATGATCAGAAGTACGAGAGAGAGAGAGAGAGAGAGAGAGAGAGAGGCTCATATTAGCGCAGTGCTATCAGTGTGCTACCATGCCCCTTTAACACACACACACACTCACACACACACACACACACACAGTTGCAATGCATGTACGGCTCACATGCAGTGAATCCCTTCAGTGGTACAGTACGAGTATGCCGTACGGATTTGACTCATTCATGGTCCCACTAGAGTGGAGGACTTTATCAAAGTGTGGAGTAGGCGCGTGGGTGTGTCTGGGCCTGCGCGTGACACCCTTTGTTTCGTCCCTGCCGCGCCATGTGACCGCTCTTGCGTAAACAGTGATCATTTCACATTAGGTAAGTCACTGATACGGGAAAATGCTTTGGATGTATATCCAGAGTTACAGAGACAAGCTTGTCATTATTATGTTAATTTACATTAAAGTACCGAATAATATTTTGTTGTCTCTGTATGCGAAGAAATTTTTCTTGTTTCTTAAAAATAATTAGAAATGTATACTTGGTATGCAAACACTGCATGGGAAGGTGATGTCTTAATAAGGCATAATTATCATCACATCGTGTATTGTATGCTTAGATGGTGTGATACGATATTTAAGCGGTGAGTACCTTTTATTTTCATTGTCTTCAGCGTTCTTTTTACCAAGTTACATATCATTACACGTCGGATCAGTTGTTTATATGAAGCATATATCTGTCACGTGAAAGACCGCGTTATCTGTTCTGAGATGCTGAGGAATACCTTCAGTAAATAATGTGAAGGCTGTGTGTTGGGGAGAACTGCGCAACTCGAGGCTGTTATCAGGGCCAGCTTAGCCTCAACCTAGTACCAGTGCCACGTCACCACCCACCCACAATCATGCCACACCACTGGCTTACTGGGTTACACTATCTCTGAAGGTAGCAACCGTATCTCTGAAGGTGCTGTTGCCTCACTTAAGAGAACTGTCTCACCTCGACATGTTTACATTTTCATTGGCTGGGGCACACTCTTCGTCACTATGATTTTTATGCATATGAGTAAGATCTCACACTGAGAAGGCAAAAAGCAGCTGGGGAATTAATATTACCTCAAACTCGAGTCTAAATAAATAATGTAATTTGTTTGTTTTTCATCATCACCATCATCATCATCATCATCATCATCATCGAAACCTTTTCCCACCTATATATTGGGAAAGGTTGGGTCTAGGGAAAAAAAAAAAAAATGGTAGAGGAAAAACTATTCAATAGCACGGCCCATCAAATGGACCATACACTCATTCACTAACCATTCAAGTTGACCTGTTGCATACATGCAGGACTCGGAGTAAAGGTTAAATCTTGCATTAGAGAGCTGAACAGAAAAGGCTACGCGCCCGCAGTCGTGGTGGAGGGATGCAAGCAGAGAGTTCAGTGGAGCAGTGGCCATCGAAGTAACAATAGAAGAGATAAAGCTGCAACAGTGCGGAGAGGAGATAGAGGTTGAAGGCAGCCAGTATGAGGAGGAGAGTTAATGAAACGAAAAACCTTTGACTCCGACTTGTTAAGAAGAGCAGAATGTGGGAAGCCTCCCCACACATGAGAGTTGTACTCTACACAGGGGCGAATAAAACAGATTTATAAAGTTAACAACCGTGAAGGGGTGAAGAAGGCACGGAGGCGGCTTAGCGCCCCTAATCTCTTGGATGAAGATTTTATAAGAGAGGTGATATGATCTTTCCAAGATAAATCCCGAGAGCATGAAATTCGACATGTTCAAAGATGATGCAGGAGTGAGTTGGGTATTGTTAAAAATTAGTGGATATTGTAGATACTGACGGGTAGGAAGATGTAAGAACTGAGTCTTTGGTGCATTAAAAACAAGATTACTTTTACCCCAATCAGAGAGATGAGCCAAGTCTGACATTAAGTGTTCCATAGCCTTATCCCTTGTCTAGTGATGTAACTGCTGAGGTGGGTGTTGCGGGAAGAAGATGAAAAGATGAAGGGTGGAGGCATTAGCTTATGTGTGAATATGATTAGATGTGCTGCTTCGACGATCATTGATGAATAGATGGAAGAGAGTTGGTGATAGGACAGAACCCTTAGGAACACTACTATTGATATCCCTAGGAAAAGAACGGTGGTCGTCTACAAGAGTACCTATAGAACGACCAGAATGGAAGCTAGAAGTGAAGGAACAGATAGAAGGACAGAAATCGTAAGAGGACAGTTTGGAAATTAAAGATTAATGTCAGGCTCGATTGAAAGCCTTTGAGATGTCAAGTGCAATGGCAAAGCTTTCGCCAAAGTCCCGAAAGGAGGATGACCATGGGTCTGATAGGTCGGTAGGAAGATCGCCAGTGGAGCGTCCCTGACGAGATTGTTATAGGAAAGATGCTTTATTTATCTATTTATTTATTCGTTAAGAATAGGCTCGAAAACTTTTGAAACACAGCATGTTCAAGCAATTTGGCGATAGTTAGAGGGATGGGAATGGTAACCCTTCTTTGGGAAAGGCTGAATGAGAGTAATCTTCAAGCAAGAAGGCGAGGTTTGGGAAAGTCTGCATGAGAGCAAACTTCAAGCAAGAAGGAAAGGTTTGGGAAAGGCTGAATGAGAGCAACCTTCAAGCAAGAAGGAAAGGTACAAGATTACAGACAAAGGCGATTAGGCTAAAGAGTTTACCAAGGCAGGGTGTAAGCACAGAAACACAGAGGAGGGAAGGAAAGACAACACCCCAAAAACTGAATCATTTTTTCTACCTGCGTCGTCTCTCTCTCTCTCTCTCTCTCTCTCTCTCTCTCTCTCTCTCTCTCTCTCTCTCTTTCAGTTCCATACATTCATGAAAATACTCAAGCAACCTCCACACTTACAAACACACACATACACTCACACAACCCACCACGCACACACATGCACTCACACAACCCTCCACACTCACATACACACACATGCACTCACACAACCCACCACACTAACATACACACACATGCACTCACACAACCCACCACACTAACATACACACACATGCACTCACACAACCCTCCACACTCACAAACACACACATGCACTCACACAACCCTCCACACTCACATACACACACATGCACTCACACAACCCTCCACACTAACATACACACACATCCACTTACACAACCTTCCATACTCACATACACACACATGCACTCACACAACCCTCCACACTCACATACACACACTTGCATTCACACAACCCGCCACACTAACATACACATGCACTCACACAACCCTGCACACTCATATACACGGTACACACACTCATTCCGCCACATCCACATACATAACGCTCTCACGTATCCTCCTCACAGTCACGGCTGGCCTACACGTACACAAGCACTCATTTAATCTCGCACACTCACATATAGCCTACATAAAGTATATACATACTTAACCACATCGCTCTGTCTTTGTTCCTCTCTCTCTCTCTCTCTCTCTCTCTCTCTCTCACACACACACACACAGGCACACCGACACACCCACAGCCACACCCCCCTCACCCCCCCACACACACGGTGTCCTGGGACCAGCAGAACACCATCGATTCCAAATATGTGAAGCCTGTTTACATTTCACGCCTACACTCGTGACCTGCTGACTATGTGGCGAGGCACATGTATTACTATATAGGGGACAACAATATATGAAAGAGAACCAGACGAGCTAGGAGCTGTTCAATATACGTCAAGAGTCAACCCTAATTAAGAAAACTTTTGCAAACAGATTTAAAAAGTTTACATATGTGCAAAAAATGAAATACTCAGCCCAACAGAATATTATTGACTACAAATGCCCAATACCTCTTTATACTGCACACTTGCAGTCATCAACTGGTGACTCAGGCGAGGTAAGTGGTATATGGGGTACATCAGTACCGGTATAATAGAACCGTCAGAAGCAGGAACTGTTTCAAATACGTAAACTGCCTACCGTAATTAAATTATGCACGATATAGACTACTTACTCATAGTCAATAAAAAACAACCACACACAGTGAAAGGCACGTAACTCTGATCAATCCGATCTCCCTCAGGACTGGCGTTTTGGTATTAGCGGGGGTATTTTTACATGCCGGCGGGTCTTTGGGTAGATCAGTAAAGTCTGCTGAAAATATTCAGATCCTTAAACTGTTCACTGTCCCATCGAGGATTTGAATCTGGGTCCATCTGGACTGCATGCCACCTCTCTACCGATTCAGCCACCTCCATTCCGTCACAAAATGCTTGAAAATACCATTACCTTTGTTTCTATGTCTTTATTGAGCCCAGAATGACCTCTTCTGATAAGAAGTTGAAAAAAATATTTTCGAACATTTGCCCGGGTGGCGATTTGAGATAATTTCGTGCCGTCGCGTCTCGGACCATTACCATTTTTTGACTCCCCGGACTTACCGCAACTTAATACGAAAAAAATCGGGTCGATATCTATTACCGTTCTCGTGAAAGAAACGAGCAAACGCACAGGCAGGCACACAGTTTTGACTCTATATCTATTTATCTATCTATATACTATATACATATACAGTATATATATATATATATATATATATATATATATATATATATATATATATATATATATATATATATATATATATATCGTCTCATCTCATCAGCCGTTTGAGTGTCCACTGCAGGACTGGCCTATCCCAACCGAAGTGGGGACGATACAGCCAATGTATCTCTACCAAGTGGCTTAGGCTGTCTAGCAGAGATTGTATGTAGGGTGAGAAGTGCTTGGAAGTGTAATCGTTGTGTTGGAATGGCTCTGGATGTGTGCGTAGTCTGTGACCCAAGTGTAATCGGCCCGCAAGCCGATTGGGTGCAAGCAAACTTTATAGTATGCGACACTGGTTCAACCACAGCACCCCTTATGTTCGCCAATGCAGTACGTGGCGTGAAGAACGCTCCCAAAGTTTATTACCCTGGCGGTGCGCGAACCCTCGTTCTTCAGCGTACGAATATATATATATATATATATATATATATATATATATATATATATATATATATATATATATATATATATATATATATGTGTGTGTGTGTGTGTGTGTGTGTGTGTGTAATGACTCACTTGGCTTGAGAACAGTATACGATTATCAATGTCTGATCCGGAATGGAATTGAAATTTTTTAAATCTTCGTAAATAGTCTTTAACTTGGCTCAGATTTTCGTTGTTTTTGCAGTTTATTTTACATAGTTTATTGGGAGAAAAAAAAAATGCTATGGCTGTACAAATGTACACTCGGTCACAAAAGTATCGGTGCACAACATGCGTGAAACATTTGGGACCACAGAACGAAGGTCACTGAAATATTAGTATCCGACCAACCACACGTTGGTAGCCCTGATGTCGGGAGGTGTTATATATCGCCAACTAGCAATATCCTCTTGCAAACATATAGCAAATGTAATGTTTATATAGACAGACACTGATGACACACAATGAGATGTTGGTAATGTCAGCAGTTGTTCGAACCTTTTCGGTAGGCATCGCACCCCCTGTGCACCGATACTTTTTTGATCGAGTGTATATCCATTCCACAAAACTTCTTTGTGACTTAGCTTGTTTGGCGGTTAACTTGTTGCTACAATTGACCACCGATGATGATACTTTTTTTTTTTTTTTTTTTGTCAAGTAAGCCCTCGGTACACTCATGATTACTAATCTTTGACCAGGGACACGTGGCGGGCAGTGTTGTGACCACACACGAGCCACGCATTCGAACACAGCCTCCGCACTAGTGGGCGGGGCAAAGAACTGCAACCAGGTGATCTGAAGCGAACTACTCATATCTTTGATATTACCATATTCTTATGGTTTCTCCTCCATAATATTATAATCTGTGTTGATTGACAGGGGCCGACATTTCTTCAATCAGTCTGCAATGTAGCAATTTCCAAGAAGTAAAAAAAAAACATTTGCCACTATACAGTATGTGGGTATTGGCATCATATATACGGCATTAACTGGCACACATTTTGACCAGAGGGGACATGTAACTAAGACGTCGCGTAGGAATAGCGCAACCATTCCCACTGGATGGGAGCAGCATCGCCCATTCTTCAGTACAGCGGCTATTGCGGCAGCCATCTTGGAACGGTCAAGCATGTAATAGTGGGGCTTTTTTTTTTTTTTTTTTTTTTTTTAGAGCGAATTCAGACTATGAAAATGAATGTTGTTGTGGTGGAGGTGGTGATGGTGGTTATTGTTGTGGTGGTGGTGATGGTGGTTATTGTAGTGGTAGTGATGGTTGTTGCTGTGGTGGTGATGGTGGTGGTGGTGATGGTGGTTTCTGTTGTTGTTGTGTTGGTGGTGATGATGATTTTTGTTGTTGATGTGGTGGTGGTGGTTATTGTGTTGTTGGTGGTGGTGGTTGTTGCGTTAATGGTGGTTGTTGTTGTGCTAGTGATGGTTGCTGTGGTGGTTGTGGTTGTGATGGTTGTTATAATGGTGGCTGTTGTGGTGGTGATTGTAGTTGTTGTTGCTGTTGTGGTGGTGGTGGCGGTGGATGTTGTAGTTGTTGTGGTGGTGGTTTTTGTGGTGGTCATTGTTGTGATGGTGGTTATAGTTGTTGCTGCTGTTGTTGTTGTGGTGGTGGTGGTGGTGGTTGTGGTGATGGTTGTAGTGATGGTCGTGGTTGTTGTGATGATGTTTTTTGTGGTTGTCGTTGTTGCTGTTGTGGTGGTGGTGGTTGTTCTTGTGGTGGTGATGGTTGTGGTTGTGTTGGTTGTTGTTGTTATGGTGGTGGTGGTTGTTGTGTTGGTGGTTGTTGCATTGGTGGTAGTGGTTGTTGTTGTTGTAGTGGTGGTTGTTGTTGTTGTTGTGGTGGTGGTGGTGGTGGTGGTTATTGCTGTGGTGATTGGTTGTGGTTGTTGCTGTGGTGCTTATTGTGGTGATTGTTGTTGTGACGGTGGTGGTTGTTGTGGTGGTTATTGTTGTGGTGATTGTTGTTGTGGTTGTTATTGTGGTTGTTGTCGTTGTGATAGTGTTTGTTGTGGTGGTGGTGGTTATTGTTGTGGTTGTTGTTGTGGTGGTGGGTGTTATAGTGATGGTGGTTATTGTGATGGTGGTGGTTGTTTTTGTGGTTGTTGTTGTGATGGTGGTTATTGTTGTGGTGGTGGTTATTGTTGTGGTGGTTGTTGTGATGGTGGTGGTGGTGGTGGTGGTGATTGTTGTTGTGGTGGTGGTTGTTATTGTGGTGGTGGTTTCTGTTGTGGTGGTGGTTTCTGTTGTGGTGGTGGTTGTTGTAGTGATAGTGGTTGTTGTGGAGGTGGTGGTTTTTGTGGTTGTTGTTGTGGTGGTGGTTATTGTGTTGTGATGGTGGTGGTTGATGTGCTGGTGCTTGTGGTGGTGGTGGTGGTGGTGGTGGTTGTTGGTGTGATGGTGGTGGTTTTTTTGTGGTGGTGGTGGTTGTTGTTGTGGTGATTGTTGTTATGGTGGTGATTGTTGTTATGATGGTGGATGTGGATGTTGTTGCTGTTGTGGTGGTGGTGGTGGTTGTGGTGGTGGATGTTGTGCTGGTTGGTAGTGGTTGTTGTTGTTGTGGTGGTGGTGGTGGTTGTTGTTGTTGTTGTGGTGGTGGTGGTGGTTGTTGTTGTTGTGGTGGTGGTGGTTGTGGTGGTGGCTGTGGTGGGGGCTGTTATGGTGGTGGCTGTTGTTGTGGTAGTAGTGGTTGTGGTTCCTGGTTCATCTGAAACGCGAACTCGGTGGACTGCAGGCTTAAATTTCCCTTCTGCAACCCACCATCCTCCTTTCTGAGGAGAGGGAAGCAGCTGAGGGACGTTTTCATAACCAGACAGTTGAGTCGCTCTTGCTATCGGTGCCACCATAGATATATTCCGACGCTTTCTACACCCAAGAGCAGCACAGTGCAGTTGCATTTCTAGGTAAACGGTGGTCAGCTTTGACCATCGTCAGGAACACGACATCGTCTGCCTCGACCGTTCCAAGATGGCGGCCGCGCAGACGCATCTAGTGTCATGTGACATCTAGGCTAATCTATGGGCTACGGGGCTTGTTATCACTAGAGAAAAACATTCAGTTCAAAGTAGTAGTAATAGTAGATTTTTGTCAATGATATAAGTATTATGAAATATTATTACTTAGAATATGTCGTGTGAATGTGGCATCGTGGATATTTCTCTGCTATCACCTACGGACTACTCGGTTAAAAGGCTCGCCTCAAGAAATTGGTCAGTGAAATAATAAACAGATTAATAAAACAGTGTATGAAATTCAAATGTCACGCGCTCATTATAGACTAAAAATAACAGCTATGATCAAATTTGTCTATTTCTTGCCATGCATATATTACTTGAAAAAGTAATGTAATATGTGAAACAAAAGTGCTTCAGTGATGCTTAGAAAATTGTTCATTGAAGCACTAAACCTTTCTGAAACGATGGTGGAGCGTGTCTGACTGTGTAGCCTACGCCTGGCCACGACTTTGGCTAACTCTCTGGTCAGAGATTAGTGATCATGAGAGTACATGTATTGTACATATTTCTTAATGACTGGCTGAACCAAAAGTAAATAATCCTCCTGACATCGGATGATTTCCCAGTGGAGAGTAAAATTTAAAATATTCCTGAGTAAATTAGATACGTAACCACGGTATAATAAGTAAGTCGTGTTTCGAGGTATAAGAGTCAGTCTTAGGTTTTTAAGCATCTACTTTTTTTTTTTTTTTCAATGCAGGGGCATTGATATCTCTTGATATCTCTAAAGCTTTCGACAGAGTATGGCACCGTTCTCTGCTGTCCAAACTCCCTTGCTATGGACTAACGTCTTTTGTTCCTTTGATTTCCTCATATCTTAGTGACAGGAAAATAAGAGTAAAAGTAGATGATGTATACTCCAATTTCCACTCAATTAACGCCGGCGTGCCGCAGGGATCAGTTCTGGCCCAACCCTATTTCTGGTTCATATTGATGATCTCTTATCTGTCACCCACAGTCCCATTCACTCATATGCAGATGACTCAACATTACATAGTTCATTCACACTCAGACATCCATTTACAAAGTCTAATATCTCTAACTCTCAACTCAGCACAGCCATCTCCATACATCAAGATCTATCTACAATCAGTGAATGGGGACAAAACAACTTTGTCTCTTTTAATGCTAGTAAAACTAAATATATACAGTTTACTAATAGACAGATATTGCCAGATTCGTACATTACCTTCAGTGCTACTAATATTCACATCTCCAAAAGTATTGAAATTCTTGGCGTCTCACTTAACAGTGCCCTCAGCTGTACCTCTCATGTCAGATCACTTGCTAAAACCGCCTCAAAGAAACTTGGATTATTGTAAAGAGTCCGTAACTTCTTCGCCGATGAGCAGTTAGCTATAATTTATGAGTCATGTGCGCTCTCAGCTTGAATACTGCTCACCCTTGTGGAATGGTTTTGGAGAGGTTGCATTAAGACAACTAGACAAAATTCAGAACAAAGCTGTTAGAATCATTAACAACCCTGCCATTACATATAAACTAACTCCCCTGCAAGTAAGAAGGAATGTTGCCTCCCTTGCATTATTTTACATATATTTTTTTAGCAAATGCTCAGACAAAGTTGCGTCCATGGTGCCACCTCTCCATGCTTTCCCTCGTGCTACACGGGCATCTGGTAGCGCTCATGACTGGAATGTCACTCAGCCATATTGCAGAACTTCTGCCTATCAGAATTCTTTCATTCCTCGAACTGCATCTCTCTGGAACTCGCTTCCCCAGAGTTGTTTCCCTCCAGACTTCAACCCACAGCTGTTCAAGTCTAACTGTTACAGATACTTTATGAACAGAGGACACCAGTAATCTGGTGTATGGATTATTATTATTTTTTTACTCATTTGTTTTTCCTTCCTCCGTTCTGTTATTTATAAAAAAAAAAAAAAATCGGCACCAGCGGCTTTGATAGTCAGTTACACCCAGCGGCTTCTCAAAAGTAGGGTGTTCTAGTCTAAGGAAGCCCCGTCCCCTTGTGATGCTTCATTTATGCTAAGTCCAATATAGTCCCGCATATAACCAAGATACTATACTCTTTTTACACCAACTTGGCCTAAAACTGCCATCTGTTTATCCCGAATGATGAGCCAATACAACAGGTGAGCACTGCAGTATGGTGCTTGTTACGAAGAATTGCTATGGAAAGAATGTGGAGCTGCAGTATAGCCTTATTTTGCTACTGAACGGTGTGAAATAAACTACAAAAGGACAAAAATATAAGCCAAGCTAAGGTAAAGGGACTAATAGTTTCTCTAAGCACTATATAGGCCTTCAAGGTAAATTTGGTTAATGCAACACAACTGTCATATTATCAGTAAACTCATACGCACACAGGCCTGCATATTAAGGCGAACAAGGCTATTTTACCTTTTCAGATTCGCGTTTGCTCTACTTAATTCCAACTAACGTCAGACGAATTTTATTATGCTAGGTGTTCAAGGGGCGGCTTCCCGTCCCCAGAACGCCTAGAGTGTAGCTGGGTTCCCTTTCTAGGCCGGAGCTTAGACACAGTAAGAGAGGAACAGGGCATAAAAACACAGGGCAACAACCTTACACGTGTATTGACAAATTCTCTACTGTGGAACAGGAAGCCTCGTACACAATATACTAATCAGAATTAATTCATATAGGTGGGTTTGGAGTATCACGGAGGACACTGGATACACAGGGGTCTTAATTTGGTTCTGGGCAATACACAACTTTTACAGTCTCTGCACAAGAGGCTTTTTCCACAAAGGAGGCAAAACACAGGTTTCTCGAGTTCAGGGGAATTTGTTCTGGCACTGACTCTGGTTCTAGTTCTTACGATAGTTATGAGAGTTATGTCTCTGTTTTCTGTTTCCGGACTTACACAGGATAGCTGGACACTGACACTGAGTTATAATAGTAATGCTGAGTGTTTGCCTCTCGTCTTATACAAAATAGGTGTGCACTGTTTCTAGTGTTTTCCTTATTTCATTGATTCACACTTCACACTTATATTACACAGTCTTGATCTCTCGTTGTCAGTCTGTAAGAGCCATATATCACTGTCACTGTTGGGGAATGTCACTGATCGGGCTAGGGGGGAAGGGGGGCGGCCTGGGGACTCACAGTCGTCTGCCAGGGGTAGGAGTCCCGTCAGGAGTCCCTTCGTCCCGCGGCCACGAGACCACTCTCAGGGGCATCGTCTCTCGTCGAGGGCTTGGGCTGGATGGCCCCTCACTGTCGGGGCTGAGGACTGGGGTCTTCCCCTTGGGACTTGGGCCAAATAAGTCTTGGAAGCGCTCCCTCAAGCGCCTGGTGGAGGAATGATGTCGCCTTCATCAGGGAGGGGTGAGGTCTGACCCCGGGGTCCTGGGGGCGCCCTCAGAGGCCCGTCAGCTGCGGTCTCCTTCTCGTGGCAGTGCCATCAGGTTGGGGCTGCAGCATCGCTCCCAGCCGGAGTCTGTCAGGTGGAGGTCCTCCTCAGGGGCCAACTGGATGGAGAAGAGTCCCAGTGATTACACCGGGCCTCTCCACCAGTCCTCGGGGCAGAAGTCCTCCTCCTGGAGGTTGCCTCGGTCTGGTAGAACAGAGGGGAGGCCTGCGTTCTTGCTGGTAGGCAGGGCTGACCGCAGGTCACCCTCGCATCGTGGAGTCACAGGGGGCGAGGGGCTTTTCTTGTCCCTCCCCGGCGCGGCTATGGGCCGTTGCTGGGTTCCCTGGGGCAACAGAGGGAGGGCGGCTATGGGCCATCCCTTTGCTGTCAGTGCGGCTTTGGGCCATCACTGGGGCCCGACTCCCAGACGGGAACGCACACGAAGTGTGGCTATGGGCCGTCACTTGCCTGTCAGCGTAGCAGTGGGTCATCGCCAAAGTCCTGTATGGAGGGCAACGTGCAGATGAAGAGCAGCTATGGGCCGTCTCCTGCCTATGGGCTCGGCTATGGGTCATCGTCTGTGTCGTGCCCTCTGAGGCAACTGCAGAAAGAGAGGGGGCGTACCTGTCTCTCCCTGGTGCGGCTATGGGCCGTCGCTGGTCCTGCAGGGGGCATGGGCAGCACCTGGCGGAGCGGCTACGGGTTGTCTCCTTATTTGCAGAGCGCCTATGGGCCGTCGCTGGGGTGCTGCCTGGGGCTGTAGGGTCAGCTCCACTCCGATCCTGGCGAGGCTAGCTCTCCCTAGAGGTAGTGCACTCGAACTAAGGTGGGCTCGTCGACGGGGAATAGGGGCGCGCGGCCCGGGTGAACTTATGTCCGTATAGACTGGACATGCCGCGAGCTCTGTCTACCCCTCCGTCGTCTCCTCCTGGGGGTGTAGTGGCGACCTGTGTTGCTACGGCCGGTATTTCAATTTTATTTAGTTGTGTGGGAGCTATTAATTTTATTGTTTATAATGTCGCAATTAGCCCTCTAATGGTTGGGGCAACACTAGATTCTCCTCCTGCTGACACCAGACAATTTTAGTCAGCTGAGTATATGAACTTTCTGATTATTGCAATAAAGTATTTGAAAGGAGGATTTTTTTTTTTTTTTAAGTTTACCGAGTTAATGGCATTGTAAATACACTAACAGTTACAGTAGATTTATACAGTATTAGATTATAAAAATATAACGTAAACAGTATTAAGTGAGTGTGCGATAATTTTAGCGAAAGTATGCAGGAATCAGAGGTGTAAGCATCAGTAGTGACGTCATAGCAACCTCACCGTTCTGCCGCCAGATGGTTCCACTGCCTACACAACAAACATATACAAGGAAGGCTGACACTATTAACCAAGCTGGCAAGTGTTGTTTAAAGCTTTCGTTGATGTAGTTCACTGTAACGACCTTGTTTTTTTTTAGAGAGATATGTCTCATTATGGCATTGAAAATATCTGATAAGCGCAACAGAATGGTTATAAAGAGGAGATCGCGTCGAGTTACAGCAGGCTAGGTGGACGTGGCTTAACGAAAGGTGTCGCAGTTCATAACTGAGTCACCCCTCTACTGGGAAGGTGCCCACACTATTAATACATACATTTGCTCCACGTATCAGGTAGGTGAGGCAGCGTCTCTTCTTGTCTTGGCAACGGAACTTGCCACACGTTTTCTTTTACAGTTTGTTGTTAGTGATGTTGGTTATGCTGAAACTCATGCCAAGACCTTGAGCCAATCACATTCCCTTCTCGCGCTCCTCCACTGAGCACCAAATACTTGGACGAGTTTCATCACATTGCACACTCTTAAACAGTTTACATCTTTGGTCTCGTAACTAGGTCATAGAGTTGGTGAACTTGTGTTAAATGGTGTAAGCTGGGGCAGTCATTATATTATTGAAAGTTGTCCCTTAGAGGTGCTGTAATGAAATTGACTTGGTGACATTTCTTGCAAGTATATGGCCATAAAGTCAGAAAAATGAAAGAAATGTGAGTGAGAGTTGTGTTCGTGTGTATGTTTGTGTGTGCACTTTGTCTAAAAGTACTCTCTCTCTCTTGCCCAGTAAACCAGTTCCCCAGTGCACAGGGTAGCAGGAGGAATCAGCCTGTGTGTGTCAGTTTGAGAGCTGTGAAGTGATGTTACTGTCTTAATTTATAAATGAATTATAATTCAAGAAAAACATAACACTGTACAATATTTGGAAATGGTGTTTGTTTATGGGCAAGGGGAGGTGTCTGAGGTGTTGGTGAGGTATGTTAAGATAAAAAGTTTTGTGTTTTAATATTGTGATAAGCATGTGAATCACAGTACATGTATTTGCATATATGGTGCATACATGTTTTTGCTGTATCACATTGCTGTAGTAGAATCGCTAAAGCATTATTACAGTTGTAATTTGTTGCTTCAGTCTCATAGACGAACTTAATTATGAAAAACCTCAAGCTTAATTTGCATATATATAGTACTGACCATGAGTTAAAATCAAAAGCAGATTGTTCTTTCGGTAATATTTCAACAATTCTTTCATGGCATGACACTCAGTCTGTTAATATTGTAAGAAAGTTTGGGGCACTTGTTACCATGGTGGATTACCCAGATGTAGAACAGTACTGTATCATTATTACCAAAATTTCCAAGACATTTGATTATGGGATGCCTTTATTTTGTAAGCCTAACTGCAGTAAATTTGTATTACTTACTGTAGGCAGTGTCGGGGCTCTAAAGTGATTTTTCACTCAGATGGTTCTTGATTTGTCTTGTTAATTATCATGACATGATTAGGTGCAGGTAGCTGAATTCATCCTCATTTCTCATGGGGTGATTGTCAGTTTATCATCTCTAACTCCTTGGTACTGCCTGGGAGCACCCTTTTAGAGGATTACCACAGCAGAATTCTCCTCTGGCTACCGTACTTTGTCTCTCCACACTAATCGCACTTTGTCACACATCTTCCTGTGCCATCTCTCTACCAGTGTATTTTTCCACTGTCTCTCCCACACCATGGATAATTCTCTGCAGTCAGTATTGCTTGTCACCTCTCACTCAAAGTTAGTGTTGTCCATCTTTGAAAAGACCCTCGTCATCTGATTGTAGCTTTTATCTATTTACCCCAGCCACATATAACCCTTTTATGCATTCCAAATTTCTCTAGTCTGTTTTGCATGTACCGTAGCTGTTTCGACAAAGGCAGTTTCATTGGCCTGCAGAAGGTTGTCTCATTCACTACCCAAGTTTCACATCAGTAAAAAAGTGTTGCAGTCACCTGTCAGTGTTCTCTTCATATCTAAACTAACCATCCTACCCATATGAGTTTTGCCAAGTTCTTTAATTCCTCATCTTGAAAGAATCTTGTTTAAGCTTCACATAACATTTTGTCATGTTTACTCAACCCTCGGTTATCTAAAGCTCTCATCATTCCAGGACAGCTTATCTCATGATTACGTATTATAGCTACTGTGTGGATGATCCTGCTTTCTCTGTTTCCATGCAGTGTTTAATTTCCATCCAACCATCCATTCATCCATCATCTAATCCAGTATTGTACTGTCAGGAGCAGAGGGGCCTGGGGTTGGGCTGTTCAGTTAAGACCCTGGATATTTAAGATGCAAATTGTAATTTCTCCCCCAATTATGGCATCACAAGAACAATGAATACAAACCACTCCTTGGAATTACTGTAAATCCTTATGGACAGTATGCTGTTGGAGTGCCTTAACTCACTAGACCACCACACATCTAAACATTGTATGAGGGCAACGGAGCTAACGCATTTCATCAGTGTACAGCGCATGCATCAGGGAACTATCACATAAAGGGGAGAGTACTCAAGAGTGAACGCCATATTCCTGCCTTTTCAGGCACCTGTATTATACCGTACTGTAGTTTGCTTATGCTTTCAATTGAAGTATGGTATCTTGTATGTTCCCAGTTAAACTTACCCTCCACCTAGTGTAAATGCCAACACATTCTGGCCGGAAAACTTTGCTTCATCTGCAGTAGGTCATGTCAGCAGTTTCCATATGGTGTCTTCTGACACAAATTAACCCACAAGAGGTAGCAAGATAGTGTATAGCACAGCTTGGATCATTTCCATATGATAAATCACACCACTGTATAGTGATTTAACCCTAATTAAGAACTTTATTTATTTATTTATTTACTTTTACAAGGGTTCTGGTGTTAGCCAGAGTAAAGTACCTACAGCAAGTATGGCAATTTGATATTTTTTTAAATTTTTGACTGTTGATTTCATATTCTGGTTAAATAGCAGTGAAAGGGTGAAGGTTTTGCTCGGCTTAAAATGGAACTGTACATTGTTGAGAGGCCAAAGAAATTTGAAAGGAACAGATATTGAGAGAAACATGTTCTGCACAACTGGAGGTGGTTCTGTTATTGCCATCCCTTTAGAGAGTTTTGGAAAGGGCAGAATGTTGAAGACGATGATGGGTTAGCTCTTGTTAAGTGGCCCAGTTATCTGAACTCATCAGTAAAATTACTAAGTATAAAGTAAGACACCATCCTCCCTCAGGCTTTTGTCCACCTTTCAATTACTGTAAAATAATACAGGATCATGGTACCATAATTCCACAAATTGGTTAAGCAAGCATCAGAACTTTGTTAATTAAGTGTTAATTAAGCTTCATAAATGTTGCATGTAAAGTTCAAGAGCTGTTTAGAGCACTTAATAGTAGCTACTGAATCCATCTGGTGCAGTGTCTTCTTGTCTTTCCGTCTTGTTATCTTGGCTATTACGATTATTTTTAAAGCATATTTGACCATAACCCACTTAACTGACCCTCTCCAGTCAGTTCTTATCTTAAGACCAGATGCTTTTTATCATGTCTCCTCTGATTAAGCATTGTCAGAGTGGTATTGTTATCAAGTGTTGCCTCTAGTTAATGCACTGTCATTCTTTGCTATCTGTGACAACTTTCGCTTTCTTGACAACTTTCACTTTCCCATGAAATGGTTTTTGTAGAATTAATATGTATACCGGTACTTTACATTGTAAATTTTATTTTTAGTGGGGGTGCCCATCATCCACTCAATGTAGTGGCACTGTACCCTATTTTGGGTAGCTCTACAATGAGTGACAAGCCAAATGATTTCCAGTAAACCGGGAAACCATTTAATAAACTGAGTGGTAACCTTATAACCAACCAACACGTGTTCCTTACATGTCAGCAAGTGGGTTAACAGGGAGTTAGTGCCTCTCCACAGAAAACAGCTACCGGTAACCAAAAATACAGACAAGAAGCCTCAGATCAGGACTGACCAAGGACTGGACAAAGGACACTGTATGGATTACAGCATAGAATGTAAGGGGTGCAAATGATGAAGTAAAAGAGAGAGAGAGAGAGTGTCCAGGTGCTTGAGGACGCAAAAGTGGACATTTGTGGATTAATTGAGACTAAATGTGGGGGTGAGAGTGGGAGTATGGATGGGGTATATGTGTGGTAGTACATGAGAATGTGAGAGCAAAAGAGGGTGTATGTATTGTTGTGTGCAAGAGATGGCAGGAGAACATAAGAGTATGGATCAGTTGGTTCAAGGATTGTGTGGGTATGATTGAAAGTGATAATGCAGACTTTGATGATTGTGTGTGTGTGTGTGTGCCAGTGGAAGATCATGCAAGCAGTGTAAAAGAAGAGTTCTTGGCAAATGTGGAAGCACGCATGGAAAAGTTTGAGAGAAATGAGAGAGTGTTTTTTGATCGGAGATCTATCTATCTATCTATTGCCAGACGCCTCAATCCCATTTGGGGTGGCCACAAACAAATCGCCTCCAAGTCGCCCTGTCCCCCGCCATTTCACTCCCCTGCTCCCAACTCACACCCCCCTCTCTCATATACTTCTCCACCCCATCTCTCCATCTCATCCTCGGCCTCCCCCTCCCTCTTTCCCCCTCCACCTCACTCACATACACTCTCTTCGTCAGTCTTTCACCCTCCATCCTCTCCACATGGCCAAACCACCTCAGTGTGTTCCTCATAACGCTTCCTATCACATCCACATCAACACCACAACGCTCCTTTATATTCTCATTCGTCAGCCTGTCTCTCCATGTGACTCCACAGGCTCCTCTTAAATAACTCATTTCCACGGCTCTCACTCTTGACTTGTGTCCTTCCAACAACGTCCAAGCTTCACTTCCGTACGTTAGAGTTGGTATCACAATACTGTCATGTAGTAACTTTTTCACTTCCCTGTTTCTTATCACTGCTTTCAAAGAACCAGCAACCTTTCTTCCCTGCTGTACCCTTTCAAGCACTTCACCCTCCAAACCTCCATCCTTACTCATAACACTACCCAAGTACTTAAACGTACTCACATTTTCCAATTCCTCACCATCCAACCTCGCTGTGAAGGTGGATGGAGTAGTTGATGAGTGGGTTGTGCCTGCAGAAGTGGATAATAATGGTAGTGCTCTAGTGGATATTTGTGCAGGGAGGGAGTTGGTGATAGCCAGTACTCTCTTTAGGCATAAAATTATTCACCAGTATACGTGGCAAGTGATAAGAACAGTGAGTGGTGAACTGAATGAATGAAAGACAGTGGTTGATTGTGTATGTGTGGATGACAGAATGAGAAGGTATGTAATGGATGCAAGAGCTTACAGAGGTTGGGGGAGTGGACTCTCTGACCACCAGTTGGTGGTGGTGAAAGTCAAGGTTCAAATGCAATGGAGGAATAGAAGGAGGGAAGGACAGAAGGAAGTAGTCCATACAAGGAAGGAAGAAGGTGCAAGGGGATAGAAAAAAAAAAAGGCAGAATATAAGAGAGAAGTGGTAGAGCAATTGGGTAAAGATGATTTGGAGCAGATGGGGGAGGTGGAAGGTGTGTGCAAGATATTCACGGAAGAAATCATTGTAGTGTGTGGGGTGAAGAGAATATGTAAAGGGGTGCAAGGAACAGCATGGTGGAATGATGAGATGAGACAAGCTGTGGCACAAAAGAAGAAAGCATATAGTGAGTGGATGGGAAGCAGAGGCATAGAGGAAGTTGGGCAACAAGAGAGAGAGTTATATGTAGAGAGGAAGAGAGAGGTGAAAAGATTGGTAAGAGAGTAAGACGAGAGTGTATGAGAAATTTGGGAGGAATTTGAGTGCAAAGTGGAGGGAATATAACAGAATGTTCTGGAAGGAAGTAAAGAGAGTTAGACAGGGTGATAAAGAAGTTAGTAGGGGAGTGAAAGATAAAAATGGTAGATTGCCAGTAGAGAAGGGAGAAAAAGTGAGCAGATGGAGAGAGCGCTTTACGGAACTGGTAAACGTGGAAAATGGAGGTAATGCGAGTATAAGTGGCTGGGAGAAGGAGGGAAGTGGGAAGGGAGGAAGAGATCAATAGGGTGGAAGTAGCGGATGCAATGAAGAAGGTCAGAATTTGGAAAGTCCCAGGAATTGATGGAGTGTGTGGTGAAATACTGAAGCATGGGGGAGAGATAGTTAGCAATGAAAGGAGGTATTTGAGGGGAATCAAAATCAAGTACAGGAATATTGTGATTTTTCTGTATTTAGGGTTGAATTTGTTGAAAAAATTTCAACAAGAAGTTTGGCTTTTCCACGTGGGTCACTTACCAGATTTCCATTGGGGGATTCTAACGGTGGAATTTAAGAGGTGGTAGTGAAGTTAGTTTTGAATGAATTAAGGGTTGACCCGAATATTTTGTTATCATTTGGGTTTAGTAGTTTGCTAGCCTGTCTGTGTAGAAAGTTTGATTTAGAAAGATTGACAATAGTTTTGGCATGGTTTCTGATATTTCTATAATAGTTAAAGGCTTCTTTGGTTTTGGTCCTAGTATAAGTGTTATAGGCTATTGTTTTATGTTTTGTTACTCTAGCACAATTGTGGTCAAACCATTTAGGAGAATTACATCTTTTTCTGTAACTATGATGGGGAATGCATGTTTCCATGCCGACTTTAATGAAATCCTGTATGTGGCCCAATGTGGAATTTGCATCTTGTGAGAATAAGGAGATCCAAGGAACATCCATAATAAAATTATGGAGTCCCTCCCAGTCTGCCCTGTCATAGTGCCATTTAGTCACCACGACAGGTTCAGAGCTGGAAGGTGTGGTAGGTGTTAAACTGGTGTTTTGAATCAGACAATGATCAAAGTCTGAGGGGGGACTCCACTTTGACATTATAATTATCTGAATTGGTTGTTAGAAACAAGTCCAGTAGGTGGGGATTTTGATCAGGGTTGTATGGTAGGCCTATGCAGGTGGGTTGACTGACTAACTGGGTGAGATAAAATGAGTCTGCAAATAGCTCATATTCAAGACCAGAGTCATCAGTTCTGGCTGAATAAGTGAGCCATTCAACATTATGGGCATTAAAATCACCCAGGATAGTAATTTCTGATGCAGTATTAATGCTGAGGACACTTAGCTGTGAAGACAGAGAGTCAAATAAACTCTGCTCTGGGGGGGTATTAGGGGAACGATAAACACAACAGAAATACTGTACTTAACTTTACCAAAAGAATTTGATTTGTATATGGAATAGTCAAAATAAGGACAATTAAATTTAGTAATCTCCTCCAGGGCAATTTCTGATTTAGCAAGGCAGCATACACCTCCTTTGGGTCTGAAATTTTGAATCAAGATACTGTATAACCAGGAAAGTTAAATCTAGCTAAATCAGAGGTGGAGCTTACTTGAGTGTGTGAAAAATAGCAGATCAGGGGATTCAAAGTGGAGGAAATTTTGAACAGAGTTAATATTGGAGTGAAGTCCCTTAAGAAAATTTTACTGCACTGACAAGCAGATTTAGGGCACCTCAACACTGGAGGTGGCACAGTTGCTTGATGACAACCAGGAGGGCCCTGTACAGATGACCCAGCCCTGCCGGTGGTGGTCATCAGAGAAACCACCACACTAATTCCCAGTATGGCAGCAGCCATGGTTCTTTTTATGGGGGGGAGAACAGGGATGTGTTGTGGAATGTGTATGATATGTAATGACAAGATCGGTGTTTTATGGAGAGAGGATAGCTGGTTTAAGGCAATGTGATATAATGTGGATGCGTGTGTTGTGTAAAGAGGGCAGCCTGATGCCCTCTGATGTTTGAGGCGGAAAGATGTGTAACTAGCTACCAAGGCCTAGGAGAGAAATGGAATCCAGGCTATTCCCTGAGTCTCCCGTTACCTTGGCGGTAGCACTTCCCTGGGCGGGGCTGCCTATTATTAAGTGAAGATGAAGGGGAACTGCAAGGGTTGGTGAATGAGTTTTGGAGAGTGTCTAAGAAACGAAATCTAAAGGTGAATCTAGGGAAGAGTAAAGATATGGTCTTCAAGAGAACTGAAGTCGCTGATTATTCAGTGAGATTGGATGATGAGGAAGTGGAAAATGCGAGTACATTTAAGTACTGTACTTGGGTAGCGTGATGAGTGAGGATGGAAAGTGGAGGATGAAGTGCTTGAAAGGGCAGAACAGGGAAGAAAGGTTGCTGGTTCTTTGAAAGCAGTGATAAGAAATGGGGAAGTGAGCATGGAAGAAAAAAATCACTGCATGAGTAGTATTCTGATGCTCTAACGTATGGAAATGAAGCTTGGACCATGTTGGAAGAACACAAGTCAGGAGTAAGAGCAGTGGAAATGGGTTATCTGAGAGTAGCATGTTGAGTTACATGAAGAGATAGACAGACAAATGAAGAAGTGAAGGAGAGTTGTGGTGTGGATGTGGATGTGGTAGAAAGCATTAGGAGAAATACATTGAGGTGGTTTGGCCATGCGGAGAGGATGGAGAGCTACTGTAGAGACTAATGAGGGGAGAGGATGTGAGTGAGCTGGAGAGGGGCGAGTCAAGGGAAGGCCAAGGATGAGGTGGGGGGATGGAGTGGAGAGGTATATGAGAGAGGGGGGTGTGAGGTTGGGGGAAGGCAGTGAAATGGTGGGGGACAGGGTGACATGGAGGCGATTTGTTTGTGGCCATCCTTTACATGATTAAAGCGTGATCAATGTGTAGAGCTTGTTCTCTCAGTCATCTTACCTTTTTCTCCTTTCTCTGCCAACATTTTCGCATTGTCATCTCTCACCCCTCAATTTTCATTTCCTACCTGCTCTACTTTTGTTATCTCATTCCAGAAAAGTTTTTTTTATATTCCTGTCGTGTTACACTCAGATTTCATCTGAACCTCTCATCTACTCTTTTCTGACTTTTTATAAGTAGTCCTTTTATATATATTACTTTAAATGTGCTTTTCTCAAAACTTGTATAGATATTTCACACATTCACTCATATTTCAAGGCATGCCTGATAATGTGACATTAATACGGGTATGTACAGTATGTTGTGAAGTTTAACAGCAGCTATCACTGCTGTTACTGATTATGCTGCTGTAGAATTACCCAGATACTGTATATTAATATTTTGTATTCCATTGTTTCACTCTCATCTTAAATGTCGAGACCAATTGCCTAGCCCTGGGCTCCTACGCTCCTCATGGGGCGATGTAGGATTGGATGATGGATGGATTCCATTGTTAATGCAAATACGGGGTATTGATGTATTACATGCTTTAATGTAAATTTCTCCCTAATGTAAAGTTGCATTTTAACACTCGTTGCGCTGCAAACCTCATATGAGGCACAGTGAAGGTCTGTATCAGCCAAGTTGCAATCCTCAAATGAGGTACTGGTACAATTTACATTGGTTATACAACATCGACTCAGGAGAGGTAAACTACCCTATAAAGAATCAGCCCAGCAGGTGTTAATGCAGTACATCAAGACAGACATCATTGTTTTATTTATTTATTTATTTATTCTGATTTTATCTAGACAGTATGAATTGGTCAGAAATGAACCAGTGAAATGTTTCTATGGATTGGTGTTTTGAACCATTACAGTATTGTTCACTACAGTATTTTTTAATTACCTATAGAAATGCAGTAAGTTCATGATAGTCGTGATCAGGAGTGAAAGGAAACTGTAAAAATTTGCAAACCATCACTGTAGTAGCCAGAGTAAATGTTGCGTTCTGTTGAAAATCATCAGCATTTTTTTACTGAAATTGGTGTCTGTCTTTTTGTGTCCTCAGGCTCATCTGAATGTTCACTAGGTGGACAGCAGGCTGGTTGCCCTTGTGAAATACATCCTTCTCCTTTTTGGAGGATATGGAGGGAGTCTATAGATGTTTGTATAGCAGGGCAGCATATCTGCCTGGCTGTATTGGTACCCCAGTGTGAAGGCCTCTCTCTCTGGCCAGATTTGACATTTAACATTTGTCACTAGTTTCCATTGCATGATATTGTGATGTTAGTGTCCAAGTGTTATAATCATAATCATCATCAATCTGATCCTATTTCTCTTTAACGCCTGGAGTGGGAGGATCCAGAAACAGAATCAGGGAATCCTAGAAGCAGAACTATCAGTTTATACAGTACAGAAATTTTCTTTTTTTTAGAAAGGATTTAGGTGGAGGCACTCGCCATCCACTCGCTTGATATAGTGCTGCTCTCAGGTGTCTGCCCTTTCCTCTCCTCCATCCTTCTTTCCTTCCATCCTCTTCTGCCTTTCCTTCATTCTTTCCTCGTCCTTCTGCCTACGGGTGGCTTTACACTCCCCCTTCTGTCTTTCATTCCTTCATTCTTTCCTCTTCATTCTGCCTGTGAGTGACTCTACACTGGATGACAAGCCAAATGGTTTCCTGTACACCAGGAAACCATTTACAATGCCTGGTGGTAACCATATAACCAAATTATGGCGCCTGGTGGTTTAGTGGGTAATTAAGGCGCTCCAGTTGGATTGAGCCGGTGAAGGTTTATATTCATGGGGTGGTTGGGGTTTATTGCTCACATAATGCCACTCATGGATGAGTGAGGCTGGTCACTCTCATCATAAATGTCAGGACCAGCTTGCCTAACCCCGGGTTCCGACGCTTCTCATGGGGCAACATAGGATTGGATGATGGATGGATGGATGGATAGAAAGGACTTGCATCCATAGTCCTATACATTATATTCATAGCAGGTGGGATGTTTGCTGAGTATATTATTTTTCTGATAATCAGGGTGGAAATGATCAGTTGGGGGAAAAATATTGTCTACCATATATCCTTATTATTTGTCATTAAATGATATGATTTGGCGCACAAAATATGTTTTGTGTGTGTTTTACATGGGCTGTAGTAATACTGTGTGTGTGTGTGTGTGTGTGTGTGTGTATACATATATATACAGTACCCTCGCGTCCAATACGGTAATATTGTCATGCATGGGTCCTGTGTTGGACCAAAAATGTGTTGGACAGACAACAGAGCTTATGGGGGAAAATGAATTACGTCAGCAACCCTAGGAAAAGTCACCCTAAATACCTACCATATACCTAGACATATATTGGTACTACTGTAATTATAATAAATGATACTGTACTATGAATGATTAACCTTTTAGGATAATGTTGGTGAGCTTGCTGGGAATGGAAGGTGATATCTGAGACTAGGTAGTCCTACTGGGTCCCTGGAGGATGGCTGCTGGCGTCACTAGTGGGTAATGGCTGCTGCTCCTCCTCAACCTCCCTCATAAATCCTTTGAAATTCCTCTCCCCTTTCTTCTGCCTCTCGATGAATTCTAGCTTGGTGGCCTGAGGGAGGTGCCGCCGCTTCTTGGGGTTCTCAGAAGGCTTCCTAGGCATCGTGAGCAGGGTAAAATGCAGTAGCAAGGGCAGAAAATGCAGCGAGAAAAAAGCACCATCCAATGCGAATTATGCAACTGAGTGGCGCTGTGGCGGGAGAAATTTAAACAAAACATCACGTGAGAGCAGAAGCGTTTTTCATTGGGCGACATCACGATCTCGTCACAATAGCGTGCAGGGGAGGCTACTTGATCGGAAGTTTTGATTGGCTGTCAGCGTCACAGGAACGTCCAGTATGACCGTGTTGGACCAGGGGTGATCGTGCTAGAGGTGAACTCTGCGGATTTCGCCCACTTCTCGGAGCTCCGTCAGTGTTATGCTTACACACCCGTTTTACAGTACTTAAATCATATTAAATTGTACTAATTTTTTGCTCTCTGTGCTGGACAAACGTGTTGGACGCGAGGGTACTGTATATGTATATATGAGCTTTTGTGGTACAATGGTAGAGTGTGTGTTTTCGTGCATGGCAGAATTAGGGTTCGTGACCCGCCAGGGTAATAAACTTTGGGAGTGTTCACCCAGCCACGTACTCCTTTGGCGAACATAAGGGGTGCTGTGGTTGAACCAGTGTCACATACAATAAAGTATGCTTGCGCCCATTCGACTTTCACAGGCCGATTATGCTTGGTTCACAGACTACACACACATCCAAAGCCACTCCAACATTACAAGCCCACTTACAAGCACTTCTAACCCTTCATACTATCTCTACCAGACTGCCCAAGTCATATGGTAGAGATACATAGGCTGTATCGTCCCCACTTCGGTTGGGATAGGCTGGTCCTGCAGTGGATACTCGAACGGCTGCTGCTGCTGATATATATATATATATATATATATATATATATATATATATATATACGTCTATATCTATATTTATCTATATAGATAGATAGATAGATATAGGATATGTAAGTTTGGGATGGATAGGAGTTGATACATAACTTTAGTTATGTGAACACCATTTCCTACAAAATTTTTCCCATTACAGTAAACTCCCAGTTATCCTGCATAATAGAGCCAAAGGCCTGCCGGATGCTGTCAGAATGCCGGGTTATGCAAAAGTCCCTCCTGGGGATCCCTAACCCCCAACCCTACAACACTTATCAAGTGTCTAACCCCTACAAAATGCTTTAAAATGTCAAAAAACAGGTCCTCCATGCCAGATAGTGTCAAAGATTTCTTGCTTACTGCCGGGTACGATTTTAATTCAGCTGTTGGCTACGCCGGATAATGTCATATGTCAGGCAGTGCTGAGACGTATAATCAGTACTGTACTGTAGTTACGTTTGGCATACTGTACTTGGTATTTGTTTACAATTTTTAAGGATACATAAATAAATAGAGTACATTAGATAAAGTTTGAGATGTACTTAATGAGTGAAATAAGCCAATAATTAACAGTTGCATAAGTAGGCTTGTATGATTCATAACTGGTGATAAAAAAAAAAATAATGATTACCAAAAGGAGATACATTAATACATGCTCATCAGTTTTTTGGCATTAACTTCTGTTGCAGAGCAACAGGCTCATACCGAACCACCGGGATGTCAGATCCCAAGCAGGAGCGGGACAGTGATCGGGATTCTCTGACAGGGTGGACACTGGTGGATCGGGAGGGCACTCCTGAGGACACCTCACAGGAAGGTGGGTGGTACTAGCATTTGCTCATCTTCTGCAGTTATTTATTCCCCCAGAGTAGACTTTTTACACCAAGAGATGATTTCTGTTCTTGCTGGTGGTTGGTTGCTAATGTGACACTATTCTGTTGCCCAGAGACCTGCTCAGAGCTGACCGTACCAGGTTGTATGTTCAGCTTGTTTTTCTTTTTGCTCTGCTGTTACACATGATACTGGTATGTTTTTTCAGTATGGGAGTATTTCTAGGAGCAGCCCAGTCAGTCACTCACAGTAAGGATTTTCAAATGCAAGGTGCTTTACTAGTGAAGCCTGTATGATGCTTAACTTTTGCAAGTAAAGTGCTTCACTGTAGTGAATTTCCATAATGTGTTGTATCATTTTTAGCAATCCCCCCTCCCTTTTTTTTTTTTTTTTTTTTTTTTTTTTTTTTTCAAGGAAGAAGGAACCAAAGGCCAGGAGCCTGCAAACTGTTCTTTCCAAGAAAAACAAAAACAGTACAACAGAGAGACAAATTTAAGATCCATTTATTTCGAGATGCCTGGACACACTGTGTTTGAAAGACTGGAGATCATAGGAAGTAGGAAATACACACAGAGGGAGACAGTTCCAGCACTGAATGAATTTATTGCTTCTATACTTGTTAAGTTTTCATCAGTGTACTGCAGAATTTTTGTATAATTGAAAAGCATATTCAAACATTCAGTTTTTCCCAGATAAAAAGATACAGCAGATACTGCAAAGGGTAAAGAACAGCCTTGCAATTTTTATTGATGTTCTTTATTCAAATGATGAGTTTGTGAATAAAGAGTGGCATCTGACATATATGATTTTTCCTGAATGTGATGCTAGTGAGAGAATAATTTATGTAAATTACATGGTTAGAAAAGTACAGTTATTTTTTTGGCGTGGTGAAAGAGCATGACTGTGTCAATTCAGTCAAGATAAAAAAAGTACTGTAATTATTTTGTCTATGTATTTTTTTCCCATAATTTCTCTTCTATTCTTAATGTATCTGTATTGTATACAAGTAAATGCAGAAATGAATAAAATCCAAAGCATTTGCCCATGAATGCATATTGCCTGCCATCAATAAAAGACTAGGTCAGTAATCCTCTGTCAGTCAGAGGAATATCATTTCGGCTTCACCAAACAAAAAAAAAAAAAAAAAAAAAAAATGGCTTCACAAAAAAAAAAAAAAAAAAAAAAGTTTTTGGCTGTTTACTCCTACTACCATAAGTTAAATATCACACTAGCATTCAGAAGCCTGAAGTCTGGCCGCCATCAGTAAAAAACTAGATCAGTAATCCTTTGGCAGTCAGAGGCATATCACAGCTTCACCAAAACCGAGAGTGGGGAGGGGGGGGAAGTATTTGAATTTTGCAGTTTACTTCTGCTAAGTTAAATACCATGCTAGCATTCAGGAGCCTAAAGTCTGGCGTATTATGTTGGTACAGGACATTAAGTATAACAGGCCTTTCTATTAGTTACCCTTAAAATAGCCAGTCTCTTCATTAAGGGTACAAGAGAAAATGGTGAATAAGAGCAGGCTAAAGGAAAGAGTTAGAAGGTATTCTTGCAAAATCCTTTGGCAGTTGGAAGCATATCATGACAACATCACCAAAATTGTTAACAAATAATAACTATATATCCCGGGATAATGCCCACTTGATTTTGAGATATCTTGGGAAGAGATACACACACACAGACACAGGCAATTACATTATTGCCTCGCTCAGTGGACGATAAAAATTAAGCTTCTGTGAACTAGTTACACTAATGCATATGCAAGAATGATTGCAGTAAGAGAAATACTGTACGTATGAATTGTACTAAGAAATTTGTTGTATAGTGTAATTTGCTGTAATTTTCATTTTAATTACTATAAATACAGTACTGAGACATGTCTAAAGTCCTCTTGTGTATGATTGTGTTGTCAGATTTCTATCTATCTATCTATTGCCAGACGCCTCAATCCCATTCAGGGTGGCCACAAATAAATCGCCTCCATGTCACCATCCTCACCATTTCACTGCCCCACTCCCAGCTCACACACCCCTCTCTCATATACCTCTCCACCCCATCCCTCCATCTCATCAGATTTAATTTGCTATATTTAACAGTACTGTACTATGGAAAAAGTAGGAAATGTGAAGGTAGATGGGGTAGTTGGTGAGTAGGTTGTGCCTGCAGAAGTGGATGAGAATGGCAGTGCTCTAGTGAACAGTTGTCTGGGGAGGGGGTTGGTGATAGCAATACAGTACCTTCTGTAGGCACAAAATGATCCACAGGTATCAGTGGTGAGTCATCAGAAGGGTGGGTGGTGAACTCAATGAACGGAAGGCAGTGATTGATTATGTTTGCATGGATGAGAGAATGAGAAGGTATGTAATGGATGAAAGAGCAGACATATGTTAGGGAAGTGGACTTTCTGTCCACCACATGGTGGTGGTGAAAGTCAAGGTTCAAGTGCAGTGGAGAAATAGGAGGAGGGAAGGATAGGAGGAAGTAGTCCATATAACGAGAGTAGAACCGTAGAAAGGTTGCAAGAGGATGGAGAAAAAAAAAAAAAAAAAAAAACAATATAAGAGATAAGTGGAGGAGCAGTTGGGCAAATATGATGTGGTACAGATGGGGGAGGTGGAAGGTATGTGCAAGATATTCACAGAAGAAATCTGTGCAGCATGTGAGGTGATATGTGGGATGAAAAGAAGATGTAGGGGGAGCAAGGAACAACATGGTGGAATGAAGAGATGGGACGAGCTGTGGTGCAAAAGAAGAAATCATATAGTGAATGGATGGGAAGCAGAGACATGGAGGAAGTTGAGAGACGGAAGAGAGAATCACATCTAGAGAAGAAGAGAGAGGCGAAGTGATTAGTATGAGAGAGTAAGAACTGAGAGGATGGGGATTGTGGAAGGAATTCACATGTATAGTGGAGGGGAAGTAACAAAATGTTCTGGAAGGAGGTAAAAAGAATTAGACAGGGTGATAAATAAGTGATAAAGCAGTGATAAGAAACAGGGAAGTGAGCATGGAAGTGAAAAAGTTACTACATGACAGTATTGTGATACCAATTCTAACGTATGGAAGTGAAGCATGGACGTTGTTGGAAGGACACAAGTCAAGAGTGAGAGCAGTGGAAATGAATTATTTAAGAGGAGCCTGTGGAGTCACATGGAGAGACAGGCTGACAACTGAGGATATAAAGGAGCGTTGTGGTGTGGATGTGGATGTGATAGAAAGCGTTAGGAGGAACACACTGAGGTAGTTTGGCCATGTGGAGAGGATGGAGGGTGAGAGACTGATGAGGAGAGTGTATGTGAGTGAGGTGGAGGGGGGGAGAGGGAGGGGGAGGCTGAGGATGAGATGGAGGGATGGGGTGGAGAGGTATATGAGAGAGAGGGGTATGAGTTGGGAGCAGGGCAGTGAAATGGCTGGGGACAGAGCGACGTGGAGGCGATTTGTTTGTGGCCATCCCGTACGGGATTGAGGCATCTGGCAATAGATAGATAGTTAAATAAATAGATAAGTAAGTTAGTAGGGGAATGAAAGATAAAAGTGGTAGATTGATAATGGAGAAAGGAGAAAAATTGAACTGAGGGAGAGAACGCTTTAAGGAACTGTTAATAGAGAATGAAAGTAATGCGAGAATACAGTACAGTGTAAGTGGCTAGGGAATGACTGGGAGAAGGAGGGAGGTGAGAAGGGAGGAAGAGATCAGTAGGATGGAAGTAGTGGATGCAATGAAGAAAGAAAAAATGGGGAAAGCCTCAGGAATTGATGGAGTGTGTGGTGATTTGTTGATGCATGGGGATGAGATATCAGTAGAATGGATATGGAAGATGTGCAGATTGGCCTGGAAGGAAGGTAGAGTTCCGGAGGATTGAATTTAGGTATAATTATTCCCCTATACAAAGGAAAAAGGGAAAAAGATGTGTGTGGTAATCATGGGGCATTTGTCTTCTGAGTATAATAAGAAAAGTCTGTGCAGGATACTTACTAAGAGAGAGAGGGAAATAACAGAAGATTTAGTTGGAGAAGAACAGGGAGGTTTTAGGAAGGGAAGGGGTTGTCAAGATCAGATATTCATCCTTAAGTCTGTAGTGGAAAAGTGTCTTGAGAAGGGAAAGAAATTGTATGCTTTCGTCATGGATTTAGAGAAAAGATATGATAGAGTGGATAGACAAGGAATGTGGAAAATTTTAAGAATATGGGTAAATGGGAAGTAGTTGAATGCCATGAAGAATACTGTATGTATGAGGGTGCTAAGGCTACAGTGCATTTGGGTAGTGAACTGAGTGAATTTTTCTATCAGAATGTTGGATTGAAACTGGGATGTGTTATGTCCCCGTGGTTGTTTAATCTGTATATAGATGAGGTCATAAAAGAGGTACAAAGTAGGGCAGTGGATGTTGCTTCCCAAGTGAGAGAGGGCAGCATTTGGAAACTTCCTGTACTCTTTTTGTGTGGATGATACTGTATTGTTAAGTGAAGACAAAGGGGAACTGCAAGGCTTGGTGGATGAGTTTGGGAGTGTTTGTAAGAAATGTAATTTAAAGGTGAATGTAGGGAAGGGTAAAGTTATGGTCTTCGAGGGAAATTAAGTCACTAAATGTACAGTGAGGTTGGATCATGAGGAAAGGGAAAATGTGAGTGCATTTAAGTATGTGGGTAATGTGATAAGTAAGGATGTAAGTGTGGATGATTAAGTGCTTGCAGGGGTGCAACAAGGAAGAAAGGTTGTTGGTTCTTTGAAAATAGTGATAAGAAATAGAGAAGAGGGCATGGAAGTAAAAAAGTCACTGCATGATAATATTGTTACCACTCTAATGTATAGAAGTGAAGCCCAGACCTCTTTGGAAGGATGCAAGAATGCGAGCGGTGGAAATGAGTTATTTGAGAGAAGCATTTGGGGTTACATGGAGAGAGACTGACAAATGAGGAAGTGAAGGAGCATTGTGGTGTGGATTTGGATGTGACAGATAGCATTAGGAGAAATACACTGAAGTGGTTTGCCATGTGGAGGGGATGGAGACTGAGAGACAAAAGAGAAGTTATGTGAGCGAGGTGGAAGGGTGGAGTGGCCGAGGATGAGATGGAGGGATGGAGTGGAGAGGTATATGAGAGAGGGGGTGTCTCAGCAGGGGGGAGGGCAGTGAAATGACAGGGGACAGAGTGGCATGGATGCGATTTGTTTGTGGCCATCCCTTATGGGATTGATGCAAATGGCAATAGATAGATAGGCTATGGTTTGCATAACCAGTATGTTATATCAGTGTTGTATTGTAGTATTTCACCTTTATCAAACCACTGCAAGGATGAGCAGAAGGCTGCTGTAAGTACTGTACAGTAATAGGGATTTGAGAACTTTGTTAAGGGCAAGAGGAATATAGGATTGAAATATGAAACTGCTGATCAGAAAAGAGAGGTACCTGTATATGGAGATGCTAATGACACTTACAGAATGCACATACTGTAGATAGGTTACAATAGGAATCCATTCAAAATTATTTATTTTGATCACACTGTTGGAGGATGACTGTATGTGGTATGGAAGGAGGAGGGAACATTGTAATGGTGTGCCAGGAATAAGAATAGTCATTGAAGCATAAGTACTTGAGAACAGTTACTTGGCAGTCATCCCTTGTTGGAGGGTTCACAAGAGGAAAAGATATAAGAGATACTGTAGTTTTATGCTGTGCACTCCCCTCTTGAAGGGCTAAAGACATGCCTCTGTGTAATGATCATTGTTTAATTCAGCACATGTAGCCTAGTAATTTTGTATTACAGTACTTTTCATGCTTCATTTTATAATTCCCTCTCCAGTGGCCCTGTAAAAGATGTTGGCTTAGAGTCTGTGCTGCTGTAATGAATCTTGGGGTTGTGACAAATGCAGAATATCAGTACAACAGGAAGCCTAGGCATACATTACTGCATTCTGTACTATGTACAGCAGATACCACGTCCCCACCTGAAGGGGATGAGGCTGAGGGGGATGGTGGAGAGGGAGAAGAGGCAGAAGAGGAGTCAGGGTATGGAATGGAGGAGGAAGGTGAGGAGGAAGAGGAACCTCTGTCTGATGATCTTGTCAGCATGGGCCAGAGGGTGCAAGAGATAAAGGGTGAGTCTATCAAGGGTGAGTGGTCTAAGTGTCTCTGTTGTTTTAATCAGACAGTGTTTTTGCTCTTGGCTCAATAATATCTCATCCATTAGCCTATCATTAATCTGTCATGGCATCCATGCATAATTTGTATGGTATGCATGCAGTACTTTAAAGTACATGTGTATGCAGTACAGTATGTGTGTATGAAATGTTCCTTTGTTAAGTGTGTAAAGTTTTCATCCTTTACTAGTACATTCTTGCAATATGTCATATAATTTTCACTTTGAAGTATGCTGGAGAGAGCACTTGGATAAGCTATTATTGAGTTAATGCTGTTTACTGGAATTTTGTTGCAGACTAAGCATTTATTTTCAGCAGTTGTTTGGTTGCTTCTAAAAGTATTGTGCAGGAGGAAAGCAAGGTTATCCTTAATGGTCAGTAAAGCTCATGATGTCCCAAGTTTAACTATTAAAGCTTGTGATGTCCTGAGAAGTTTAACTGTTACTGTGTGATTACATAAATGGTAACAGTACTGACTAGAAAATGCCACAAGCTAGCAGTGCGTAGCGTCAGTGTAAATGCAGGTTTATCAGTGTGGAGTAAGATCATTAGTCATTTTGCAGTAGTCTGTGGTGTCAGATTATTTTGTGCGAAGTGTATACAGATATTTGTTGAAACAAGTGAACACTGATAAATATATGACTATAATAAATTTTATTTTTTAATAATTAAAATTTATTTTGTACAAGTATTTATAAAGTGTTTGTATTCAGGTTAAGTTGTGTTTAGAGTATTAATTTTATTGTTGTTTGTTGCTCTTATTTGCTGTACGGTACAGCTGGGTACTTTAACTACTACAAGTGATATCGCTAATTACTATCAGCTGTTTGGATTATATATACAGTATAACAGAAATTCAGTCATCTAATTATTGGTATGGGATGTTTTAGGTAGGTAGCTCATTATTTGTTTCCATTTGACCTGTAATATTGATTGTTGATATGTGAACAGAGTAAGTTGTGTATAACTGAATGAAACAGCAGTATGCTCATTGTCTATTGATATATAATTAACCTGGCATTTGTTGCTTCTTTATTGACAGGATAGTGTTAGAGCACTTCAGGGAGCATAGAACTATATCATAAAAAACTTTTCTTATTCTTTGATTATTTCAGCCTCACTAATCATACGGTATCAGAGGATATCAAAGAAAATTCCTGCCTTTCTTGTGTCAGTCTCCAACCCTCTCTTCTTTAAAGGTTTGGCTGTGGTGTAGGCACTGTGTCATTAGACTTGGCTTATGTCATTGTCCTAGCAAAATCACGTCATTAGATTGGCAGTCTTTGGGTCTTTGTTTTCACATGATGCTACAATTTGGATATGCTAGACATTATTTCAAGTGATAACTGCCTACTACTGATATATAATTCAGTCATGTTGTGTTGCAGATTCTGTGGCTTTTAGTTATTGTTGTCTGAAATATTTCATGTCTAGTGATAGAGCTACTTTATTTGTCTGGTTTGTTGTAGAAAAAACATGAAACCTACTTTGCAATGACCTTGTACTTTTGTTTCATCTACATTTTATTTTACTACTCAAAAACTTATTTGTTGAACTGCCATTACTCTAGTGACATTCTTGATAGCACAACTAATATTGGAAGACAATTACAGTGGTATTCTTAAGCATTTCTTTCCCTTTTAGAGGCCAGGGAAGGAAATTGTTAGTGAAATTTGTATTCTTAAACATTTTTCTTCCGTTCTTGAATGAAGAATCTTTCCTTTGAGCAGCAGAAGTTATTGGAATTTAAACAAAGTTTTTTAAAAATTCATTTGCAATTTTTATGCATTATGTTGTTGTTCATTATTGTATATAACTATTAATATGAAGGAAATTACTGTACAATAGTATCAACACAATTTCTACTAGTATACTAATGTTTAAGTACTGTCTATATTTTTAAAAGTGTTACTTACATTGGCTATGTTTAACCAGGTGTAAACAGAGCTGATGACATACTGCTGCATGGTTAATTCTCTCACTACTTACGATATTCAATTGATCTAATGTGATGTGACACAGCCAAAACTTTTACATTAAAGCCAAGGTTACTTGAGGGTATCTTCAAGAAACATTGTGCTTTGTAATTTGCCCGGGAAAGGAACTCTGTCATAAAGGTCACATGAGTGGTTCTGCTCGCGTCCTAGAAACAAACAAGCGAGCACCACAGTTTGAGAGTATGAGACAAGAAATAATCAAGTGATTCATTTATAAATAACAAGAATGAAGCTTTTATTATGTCTGCAGTATTATTTACTGTATAATCAAAAGATATGTCTTGTGGAGTGTACACTGCTGTGGCCTTGGCTAGACTGGCATTTATGGCTGAATACAAACCAACAGTAATGGGAGTGAAGACCTCCCACATTTCAGATATATTGTTGCTTTCATATATCTAGAACGAGATGCATGCCTAGATACGTTAGTTTACAAATCCAGCACTCCACCATATCATATATCGGCATGCTGCATCTTTTTAGCTGAGCAGGGCTAGCAGCCATGAAAGTTTTCCCGTCCCTTCCCAGGAAGTATACTAAAGTGAAAGAAAATTCCTTCATTCCTTTGAAGGAAGGAAATTGTTTGGGGAAGAAATTATTTTTAAGAATGTGGTCATTAGGCATTGTAGCAGTCCTGTATAGATAGTGTTTTGAAAGTATTACAGCATTAGTAGGGGTAGATTTGTTTCCATTGTATATGTTAAATATTTATTGTTTAAGATGTTGGATGAATGGATGGTTTAAGATAGTGGAATCATGTCTGTAGGTAGAACAGGTTTCCAGTGGAGCAACACTGAAAGAGAAGAGAATGCAAAAAGAGAATCCCCCTCCCAAACTTAGAGTATAGCCATTTCTTAAATCTGTACAACATATTTTAAGCACAGCTTTTGTTGTCAGATTTTTGGGAGGTGTACATCCATCACTGCATATCAGGATAAGTTAGATGTGCTTAATCCAGAGGATGTTGGAAAAGGAATACTACTCACGTAGTGCATGTATATTATACAGTGTTTGAAGAATATAGAATGGGTGACTTGATAACCCCCATTCTACCATAATAGAAAGGATATGGTGACCTCACTGAAAGTCTCATACCTCCCAGGGCACTGGCAATGAGATTGCCTTCTGAGATTCCATATTTACCAAATGGTTCTGGGCAGTGTTCATTCCGTGGAATTTCATATACTTAGAAATGCACATATGTGTATGTTTTGTAAGGAATTGTTCCATGCTTGCATGGATTTTTTTTTTTTTTTTTTTTTTTTTTTTTTTTTTTTTTCCCCAGGCTGCATGATCTGCAGCATGTTGTCAAGTCCCCTAAACTTGAGGGTCCTATCCAGGACCTATCAGCCCATATGTATATATATGCATGTCACTCTCCAGATGCCCAAACCCCAGTGGGGGTGACCACAATGGATCATCATTTTCATAATGTCCATTGTCATCAGGCTGCCTTTTCTCCAGCTCATACCCGTCCCTCAGTCATATACCTCATCCCACATTTTCCTTGGCTTGCCAGCTGTGGGTTTTCCCCATTAGCATTTAAGTCTGTACCCTGGTTCACTTAGTTATTTATACTTTCTCCATGTGACCAGGTTCACTTAGTTATTTATACTTTCTCCATGTGACCAGACCTCCTTAGCTTACCTATGTAGTACATCCTATCAGTGCCTGTTCAAGTGTCCTCTTAATTCTGTAAATTTTGTTCCATCCCTCAGTATGACAGTACTTATCTGTTTCATTAGAATGGTTTATAAATATTACTCAGTGAAATTACTATTGTGACCTCATAAACTGCAATAATATTTGTGGGATGGAGTAGTTGAATAATGAAAATTCATCGCTATATGGATTTTATTTAGAAGTAAATATTAATGTACCAGTAGTATTCACAAGGAATACAGAAAACACAGATGTTCTTTAATAGTAGCATTCCAAGAGAATATTTTCTTGTCATGTTCCAAAGAGTATATTGTTATAATTGAGAGAGCCCTCACATACACGTGAGTGATTCATGATTATTAAAAGATTACAATTAGGAATTGAAAAGCCAAGTTTCACTTTGATCATTTTGAGAATATCAAAAAAAAGAAAAAAAAAAAAAAAGATGTTTCTCCCTTGATATGAAAGAGAAAATTTTGAAGCATGCTCAGTGGTAGTGCCCGGCTTCATGACAGTAGGGTTGGCATTTTGAGGCCGCATCAGGATAGTCAGTTTCTGGTGAGAGATGTAGTGATATATCCAAGGATCTCTCCTTGCCCTGCAGAGCTATGTAGTTCATTGATCCTAGCTCTAGGTATTCAACCTTAATAGAAAGTCAGTATCTCAAAGATTAGTCATAATTCATTTGAATTCCTTGGTTTTTGTTCATTGTCGGAAAAATTAACACATTTTAATATTTGTCATAGACAGTTCTTAGCATGATTTTATGAAAAAGTTTGCTTTAAAAACATGAATTTATTGTACCAGTTCTGTATGAGCAGGAGGAGTGGTTCAAGGTGGAAATTCAGGAGGAGACTGCATAAAAAAGTAAAGTATGAGTAGGGGGAGAATGACTGAATGTGCTGCTGATGCCATATGGTTTATTTCAAGTCATTAGTCATTTGTTTGTTTATTTACTTATTTATTTAATCAAGTTTCTCATCGGGTATTGACTGACTTAATATGTACTTTGCGGGTTAATGAGCACATTCATATTTGATGTAGAATATGAGTACCGGTAAAAAAATATCCTCATAAATTTGATTGCTGCCAGTTTTCTTTAAAGTAGGATGCATCCCCTTTTCTCACTTTTACTAGAAAACAAAAATTTTCCTCTAAAATGGTTGTAAAGTAGGAATAGCATAAGTGTACAGATAAGAGATTAAAAAAAGCATAGAAACAAGAGAACATTTAGGATGAGAGGAGATTTGGAGACCTATACCCATTACTACATTCCACACTTTAGCCACAGATTTGTAGCTGATGGAATGTAGTAATGGGTATACGTCTCAAAATCTCCTTCCATCTTGAGTGCTGTCTTGTTTCTGTGCTTTTTTCATCTCTTATCGGTGCACTTTTGCCATACCTACTTCTTAACAATAATTTTAGAAGAAAATTTTTGTTTCTTAGTTTACGATCTTTTTGTGGAGGTATAATTATGCCTCCCTTCCTCCCTTTCTTTGGGGGAAGCAGCCTAGTTATACAGATAATTATACATAAAGCTAGTGTTAGATTTGGATTGTTACATGCATAGCATACTGAAAGACTAAAACAAGGGTGCTTTCTCGTAAAAAGGAGTGTTTTGGTATGATCTTTAACTGTAGGCAAGCTGTAGCTAACCAATATTGCACAAAATGGCGCACTTATGGGTGACTGTGATGCGTTTTTCAGGCCATAACTTGCGAACCATAGCCTTAGTGCTTTTCTAAATATGTAAAGAAGCATCTACAATTGACAAGTAGCATTTTGGTGTATACTATGCTCACATATGCCTTTTTGTTTTGAAGTTATAACTGATGATGAAGAAAGAAAGAACAAAATCGATATTTTTGCAGTTCGATTTTGTTACTCCTACAAAGGTTAGCAAGACTTTGCGAGTAATTGTGCACTTGAATGACGAAGGTCTTTTAGTTTATAAGCTTAGAACTAAGCTTTGCGACCGTTTTCGCGCAAATGCTCCTGTACTCTATGGTATGGGATGCCAGTTTGAACCTCCACCATTCCTACTTATGGAGTACTTCCACTCTCCCTGATTGTTGGGTACTTGTACAACACGAGAAACAAGTTGCTATTTTAATATTGTCACTACCAATTAGTGATTAACATAGCCATGCCATGCAGAGTTTAAGAATCAGAATGTGATTAAAATGATTATGCACTGATGATACACAGATGCATAATTGAGCAGCAGTTTGAACTGAGTATGGTAGGGAATCAACTTACAAACCATTGACAAATAATTTTTATTCGTTTGTGTTGGAAGATTTTGCAAGGTTTCATATATGTATATTTGCTGGATTTTCAGGTGCTATTATATGATTTTTTTTAATAGTCTGGTTTGTGACTAGCATTATACAGTACTGTAGATGTTTAATTATTTTAAAATGCGTGTGATAAAACAACCCAGAGGAGTGGCTTGCCCTAACATGTTAGTCAACTAATCCTGAGAGTCCCATGTTTTGTCTTACCTACACCTGCATCCTTCACCCCATCTTCTCCCATCCCACCACCTCAGCATCCTCCTCGGGATCTGAATCAAGTGACATTGAGACCCTGGAGTGCCCTGGTCAGGAGGAGTTCTCAGAGGATGATGTGGAAGAGGATCACACAAACCCCCATGGCCCCTACCGTGCCTCCTTCCTCTCCTCAGCCCCCCACACTGGCTTTACTTTTGTAAATAGATCAGGTGAGGCTCTTTGTTCTTGGAATGGAGTGGGTCACAACAATACATTTGGCTTGAAACTGTATTACTTTGCAACAGTTGGGAGATTCTATTGTTAGAGAGGAACTTCTGGCTGATCTGGACACAGGCAGTTGAATTTTATTCATATCTCATACTTCTGTTGATCAGGTAATTATACTGTATAGGTATGCCAACTAGAGCTATACACAAACTAGCTTGATAATTTTTGCTCTTATGTAACGTAAATAAGATGTAGATAATATTGAACAACACTTGAATTCCATTATCTTAGTAATGGCTACAGTACTTCTTCAAGAAGAGAGAAGGTGCTTTGTTATTTTGCAAATAACATCAGATGTTGTAGGTATATTTTTTTTTTATTACAACTAGTTATGTTGTTCAGATCAATGTACCTTAGTATACATGTAACCTTGTTAGTTTATATTATGAAGATTTGTAATCTAACAAGCATGTGGGAGTCATCCTCATTATTGGAAAAAATACAGTACCGGTATGAGACAAGAGCCCTAGATATCTGGAAGATCAGAGTGGTTATTCGAAGTGTATGACACAAGGGTTTTTATGTATGTGGAATAGAGTAATTAGTCAAAACTGCAGGTATTGTAGGTGTTCCTCATTCCCTGCTTCTTTTTGTCTACTTGCATGGTCTGCTAGGAAGTCCTTCAAGCTGTAGGCTTATGGAGCATGTTGGTTATTGCTGTGTGTTTGTTATTGGTTTGCATTTAGTGTTATGTCTTTATCCTTGTTGATTGTCTTTGTGTGTTCCACTGTTATTTCTAAAACTTGTGAGAAGAATTTTAGTATCATTTTGTTTTCATCATTAGTTCTAGATATAATATTAAAACTAGATATCAGTATCCTTTAGAAGTTGTGTTGTTTCTTTGTTTAAATTGATTTAAAAGAGATATTTAACAAAAATGAACACTGGCATCATGCCTTTGCATATGTTCACATGGATTCATTTATCTTTTTGCATATAGAGATGTTTTATATATAAATAGAGAGAGAGAGAGAGAGAGAGAGAGAGAGGTAAATGAGGAGCAAAGGGTTTAAGAGTTTGTGCAGATAAAACAAAAGTGATGATATCTAGGGCTGGTGGCAGTACTGGCAAGGCAGAGGGAATGTGGCCATATGCAGTTTGCTACAAGGATGTGGGAAGTAGCTCCATTTTGTGCAGCATTTATGATAAAGTGGGTGCATAAGAGATGTAGTGGTATTAGAGGTAGGCTGCAAAGTAATGTAGTGGTATTAGAGGTAGGCTGCAAAATAATGCTGACTTTGTGTGTTGGAGAGTCTCTTGAGTGTGTGAAGGAGTTTTGTTATTTAGGGGACATGTTATGTGATGGAGGTGGGGCTGGAGCTGGCTCTGTTGCTAGGATAAGGAATGGTTGGAGGAAGTTCAGGGAGCTGTTAGCTCCTAACATTGAGAGGGCAGTCCCTCCTTGGAGGCATGTATTATGAGTGTAATGCTGTATGTTAGTGAGACCATGAGAGTAAACGTTGATGTCTGTAGGCTAAAATGTACAGAAATTACAGTGATTAGATGGATGTGTAGTGCATCCTTAAATGTGAGGCATGGGAGGACTAGGTTTGTAGTTGAGGAGTTGAAAGGAAGAATTTGACATAAATGTATTGGTGTTGTGATGAGGAGGGGTAGATTGAGAGGGTCTGAGCATGTGGAGAAGATGGAGGATGACAGTTTGGGTTTAGAAGTTGAGAAATGTGAATGTCCGGAGTAGGATTGTGAGAGCCAGACCAAAAAAGACGTGGGACGAGGTATATACAGTATATATATATATATATATATATATATATATATATATATATATATATATATGTGTGTGTGTGTGTGTGTGTATGTATATACAGGTATACCCCGGTTTATTGATGCAATTGATTAAGTAAAAACCCCTCATTAGGCGGGGTATTGTATCTCAGGGTAGATTCAACATGTAAAGGATAACCCCAACCAAGTCCTAAACTCACCCAAATGAGTCTGGAAAGAAGTGTCTAGCTAACCTAAATCCCCAAATAGCCATAATAACAAGCCAAACTAAACCTAGAAGCAGTTTATAACTCACCTAAATCCAAAAGTAAAATCTGAAATATTGTGAAATATGTCTGAAAAAATAAAACTTAGTAAATTGCACTCCAAAATGTTCATCCCACCTATGACTAAAACACATTAATCTAAGTAAAAACAGCGTATTAATCAACCTGAACACAAAATTTTATTCCAGAATATCAAAATAATTAAAAAAAAAAAAATCGTTACACTGGGGATTGGCCGTTGTTAGGCGGGGTATGGTGGCATTTCAACCCCCATCGCTAAGCCAGGGTTTCGTATATCAAGGTATACCTGTGTATATACATATATATGTATGTATATATACTGTATATCTATCTATAAATACTGTATACAGTATATGTTACGGAGGTTGTTCTCTCGGTCATGGAAGCATACATTCCCTTCTCATATCCATTGACTAATGGTGTCCACAACAAGGAGAAGGCCTATAAAAGGTACCAGAGCCAACCCACTCATGAATCACATCTTTTTCATGTTTGTGCCCTGAATCGTGCTAAGTCAGTTCTTAGCTCTGTTAAAAATCATTTCATCTGTACTAAATGCTCTCAACTTTCCAACTCTAATTCTTCCCACTCTGTCTGGCACCTTCCCCAAAACTTTCTAACAACTTTACCTCATCATCCTCCCCCCCCCCCCATTTCTACTCTGATAGCTCTGTAGCAATTTCTTCTACTGATAAAGCAGATCTCTTTGCTTAGACAATTCCAGTGCTGTTCATTCACCACTTCCCTCCCTCTGACTTCCTCATGGCTGACCTTAAAGTTTCTTCTGCAGATGCATTTTCTGCCATCACTGGCCTTGGTACTAACAAGGCATATGGGCCTGATGGAGTCCCTCCTGTTGTCCTCAAGAACTGTGCTTCTATTGTTACACTCTGCCTAGGTAAACTCTTTCACCTTTGTCTGTCAACTTGTACCTTTCCTTCTTGTTGGAAGTTTGCCCTCATGCAGCCAGCCCCAAAGAAGGGTGACCATTCCCAACCTTCTAACTATCACCCAATTGCTTTAACACCCTGTCTTTTGAAAGTTTTCAAGTCTGTTCTCAACGGGAGAATTTTAAAGTATCTTTCCTGTCATAACCTTCTTTCTGATCGTCAGTATGTGTTCCATCAGGGACGTTCCATTGGCGATCTTCTCACCTACCCTTCAAACTCCTGGTCATCCTCCTTTCGGGACTTTGGCGAAAGCTTTGCCATTGGACTTGGCATCTCAAAGGCTTTCGATCGAGTCTGGCATAAATCTTTAATTTTCAAACTGCCCTGTTATGGTTTCTGTCATTCCATCTATGCCTCCATCTACAGTGCTTGTCAGATGTATCGAGCGCCCATGGCAGGGCGCGCAATAGTTTTGGCCATAAAAGAATCACCCGTTTTTGGTACTAAAAATTGAGCCATATGTTTGGGGCGCTAGCATGACGTCAAAGGAGCTTGAGGCCTTAATGCGCGGTGGTTGGTTCCTGCCTCAGTTGCCTACGGGCTGCTTGAGAGAGAGGAACTCCGCCGCGTCTCCCTCTCTTATTGTGCCATTTTTTACCTAGTGTCCTACAGTGTTTTGGCTTTCGCCACTTTGTTATGGCACCTACCCATGAATTGTCGAGTGAAATCATATCCCAGATCATTGCTCTAAAGGAGGCAGGCCACCCCATGAAGGAAATTAGTGAATTGGTTGGTGTGGCTCGATCGACAGTGCTTAGGTGGTGCGCCTGTTTTCGAGTGGAAAACAGTTTTGACGTTCCCACAAAGAAACAGCGGTCTGGTAGGCCCAGGAAAACTTCCCTGAGGTCTGTTAATGTTTTAAAACATACAGTGGAGTCTAATCCTTGTGTGAGTGCAAGGAAAATAAAGAAGAGCAACCTGGAAGTGTTTGGTGAGGTTTCTGTGCGCACAGTGTCTTGAAGAGTCCATGAACTTTGTTACACAAGTCACAGGCCTGTGAGAAAGCCTCTTCTTACATGTTACCAGCGACTTCATAGGCTTGCCTTTGTTAACAAATACCTTAACTGGAGTGAGGAGCAATGGTTGTCAGTGTTGTGGTCTGATGAGGCAACGTTTAGTGTTACCTGTAATCGAGGAGCACGGGTGTACCGGCACAAAGGTAGTGACCCGCTTGACCCACGTTACGTGTAAAGCACAGTTAAACACCCTGATTCACTCATGGTATGGGGTTGTTTCTCTGGTAAAGGTTTGGGAAAGCTTATTGTGCTTCCCAAGAACTGCAGAGTGAATCAGGATGTTTATCTGGAGCTTCTTTGTGATCATTTACCTGAGTCCTTCAAGCTCACAGGTGCACAAGTGTTTCAGCAGGACAGTGCACCTGCTCATAAAGCCACATTGGTCACCAATTGGCTTTGTGACTGCGAGGTATCATTCATGAAAGACTGGCCAGGAAATAGCCCAGACCTCAACCCGATAGAAAACCTCTGGTACCTCGTAAAGAAGAATCTCCAAGGGAAGGACGTGAGCTCTCTGCCTAAGCTGGAAGCAGCCATTTGTGACTCCTGGGACAAAATACCCCTCCAGCACCTCAGGAACTCGCCCTCTCACTTCCAAGATGTCTCAGGTCCGTGAAGAAGCGTAAAGGATACCCTACGAAGTACTAAAGGTAAATAAAATGCTTTATTTATATGTTTTTTCAATGTTGAAAGTTTGTTTCGTAGGAGGGACGCAGGGCACTCGTTACTTCTGACGAGCACTGTATAGCTTCCTTTCTGGTCGTTCTGTAGCTGCTGTTGTAGACGGTCATCATTCTTCTCCTAGATCTATCAGTAGTGGTGTTCCTCAGGGCTGTGTCCTATCACCAACTCTCTTCCTTTTGTTCATCAATGACCTTCTACGCTGTACATCTAACCCTATTCACTCATACGCTGATGATTCCACCCCTCACCTTTCCATTCGGTTCTCACAACATCCATCTCAGCAGTTACTTCAACAATCAGGGAATGAGGCTATGGCACACCTAATGTCTGACTTGGCTCTTATCTCTGACGGGTAAAAATAATCTTGTTAATGCATCAGAAACTCGGTTCTTACACCTATCAACCCATCACAATCTTCACAGGAGTAGCCACTAATGTTTAATAATATCCAGCTGAATGCTGCATTATCCTTAAACATACTTGGGGTTTCATTCTCTCGGGACTTATCTTGGAAAGATCGTATTACATCTTACATAAAATCTGCTTCCAAGAAATTAGGTGTGTTAAGCTGACTCCGTGTCTTCTTTACTGCTGCACAGTTGTTGACTTTATACACAGGTTTTATTTGCCCCTGTGTAGAGTACAACTCTCATGTGTGGGAAGACTTCCCACATACGGCTCTTCTCAACGGGGTGGAGTCAAAGGCTTTTCGTCTTATCAACTCTCCTCCTCCTACTGGCTCCCTTCAACCTCTGTCTCTTCGCCGCAGTGTTGCCTCTTTATCTCTTTTCTATTGCTACTTCAGTGGTCACTCCTCCCCTGAACTGTCTGCTTGCATCCCTCCACCTTTACGACAGGTGCATAGCACCCGTCTAGCAACAAACTCTCATCTCTTTTCTGTCTAACTCTCTAATGCAAAAGTTTAACCATTACTCCTAGTCCTTCAGTTATGCAACAGGTCAACTCTGGAACTGTCTCCCTCTGTCTGTATTTCCTACTTCCTATGATCTCCAGTCTTTCAAACGCAGTGTGTCCAGGCATCTCGAAATGAACGAATCTTGAATTTGGCTGTCTTTGGTATTGTTTTTGTTTTTTTTTCTTGGAAGGAAAGGTGTGTGGATTCCTGGCCTTTGGTTCCTTCTTCTTGCATAATATATATATATATATATATATATATATATATATATATACACATCATCCAGTCCTATGTTACCCCATAAAAAGTGTAGGAACCAGGGGCTAGGCAAGTTTGTCCGGACATTTAAGATGAGAGTGAGCAGCCTCACTCATCTCATCCCTGAGTGGCATTGCGTGAGCAATAAACCCCAGCCACCCCTTGGATATAAACCTACACAGGCTCAGTCCAATTGGAGCACCTTAATTACCCACTAAACCATCAGGTGCCATAATTTGGTTATATGGTTACTACCCAGCATAGTAAATGGTTTCCTGATGTACAGGAAACCATCTGGCTTTTCACTCAGTGTATAGACACCCACAGGGAGAAGGAAGAGGAAAGAATGAAGGAAAGGAAGACAGAAGAGGGAGTGTAAAGTTACCCGTAGGCAGAAGAAAGAGGAAAGAATGAAGTAAAGAAAGACAGAAGAGGAAGGATGGAAGAGAGGAAAGGGCAGACACCCAAAGCAGCAGTATATCAAGTGAGTGGATGGTGAGCACCCCCACCTACCATATATATGTATTTACAGTATATATATATATATATATATATATATATATATATATATATATATATATATATATATATATATATATATATATATATACATATATATATATATATATATATATATAATATATATATATATTATATACATATATATATATATATATATATATATAATATATATATATATTATATACATATATATATATATATATATATATATATATATATATATATATATATAATATACACACACATATATATATATATATATATATATATATATATATATATATATATATATATATATATATATATATATACACATATATATATATATATATATATATATATATATATATATATATATATATATATATATATATATATATATATATATATATATATATATATATATATATATGTATATATATTTGCAGAGACTTCACTTCACCGTGAAGATATGTATGCAAACTAACCATAGGAGAAATGAAAGGAGCGACAGTGAGTACTTTCGTATATTACATCTTCAGACAGAGTATCTGAAGATGTACCGTAATATACGAAAGTACTCACTGTCGCTCCTTTCATTTCTCCTGTGGTTAGTCTGCATATATATATATATATATATATATATATATATATATATATATATATATATATATATATATATATAGGTGGTAGGTGGGGGTGCTCACCATCCACTCACTCAATGTAGTGCTGCTCTCGGGTGTCTACCCTTTCCTCTCCTCCATCCCTCTTTCCTTCCATCCTCTTCTGTCTTCCTTTTGTTCATTCTTTCTTTGTCCTTCTGCCTATGGACAACTTTACACTCCCTCTTCTGTCTTTCCTTCATTCTTTTCTCTTCCTTCTGCCTGTGGGTGACAAGCCAAATGGTTTCCTGTACACCAGGAAACCATTTACTACGCTGGGTGGTAACCATATAACAAAATTTTGGCACCTGGTGGTTTAGTGGGTAATTATTGCGCTCCAATCAGATTGAGCCGGTGAAGGTTTATATCCAGGGGGTGGTTGGGGTTGATTGCTCATGTAATGCCACTCAGGGATGAGTGAGGCTGGTCACTCTCATCTTAAATGTCGGGACCAACTGCCTAGCCCCGGACTCCTATGCTCATCATGGGGCAATGTAGGATTGGATGATAGATAGAATATATATATATATATATATATATATATATATATACAGTATATGTGTGTGTGTGTGTGTGTGTGTGTGTGTTGAACAGAGTTGGTAAAGAATAGAAGAGAGTGTGCTTAGATGGTATGATCGCATGGATCATGAAATAGGTAGATACGAGTGCTTTTTTTGAAGATGGGGAGAGGTGTGCTAGGTCGAGAGGATGATTGATGACTAAACCCAAAGCCATATCCACACCAGATGCTTGCTGGTGCTTGCAGGTGCAGGTGGAGTTTTGCATTACTGTAATCTTTACAAGTTGCCCCATTGCATATGAGCGGGTGCAGGCAAGAATTTCTTCAGATCGAGCTGCTGCTCACGTCAGCAAGCATTTGAAGTGGACATGGCTTAGGGTAAATAATGTGAGAAAAAAAGCTACTGAATGTCAGTGAAATAAATGAATTGATTAGAAAAGGAAATGGTTGGACAAAAGTATGTATGGAAAAGCTTATAACAAGGTGAAGCATCCATGTTTTAACATGATCATTTTACGGTACTCTATATCAAAAGGGGCTATACAGGAAAATTATTTAATATACAGTGATCCCTTGGTTGTCACGCATAGTTGGTACCACGTAGTGCGTGATAACAAAATTGCGCAATAACAAACGCACAGAACCAATGGGATTTATTCCAATTGGTACTGGGCACCCCACTCATAACCCAAATTTTCTCTTTTACAACAGTGTAGTCTCACTTGAGTACATACATACTGTTATGGTAAGAAACACACATAGGCCTGGTTAGGATAATCGAAAATTATGAAAAGGGCACACTAAGGAAGAAACACATACCATGTAGAAACCTGAAATGGGCTTCAGGTAAGGGGTTCTGAGGCTAGGAGATGGAGAGTTAGTGGTCACCTCCACCTGGGATTAACTCCACGAGTAAGGCCTCATCTTTGATTCCCTCAAAGCCATTGGAACCCACAAATTTTACACGTCATTGTCGACAGAATCAGCTTAGGTGTAATAAAAAAAAAAATCCACGATAATGGCAGGTGTGCAGGTTTTCATCAAACGGGGATAACGAAAACCACTACACACTGATGCATGATAACCAAGGGATTACCATAGTATCCAGGTATGTGTTCTTATCAAGTGGAAGGTTTGAATAAATTGTAAATATTAAGTGACCAAATCACTGGACATGCTCTTTTATAGTAAGAAAGGGGGAAACGGGGTCAAAATGATGATTATAGTATGATTGAGAGTTACAAGTGTCAGCATAAATTTGACTAATTGGTAAGGTGGTAACTATATAACCAAACTATGATGCCTGGTGGTTTAGTGGGTGATTAAGGCACTGAGCCTGTGTAGGTTTATATCCAATAGGTAGTTGGGGTTTTTATTGCTCACATAAGGCCATCTAGGGATGTGTGAGGCTGGTCACTCTCATCTTAAATGTCAGGACCAACTTGCCTTTCCCCAGGCCCCTATGCTCCTCAAGGGGTAACACAGGATTAGATAATGTATGTGTGTCAAGGATTTCACATATTTCTGTGCACTGAGTGGTGTAATCATTGTTATCTGGTTTGTGTGTGTGTGTGTGTGTGTGTGTTTGGATGTGGGTGTGGGTGTGGGTGTTTGTTTTTGTGAGTGGAGATACAAGACTGATAATGAGGTGATGAAATGGTTACACTTAATCAGCACGTGGTCAGTATGTGCCAAGGTTTCATGTTTCACGTCTCAGGCACATGGCAGGATGATGACAGATCATTATCTAATGAATGTTATTGAACAGTGGGATATTCTTTATCAGTGCAGATGTCTCAACTTCTAAGATAGAATGCACTTGAGGTTTTTACTTGTAAGAAGCAAATTTACAGCAGTGTCAGTTGTGAACCTTGTACAGTATATTTTCATTTTAAATCTTAATAGGTTTACTAACAAGGTGAACTTGAATTTAAAATATTTTCCTATAGAGAACATTTTTTTTTTTTAACAATGTTATTAAATATTGTAGTAAAAGCATCAAGTTCATTTAACAGGGTACATTAATGATTTGGTAGAATAACCGTACACAGTGGAGTCTCCGTACAACGCAAAATGGGTTATGTAGAGTGTCATGCTTGAATGTGACCCATATTTACATGTAAAACAAAGAGTTAGGTTCTGGAAGCCACTTATTTCTCCATAAAAATATATAATAAGATTGGTTATTATCAATAATTCTACCTTAGATGCCCGTTGCAATGTGATTACATAGAATTTTGCTGATTGGACGTGTCACTGCATCCTAACATAGCCTAACTGAAAGGTTTAACCCCCAAGGCTCCTCATAATTTTAACCACCTAGAACTCCTACTAAGCCTAACTTGAAAGGCTCCAGTACCGTCCAGGCAAAAATTGGAATAATCAACCTGTGGAAAATTGCCGCCAAGCATCACACATATTTTGCTGAAAATTATTTGTGGCATTTATTCATTGGGAAAATGCAGTGTGAAACTGTTTTCAGAAGTATCATTAGTCATCAGCAATAAAGGAAAATATACAATGAAACTATCAGCATAGAGTGGCTGTACATATCTATGGTAAATATGAATGCAGTATCCTGAATAATAAACTGGTCTGCCGGGCAGTATAATTTGTATGATAGTATAAGTCAAAGTCTTACCTAATCTCTTATGTCTGTCTATCTATCTGTCTATTGCCAGACACCTTAATCCCATAAGGGGTGGCCACAAACAAATTCCCTCCATGTCGCGCTGTCCCCCGCCATTTCATTGCCCTGTTTCCAGCTTACACCCCCCTCTCTCTCTCTTATACCTCTCCACTCCATCCCTACTTCTCATCCTTGGGCTCTCCCTCCCTCTCCCCCTCTCTACCCAACTCACATACACTCCTCTTGTCAGTCTCTCACTCTCCATCCTCACCACATGGCCAAACCACTTCAGTGTGTTTCTCCCAGCACTTCCTATCACATCCACTTCCACACCAAAATGCTCCTTCACTTCCTCATTTGTCAGTCTGTCTCTCCATGTGACTCCACGTGCTCCTTTCAAATAACTCATTTCCACTGCTCTCACTCCCGACTTATGTCACTCCAACAAGGTCCAGGCTTCACTTCCATACGTTAGAGTTGGTATCACAATACTCTTATGTAGTAGCTTTTTCACTGCAATGCTCACTTCCCTGTTTCTTATCACTGCTTTCAAGGAACCAGCAACCTTTCTTCCTAGTTGTACCCTTTCAAGCACTTCACCCTCTAAACTTCCATTCTTACTCATCACACTACCCAAGTACTTAATTGCACGCACCTTTTTAATTTTCTCCTCATCCAACCTCACTGTACATTCTCTGACTTCACTTCTCTTGAAAACCAAAACTTTACTCCTCCCTACATTCACCTTTAAATTCTGTTTCTTACACACACTCCCAAACTCATCCACCAAACCTTGCAACTCCCCTTCGCCTTCACTTAACAACACGGTATCATCTTATGTCAACACTTAGATTTCGCACACCATAAGAGCTGAATTTTCTAACTCCAAGTCTGTCAGTTTATAACAAAAATTGATCTCAAAACCCTTTTTGCATTCATTGCACTAAACGTAAAAACGTGCTGGTCCCACATCATTAACCTCTTATTTTTTATCACTGTCTTTAACAAAGAGCCAATCCGCATCGAAAACACACAGGACTTATTTTATCTGATTTCCCGGATGTTACTCTTGTACGCAGTAAGCCCCCACACCACACACCATGTCATGCAGTAGCTACACATTTTCCTCGGGAATAAATGCTTTTCTCATGTTTGTACCACTTTCAGGGTGCTTAGGCATTGTAACTATGTTTGGAACCGCATACTCAGAGTTCTGGAGTGAAGTGAGGACCGAGGGGGGGGGGGGAACATGCCTCTAGACATGATGACAACCAGCACAACAATGAGCCTGAGTCACGCAGGCATAGGACATGGGTCACATGGTATGGCTTTGTGTCACGGAACCCTACCAGTGACAGACAAAAGCACAATGTAGAGTTGCAAATAAATACAGCCATCTGGAAATTCACTACTTAAATGCATCCACTTAGTTTCTCCTAAATAATTGAGTGACATTATTGTGTTACTGGATAATAAAGGGAGAAATTAAATGCCCATGTTATTTTAAGATTGTTACTTCCCTTTGTCTTAAATCGCAATTCTATCTTTTTTCGAGATCTGAGTTAACGGATATCCCCTGTGTTTTGCTGTTCCACTTCTGCCAGTTAGGGTTATTCATGAATGAGTAAGCTATTACAAATACTGTACACTACTGTAGGTCAATGTGTATTTTTGTATGATTCAACAAATTTTATTGTTAGATGATCTGAAAATACACTTTAAACGAATAGATCCTCATGTCTGGCATTGTTTGGGGGCACTGAAAATTATTTTTAGCTTATCAGTTATCACATAACTAATTAAATTATGGCTGTGCAGACCATTTTAGATGGGTTTTCAGTATTTGCATATTTTCATCAATCATGAGTGTTTGTTCCTCAGACCCATTAGAGATGAGCGTGTCATATTCATAACACCGGCAAGAATTAGCTTGTGGGCATAAGTGTTGACAGGCTTCCACTTAGGATTAACTGAAGAGAGAACCCTGCTGCTGTTGTGATTGATCTGTTGTGGTTTGGTTTGTATCTGACTTTTAGGATGAAAGCAAAAAAGTAAAAGTATCATCTTTGAGGTTGGATGATGAAATGGAAACTGTGAGTGCATTTAAGTACTTGGGTAGTGTGATGAGTAAGGATGGAAGTTTGGAGGGTGTAGTGCTTGAAAGGGTACTACAAGGATGAAAGTTTGCTGGTTGTTTGAAAGCCTTGATGAGAAACAGGGAAGTGGGCATGGGAGTAAAAAAAAAAAAGTCACTGCATAACAGTACTGCGATTCCAATTGTAACGTATGGAAGTGAAGCCTGGATCTTGTTAGAAAGACACAAGTCAAGAATAAGAGCAATGGAAATGAGTAATTTCAGAGGAACATGTAGAGCTACATGGAGAGACAGATTAACAAATGAGGATGTGAAGGAGCTTTGTGGTGTGGATGTGGATGTGATACAAAGCATTTGGAGAAATACTGAGGTGGTTTGGCCATGTGAAGAGGATGGAGAGTGAGAGACTAATGAGGAGAGTGTATGTTAGTGACTAATGAGGAGAGTGTATGTTAGTGAGATGGAGTGGAGGAGAGGGAGGGGGAGGCCAAGGATGAGATGGAGGGATGGAGTGGAGAGGTAAATAAGAGAGGAGGGGTGAGCTGGGAGCAGGGCAGTGAAATGGCGAGGGACCAGTCGACATGGATGCAATTTGTTTGTGGCCTCCCCTCACAGGATTGAAGCATCTGACAATAGATAAGATAGATAGATAGATAGATCATCTATAACTAATTATTCACATTTACATGGGGTGGTGAGATTTAGAGCATCTATCTGTCTATCTATTGCCAGACGCCACAATCCCGTAAGGGGTGGCCATTTGACTTTGAGTTATTGGTTTTACGGGGAGGGGCAGTAACCCTCCACCAACTCACTTGTTGACACGTAGGGAGCACGTATGGATTGGTTATATGGTTACCACCCAGTGTTGCAAATGGTTTCCCAGCTCACAGGAATCCACTTGGCTTGTCACTCAATGTAAAGCCACTTGTAAAGGAAAGAATAGCAATAAGAAGGGACAGGAAAGATGGGAGATATAGGAAGAGAGGAGGGCAGGCACAGAAAAAGAATGATAAAGGCTAAGAAGTTGACATATTTATTTTGCTGGGGACATTAATCAGAGAAGGAAGACTACCTGGGTTCAGTCTCCCACTCAGCTGCCATATGAGGTTTGAGGGTGCTCGCAGCATAGTCCTGGACAGTGGTGGTTTCCATACACTTTAATGACTACAAAGGATGTAGGGGTAGTAGCTGGTCTTGATATAAATGTTGTTCTGTACAGCAGTTTTTGGAGTTTTATACTGTACCAGATGTTAATTTAATGGTCATGATAGTCAAGAGTATAGATGAATGAGCCAAAAAAAAAAAAAAAATGACTCAGGATACTTTTTTTTTTTCTTAAGAAATCCATCAGTCATCAAACTTACCATTATTTTTAGAATTCCTGTCATATATCTGTCTTGGAGCCCAACCATTGTAGTGAAAATATTGATCCATCCATCATTCAGTCCTACGTTTCCCCATGGGGAGCATAGGAGCCCTGGGCTAGGCAAGTTGGTCCTGACATTTAAGATGAGAGTGATCAGCCTCACTCTTGCCTGAGTGGCATTATGTGAGCAGTACACCCCAACCACCCCATGGATATAAACCTTCACTGGCATAGTCCGATTGGGGTGCTGTAATTACCCACTAAACCACCAGGTGCCAAAATTTGGTCACCGGTATATGATTACCACCCAGCGTAGTATATGGTTTCCTGGTGTACAGGAAACCATTTGGCTTGTCACTCAGTTTAGAGTCACCCACAGGCAGAAGGAAGAGGAAAGAATGAAGGAAAGACAGAAGAGGGAGTGTAAAGTCACCCTTAGGCAGAAGGACAAGGAGAGAATGAAGGGAAGAAAGACAGAAGAGGATGAAAGGAAAGAAGGATGGAGGAGAGGAAAGGGAAACCATGAAATTTGTGTGTTATATCTCTCATTGAAGCCTGGCATTGCAGTAAAAATATTGATAAACCCTGTGTTTGTTAGACCAGGGATCTGCCAGTGCATAACCTACTGCACAGTACAGAACTTTGTTGGTGCTGACAAGGAGCCTTTATGTGTTTCTGTGCACCCTGGGTGGAGCAGCTGCAGCATCCCAGGAGCCAAAACTCCTCATGTTTCTCTGAACCTCATTATGGGGAGAACCCAGGCGAAGCATTGTCTACCACAGCAGGGCGCCAGATCCTTACATGGTGTCATGTACTCCACTGTACCTGTGGTTGATGGGTCTGCTCTGCCAGACAGGTCAAGGTTATGTAACATTAATAACTAAAACTTATCTTGGTTGTTGAAGCTAATGTGGTCATTGCCAGTTGTCATTGGAAAGTACTGCACTGTGATGCACTGCTACTAGTGAGAGAGGTGTGATAATACAGAAGGGTAATTTGACAGTATACTAACATTCTTGTTACTGCCAGAATTTTCAGCACAGGGTATCCCATGATTACTACATTATTACCGATATTTTAAGGGTTGTCATCATAGGTTGCAACTAGTTTTCTTTCTTAATGCTGAATTCCAAATACAGTATTGTCAACATAAGTTTCCATTATTTATGTTCCTTGGTTTGCTGGTCTGTGCATATTGAGTATAAGTAAATCCTTGATTTAATAAGAATGCATTTGGTGGGTTGATGATAAGAGTGTTGCTTTTTGGTTGAGAAATAATGTGATTTGTAATACTGTTGCAGAGGATGGAGATATTGAGAGCATGGCCAGTACTGACATTTCCGTTCTCGGTGAAGGAAAGGACAAGCAGCTAGACGAAGACACTGATCTTTCCCTTGCCTCATCCCCATCTCTTCCAGATGACTTGCCTGCTATCAGGTTTGGAGTCTTAGTTTTCATTTATTACATATTTTTCAGTGTTTTTGGAGTACTTAATTGTAGTCCTGGTAGTCTGATGTATGCTACTGCAGCTGGATATAATATGTCAAAGTTCAAATCTAAGGAATGATTGGTCACATGGGCAAGTGAGTGGTCATCACCTTTGCCCTAAATGTCTGAACTAAATAGCTTAGCCTAGGATCACTATGCTTATGATGGAACAATGTAGAATTACATAATGAATGGATGAATAGTTGAAAGTTGAGCTAAACAGTGAAGGTAGTGGGCTGGTAATCCTGACAGTAAAGGGTCTTGCAAGGCTTGGAAGGGTTTACTTAATTTCTTAGATTTGTAGAAAGGTTTTTGGAGAGAGTAAAAAATATGGGTGAAATGTTTGGAAGAAAAATTTAATTTAAATTTCTCTAAAGACAGAGCACTGTTTTGGGGGGAGGTGTCTAGTGTAGGAATAGGTGTAGGTAATAGAATATAATTGTGGTAGGTGGGGACGCTCATCATCCACTCACTCGATGTAGTGCTGCTTTGGATGTCTGCCCTTTCCTCTCTTCCTTCCTCTTCTGTCTTTCTTTCCTTCATTCTTTCCTCATACTTCTGCCCATGGGTGACTTTACACTCCCTCTTCTGTCTTTCTTTCCTTCATTCTTTCCCCTTCCTTCTGCCTCTGGGTTACTCTACGTTGAGTGACAAGCCAAATAGTTTCCTGTACACCAGGAAACCATTTACTATTGTGGGTGGTAAGCATATAACCAAATTATGGCTCCTGTTGGTTTAGTAAGTAATTAAGGTGTTCTGGTTGGATTGAGCCTGTGTAGGTTTATATCTAAGGAGTGGTTGGGGTTTATTGCTCACGTAATAGCACTTGATGATGCGTGAGGCTGACCATTCTCAACTCAAATGTCAGGAACAACTTGCTTAGCCCTAGGCTTCTACGTGCCTCATGGGGCAACATAGGGTTGGCTGATGGCTGGATGAATGAATAGAATAAGTATATATATATATATATATATATATATATATATATATATATATATAAGCAAGGGGCAGATGAGAAATTACAGTATTAAATTCCTAACAAATGAGAATAGATGAGCACAGGTCTGTGGTTAATGTAGCTTAGTTTAGCTCCAAGATGTTCCAGAAAAAAGGAATGCCGTGGTAAAGTTAAGAGGTTGTGGAAAGGTTGATGAATAGGAATGCATTAGGGAATGAGGAGGTTTAAGAAGTGTGCAGACTTGTTGACCTACGTATGTGTATGATTACCTGTTCCCCCAGGCCTGATATTCAGTACAAACACATCCCGGACAAGGACCTCAATACCCGCCTTAATGTGGTGATGGCACTCACTGTAGCCTGTGTGCTTGGACTTGGCATTGGACATTTCCTTGGTAAGTTGTCCATACCTGGTTGCATTGAGAGTATGATGTTTTTAGCAGTAGAGTTATCCAGCAAGTCATGCAGCACTGGATTACATGTTTTCATATCATATAAAATGTGTGCATACAAGAACTAGTAATAAGTAGTTTCTTTTTCTGAACTGTTTTCCCATTGATTTTGTTTTTGTTTCATTTAGCTGTTTAAATTGCTGCAAGATAATGAACAAAAATATTGCTGACAAAGCAAGAATGCAGGAAAATAAGACTGATCATTAAACATCTGAGGTATTCTTTATTTTTAATAGTTTTTTATTATTAAATTATTGTTATTACTATTATTATTATTATTATTATTGGTCAATAGAAGAATGTGTTGAGTGATTAAGTAGTTCATTCATACTGAAACCTTGTGAGCCATTTGTCTGTTGGAGCTGAAACTGTAATAATTTTCAGGACTAGTGGATGTATCTGGGGATGGAGATGCAAAAGGTTTGGCCTATGTTAGCCAAAAAGTATTATTGTGCTACTATTTACTAACACCTTTCAGAGCAACATTATTGTTGTACAGCAGTTTCTTTTTCCCCTCCCTACAGTTCATGTTCAAGGTTGTGTTTTTCAAGTTTTTCAGAAGCTACATGGTGTTAACTTCCTTATTTCATGAGAAAGCTTAATTACGATGATATTTCTGGATAAAAGATAGCAGGTACAGTATTATCGTTTCTATTTTTTTTTGGCTGATGGTATATCATAGTAAGGTAGCATTGCATTGCCAGACCAGGTTTAATAATTAAAAGTAATGTATGTATTCACAAGACACACCTGGTGTTAAGGTGGTATTTGAAAGTCTTCCATTTATTGACTAGCATCATTGAATCAGTTTATGAATCCATCTCCGTTTTTTTATTAAAGTGGAACAGATGTTAAAGGTTGTGTTGTCTTTTCTCGGAAATATCTTCTTAGTTTTGTTTGCTTTTATTTATTCCTGCATTTAATTCATTTATTTATGTTTTTAGTACATTGTCAAAGTTTTCTCCTAATAATTTATTGGATTTTTAGAGTAGCAAGCATGCATATTATGTATCTTTGAAAAAATCTAGTAAGGAAACTGGATATGGTACAGTAATGATTGAAGTGAAAAGTTTTAAGTGCCTCGTCCTTGACTTGATTATTTAATTAACCCGCCCCGTCCCGACTGATTTTCCTCCACTGATTCCCCCCAATCCCCACCAATTTTGGAAAAAAAAAATTTTTGGCTCAAACCTCCACTTATGGTGAGAAACATCGAAAATTATAGAGAAATCGCTCACCTGACGTTTAAAATGCTCGATACAGGTAGCAGTACCCCTTATCTTACTGGGTTTTTTATCAGACTGGCTCCAAGGAAATCGAGTTCTGTGAGAGGGTAACTATTCCACACCTCATAAACGGTATTTATTTCTTTGGTGCGAATTTATATGTAGTACAAGAGTATATTGGTTTTCACACAGTAATATAGGCAATATAAGCATTGTTTTACTCACCAAACACATCAACATACCTGACCTTTTTTGGCGACATTACGTGATCATCATTTCTGACTGTTTCTTCCTCTAATGGTACGTAAACTTTGTCCTCCACATTGTCATCGTTTGGGGAATCACTCTGGCCCTGAATTTCGTACCGTGGCACGACATGTCTTTATTGGCCAGATCACTGGTAACAGCTGAATTGCCGAGACAATGGCGTGCAGGGGGGGGGGTCATGCAGGGTAAAGCATTGTCCCTGCCTGGCATCTTGTAGAGGAAGGTGTCCCGTGTATACGTACCAAAATTCATGCGCGAAAATTGAAAATTGTGCAAATTAGGGACCTTGCAATTGATGCGCGTTTATATAAATCAACAGGACTGACACTGACAAAACATGTGGACGTATATATACGTCAGTGGGATGTGGCGGGTTAAGCTGTTCTTGGACTGGAAACCCTTGCCCATGATAGATAAACCAGTAATATTAGCAGGTGGTTAATAGACTGAATTTCATCACCATTGTACAAGTTTTTCATGCTTGAATGACAACTGTGGCATACTTTCTGGTAGCTGACCAAACTGCATAAACTTTAGTAACTTCCTAGCCTAACCATAAGTTTTAAGATCTCTGTGTGTTGTTAGTTTTCATGGGGTAGCCTTATGTTTTTCTTTCATTAATGTCTGGATCATGCATCATCCACTATCCTTGCATTCCCACCACCACAGGTAGAAATGAAGCCTTGATAGGGCAAGGGTTTCCCTCATGTAAGTAAAATTTTTTCGCAGTATCCTTATCCTCCATCCAGGTTAAACTGGTTTGCCAGCTGCTCCTGAGGTAGCTTTCATTACTTTTCCTTATCTTGTTTTGTACTTATATCCACTAAAGTATTTTATAGATTTTGAATGCTTAAAGAAGGTTCAAGTGTATTTGTAAAAATTTTAGTGTCAGATTTTTTTTTTTTATAGAGGTAAATGGCTTGTCTCAGACTATATGCTCTTTATTTTTTCATAACATATACCATGCTGAGAACATAATGACACCCAAAAGGACACACAATCCATGGTTTGTATCATTGATTTCCTCATCATCATCATCATCATCATCATCATCATCATCATCATCATCATTATTTTCCCAGCTCATTATTCCACTTCAGTATAGTGTGAAATAGAGTATAGAAACACGGAAACTCTAAGAGCAGGAGAATTGTCAACACCATGTGCAGTGAAATAGTGTGCACACACACACACACACACACACACACACACACACACACACACACACACACACACACACACACACACACACACACGAGTAATTTGTTTGTATTTATGTAGACTATATGGTCTAATTTGAGAGTACAAGTTCAGTAGTTCCTACTGGTTAGTAGCCCATCATTATAGCCTACTAAGTTATGTGATAGGTAAGCCAAAATGTTGTGCCTGTATGGACTGTGACTGCCCTATACACTCAAACATAACAACACAGTAGTACAGTACTGCCTTAATGGATCTACATGGCTGTAAGGGGCTTATGTGCAAGTGGTATGTTGACATAAGTTTATGTCAAAATTATTCAGGAAATCAGTCCTTGCTTTAGTGCTGTTTGAATGCTTCTATTTATCACCTTTAAATAAAAGCTAGTTAGAATGTAAGTCATGATCATCGTACTTTCCCTCATTTATATGGGGCAAGTTGATCAGAGCATGGCTCTGCAGTCATATTTGGTTTTCATTTTATTTTAATTAATTGATGTAGAGATGTTTATGTCATTGGTAGTGTTTTTGTTGGAAAGCGAAGTTTTTTTTTTAATCTTCTATCAAGTTTTAGTGCTTGCACATTATATCCTCATAAATTCTTTTCAAGCTTGTATAGTAAGTTTTAGAAATATTTAGCCCAGGTATCATGTTAAAGGTATGATATGGACATGCATGTATCATGCATTTGATATTTCTTTTACTTGTACAGTCCTTTTTAATATATTTACTGATCAGTTTATAGTGCCAGAAATATACTATAGACTGACATTGTATTTATCACATCTTGACATCGTTCCGAAAGCACATGTGGTTGACATTTACAGTATGTACATTTAATCAGCTTCTTAAAACAATACAACTCTACTGTAAGATGCACATTTTCTGAATGTGTCTTTTCCTGCATGTGGATTTTATGCATGTTTAGTCCTGAGTTTCTATCAGTATGCTGTTAAACTTCAGATTGACATACGAATGTTGTAATAATATCACTAGATAGCTGTATTTGCAGTACTTAGATATAATTTTACATTTATTTTGTTGTAGATAACAACTTATAATGAGAGGACAGATAGCTATGCATCCTAGGTAAGCCTGGAATCCCATGACATGTTTCTTTTCCATTGAAAAACTGTTCCCTTACTTTATTGATTTCATCCATCCATCCATCTTCCAATCCTACGTTGCCCCATGAGGAGCGTAGGAGCCCGGGGCTTGGCAGTTGGTCCTGACATTTAAGATGAGAGTGACCAGCCTCACTCATCCCTGAGTGGCATTACGTGAGCAATAAACCCCAACCATCCCTTGGATATTAACCTTCACCGGCTCAATCCGATTGGAGCACAATAATTACCCACTAAACCACCAGGAGCCAAAATTTGGTTATATGGTTACCACCCAGTGTAGTAAATGGTTTCCTGGTGTACAGGAAACAGTAACACTCACTCAGTTTGGCTAGTGATATATTTTTTTTATTATGGTTAGCCCTGGGCTCCTATGCCTCTCATGGGGCAACACTGGATTAGGTGATGGATGGTATATTTTAAAGTAAAAATTTTTATTTTGTATGTAACTGTTAGTTAAAAATAGTATATATAGAGAAATATTTCCCGTGACTTAATGTTTGTTTGCCATAATCTTGCAGGCTGGCAACATTCATTACAGCATCCACTGACATATGAAATATTCGGGCCATAAATCACCTTTTAGTGCCACACTGATTACAGTTTTGACCAACTTGACCAGTATATATATAGATCAATAGATATAGATATAGTCCTGTCAGTAGCTGGGTATGGATGTGATTCAATATACTACATAGCCTGTGGCAAATAAAACAAGACATCCCAAGTGAACAAGGAATTGCAGTTGCACTGAGAGGTTGCTGCAGTAGATGTGCTTCATCAGATATAGACTAATGTCAGCTTGTAAATGAGTTAGGGGGAAAAAATGCATGGTATTGAGCTTATAAATGTACAAATTTTAGATTATATTTGAACTGTTTATGAAATCAGTAATGACCTTGCACTAGACTTGTGTTTTTTAGACTAAAACTATATCACATGTTTATTTTTTATGGTAGTTTAGACCATTTCCATTCGTAAATGGCGAGCGGTAAATGTTTAAAGATAATTTATAATGCAGTCTCCACCCCTTAATTATTATTATTATTATTTTTTTTTTTTTAATGAAAAGAATATAATGTAAGATGTGTTTCAGGTTGGTCCAGCCGCACAATGTGGCAAGAGAATCTCAACTCTGCCCAGGTACGTAGGCTGCGAGAGCTTCAGGATGACCTGGTATCCTGCATGAGTGCTCCTGCCCCACCCCCACTTGAACCCCCACGCCAGTATATGTCAGATGCTAAGCCTGTCAGTAACAATCCAGAATCACCCTTCATCCCTGTGTTGCCCCAGGCTGTTGGAGACAGTGCATTACACATAGAGTCCTTTGTAGAATCCATAGTGGTGCCCTTAGAAGATGCAGGTGTCATCCTCAATCCTAGTAGGAGAAAATCTGATTCCTCATTTATGCATGGTACACATGACATGGCATCTGAATCAACAGACCCCACATTTGCCACCCCTGACATTTTGTACAACAAGCCAAGTATAATTCCTGTTGTGGGTACTGGGCCAAAACTTAATACTCGAAAGAGGCTTGATGATGCTCCAGAGCAGTACATTACCTCCACCAGCAACAGCAAATCTCTGGCAGAAGATGAACTAGATTTGTCTTTCATCCATTCCTCTTCCATCAAATATATGCCATCAAGTCCAGAGGAATCCCTTGGTAGTGCCTCTTTGCCCTCTAGTGACCATTCCAGTGAGACTGATGCATTGTTTGAGCGATGGCGTCGTACTGAGTCTCAGCAGCTTCCCCTGGCTTCGCCAAGCTCACCTGGTTCAACTGAGGATGCATCTATGGCAGCAATGGAGGACCTGGCTGCTGGCTTCCCTGGACCCTTAACAGTAGATGCTGTACAGGTGTGACTAACAGCTTGATAGTGGTTTTGTGTGATGTATGTAATTAATATGTAAGGCTGACCCATGCAAGCATGGAACGTTGCCTACCAACAAAATTGTATGTCCGTAATGACAGTGAGATGTAAATGAAATGCAAGGTATTAGGTATGGCACACTTAAGTATTTGTTTTTATTTCTGAACAAAACTTGTCATTAAGTAAACAAGATGTGGTCATTAAGCAGATCTGAATGTGGTTCTTGATAATTTTTTTGAGTCTTGAGATATTTTTGCTTGTGACAGTACAGTAAAGCCTCACTATCAGATTAGGCTATATTGGACTTTGCAGTTATAATTCACCTTAAACCATGTAGATTTTACATCATCCTCAGCCAGTTATAGTTGTAACAGCCAGTGCTGAAGTCATGTATTTTAGTTAGTAGAGCACAGTACAGTATTGTTAAGAACTGGAAACTTGTTTATATCAGACTATTGATATCAGCTTGAGGTGGCCCTATTTACTCCAATATAGTGAGGTTATATTGTACTGTATGTAGAAATTCCTAGTTTGTGGTGTAAAAACATAGTAGCATATACTGTAAGTTTTCATCGTCATCATTATCATGGTCATCAATGTCATCCCAGATATTTTTTCCAGGTAGGAATGGGGGGGGAAGTATAAGTTTGATGCTGGAATTATGATAGAGTTGCATCATCAAGAGGAAACTACGACTTTGATATATATATATATATATATATATATATATATATATATTAATGAGCTAAGAGTCTTTCATATCTGCAATGTGCCAACCCCAAGTTGTCAGACTTGCTGAGAGCTGTAATCCACATAGGACAAAACGCATTAGACTTGGATTGCCATTTACATGAGATATTGATTTGGGGAGTTATTGCATTACACTTGGCTTGTTATTGCAAAGTCAGATATTCTTATAGTAATATGAAGTTGTTTTGTGTAACTTTGGTTGTTGTAGACGACTGTAAGCATATTTTCTTCATTCAGTAATAGAGCATAACATGTGAGCATCCAGAGCTGTTGTGAGATTGACAAGAGTTCAGTTAATTTTAAAAAATAATGAAAAATTCTCTCACATGTTGGTGAATTGGGAGGAATGCGCGCATTGATTTCACCAAGTTACACCGAGGAAAGTTTGATGCGCTTTTCCACCTAGAGAACTGCGTGTCAGATGTAGTGTAAAACTCATAAAATAATAGTGTTGATTTTCACAGTATTTGCAGAATTGTGGCATTTAAATGTTTGTAGTGGAATACAAGTACCTGTACTTATATTTTCAGTCATGCATTTGCTCTTTTTGCTCTTTCTCCTGCCAGTCAATATTATTAAAAAAAAAAAAAAAAAAAAAAGTATTCCCCAGGTCAATTTCTCACTGCTTCTGCCTCAGCATTAAAGCAGATCTCAAGTTGTTTAGTGAATATTCTTTTATATACTAGTCAGACTACTCCATTATGCATTTTATACCGTCATATGGTGTTTTTGTACGACTGCTTATGTTAAATGTTATGGAAATAATGCATATGTTGACAAAATAAATCATAAAACTTATGCAATTCTTTAATAATTTGAACAGAATATACCTTGTAAAACTTATATAATTCTTTTTGAAGACATGTAGAGGATTTATAAATGATTTTATGTATTTGTCATGAGTTTTCTCATTTAAGGTTATTCTCATAGGAAGCTCTGGCAACTTTATGAGGTATGAAAGACTCAAGTTTTCAGCCATGAAGTAAGAAAAATTTGTGCCAGAATTAATATGCCTGCCTGAAAAGAATGGATAATGACGTTCATTGTATAAAGGACGCAGGTTCAGTTCTTCCGAACAGAATTATTTGGGACAGCTGGAGTAAACTTTGGTACAGCAGATATTCACGATACATGCCTAGCATGTTAACCTAGTCATTGGCGTGTGCGGAGTTCACGTATCAGGGCCCCTCAACCCTGTAACTTTGGTGATTCATTTTAGTCAGTTCGTGCATTGTCTAGACAACTTCATCCTGCATAAGAGGGACATTTCAAATGGGCGAGATTGAATATGTGCTTGACTCCTAAATTCCAGGTTATTTATGGTGCAGTAGTTTTTTCATTATGGGCATTTCTCAGAAAATAGCCTGTTTTCAGATGTTCGTATCTTGGAAAGTATACCAGTTAAGGAAACAAATTAAAGACCATATTACGTACCAACTCTTCTTCTTGCGAATGAAAGTATCCCCAGTTCTGTAAGTTGTCTCATTGATGAGTAACAACATGAGGAAGAGTAGTTTTTGGCACAAGAAACAGGGTTTATTGTGTGTGTGTGCATATCCGACTTTGGCTTCACTCTCATTGTGATAACTTCTCCAGTGCTTGATGAACTAGACACAGTGGCATCTAAGGCATACCGTATGGCACTGTCACTAAGTCCTTACTTAGTATACTTGGAAAGAGGCTTGGCAGGGGTGGATGAGGCAAAAGTCCGTGTGGGGCGGGAATGGAATCGGGCAAGAAGGGTTAAGAAAACATCGTCTTACACCTGGCAAAATCACAGAGACAACAAAGGTATCCTTCTCTTGTCTGGTGGAAGTCTCACTCTAGCTTTTGGTGATGACATCAAGTGGCCTGGCAAAGTCACAGAGACAACAAATGTATGCTTCTCTTGGGTGGCGGAAGTGTCACCCTAGCTTTTGGTGATGAGATCAAGTGGCGGCCACTTCACACTTTCGTGAAAACAATTGTGGTTCCTGCGTACACCTGGCGGCCTCCCGCCACCCCTTTTGAGTCGGTCCATACTGACACCTGGTAGTTAGGGGTTAATGAACCCCTTACAACCTAATGTCGTTACTGTACCTAAGTTGTATAATAATGGCCAAAGGTAGTCATTGAAGAGAAGAGGCTAACCCCAGCATTATCATCAACATCATTCGGACCTCCTTTCCCACCCTAGGGCAGGGCGATGAGTAGCAATGTCCAGACAGCCCAAGTTTGCCCAGTCCAATGGGCCACGCTTCCATTCACTCATCATTCAAGCCCCTGGAATCCTGGCTTTATCTGATACACCAAAAACTTTCACCACATTATGTAGCTTCACATAAACGTATCTGATAGAGTCAATCTGAACGCTGTCACATTTAAAAGGGGTGCCAAATTCCTGATCTTGCACTTTTCACAACAGCTCGATCCCCATTACAGTATGATAAGGTGAATGTATTCACTAGTGCTCCAGCCAGACCCCAACTTACCTACTAAAAACCCCTTTATGACACTACACTAAGCTACAGCTGTGCTTTTTAAGGGCACATTACTACCCTATAGAGGTAAAGCAAACATTAGACTGTGACATTAAAGAGATTTGAAGTAATAAATAAGTGGAGAATTAATAAGGAACCATGTATTAGGCATTCCTTTTCTGCATTCCATGTGCTCATGTCTTCATATGTTATCATAGTGTATCAGGAATTCCTGCTACTTGAATGCACATATTGTAAGGGTATGCTGTACTTAAATTAGTCAGTTATCATCACTGACAGCATATCTTTCAATTGCAGTACAAAGACCTCTCCTAACCTCCTCCATTTTACAATATCAATTGTAAGACTTCCATCCCAGTCAGGCATTTTTGCTGATTTCTTCTCGCCATATTGTGCAAATATTGTGCTCTATGCTTCTTTCTCTCACTGTATCTCAAAGTTGTCACACTGTTACCGTAATTGTTCATCCATTATCTTTTCTTTGAAAGACATAATGTGAAGATGGAAGAAGGCATGGCAGGCTAAGAAGGTGTTTGGATATGGAAAATGGGTATGCGAGAAAGCATTAATGTTGCTGATGAAACAAAGATGTGGCAGGATAAAGTACAGATTATATGGAGAAGCTTGTGACCAGGATACCCCCCCTTTTTTTTTTTTTTTTTTTTTTTTTTTTTTTCCCCTCACATGGTAGCCTGTGGAATGTCTCTTCCATTGCTGTATGTGAAGGGCATCTGTAAAGAAAAACAAAACAAAAATGTACTGATGATTTACTTGTGAGGTGGAGCCTTGATTATCAGTGATTGAATGGTCGTATGAACCATTACATTGTGTATGCTCTTTGATAGTGTTCGTACGCTTATGTTGTTTGGATCCTACCTCGCCTGGTCTGGGGGAATTAGGGTTCAGGTGATGGTGATGATGATAGCGGTAGTGGAGTGTGCTGAAGAGTAGAAATCTAAGCAAATGAGTGATTCAGTATATTGATGGTGATGTTGCTATGAAAGAGGACTTAGCAAGGTTTATAGCAGTGAGGAAGAAACTGTTAAGAGGATTAATACCTCAAATTTGACTTATGAAGATGATGCTGTGGAGCTTCCTGCTGGTGAATGGGATGTTTCCAGACTGGTTCAGAGGTTTGTGTATGTTTGTGAGGAACAGGGTCTGAAAGTACAATGCAGTTCCCATATTCCGAAATGGTTGTGAGCAGGAGGCTTTTGGAAAAGAGTATTTTGTGGAAAACTGGAAAAATTTTGTTTATTAGTCGTCATATGTATAGATATCGACTTGTCTTATGCCATGCCCCTCAGCAGTCACTGTTCCCATACCACAATTTATTATTTCATATTACAATGTTCACTGTTTATAAATAGAGAGAGAGAGAGAGAGCCTCTGTGGTACAGTGGTAAAGTGTGCATTTTATACACTGAATTGCGAGGGTTCACGCCCCTCCAGGGTAATAAACTTTGGGAGCGTTCTTCTGGCCACGTACTGCTTTTGCCAGACACAAGGAGTGCTGTGGTTGAACCAGTGTCATATACTATAAAGTATGCTTGCACCCAGTCAGCTTGCTTGGGCCGATTACACTTGGTTCACAGACTGCACACAGATCCAAAGCCACTCCAACACTACAATTACACTTACAAGCACTACATACAATCTCTACCAGACAGCCTAAGCCACTTGGTAGAGATACATTGGCTGTATTGTCTCCACTTTGGTGGGGATAGGCCGGTCCTACAGTGGACACTCAAACGGCTGATGAGATGAGATGAGATATATATATATACTATATACAGTAAATCCTCGTTTTTTGCTGCTTGGATGCTCGTGAACCGTGAAACGTGAAAGTGTGACGTTAAGAATCAATGGGAAAAATAGTGGAGTGTTCGGGTAGGACACGTACCTACCCTATCAGAAAGTGCTATAACACCAAACAGGCCTTACTCAGAATTAAATGAAGAGTGTTTGATAGTGCTAAAACAATATAACACAGTAAAAATGTGCCTGAAAAGACATTAAAACTGTTAAAAGAGCTGCAACACCAAAAATCCTTACCAGAAATTAAGTGAAGACTGGCTTGAGTGGCAAGTGAAGGTGTGTTGATAGTGGATGGGCTAGTTCCTGATGTCACTAACCAAGGAAAAGCTGCCACTTTTCACCAGATTATTTAATTTTCGACATCAAAGTCAGTTAACTAAACCCCGGTCATTTTATGTGCCCTCTTTGTCACTAAAAGGAAGGGAGAAATTATAACAACATTATTTTACTCACTGCTACAAGGAAGAGAGGATGTGATATAGTCAAATAGAATCAAAAATTGGTGGGCTGAGTCTACCGTCTCTGTATTTGGACAGTTATTATTCTTTCCTTACTTAAATATTGATAAGCTTTATTTTATATCTATTTCAGATATTTGTTCATCAAAATAAAAATAAATAGTGGTACGAGAAACATGTAACGATTCTTTGTTAAGAAATAGTAGCATGATACGGCTGAAGATCATATGTTACGATCACAAATAATAACAAACTTACGTGTATCTACTGCCCAGCTGGACCTGTTGTGTATTCATGACACGACTGAAGATCGTACGTTACGATCATAAACAATAACAAACTCACGTATGTCTACTGCCCCGCTGGACCTGCTGTATAAAGATCATGGAAAACCGTTGCATAGATACATGGACAGTGCCTAGACTGAGCATCAGTATGCATCGTCTGCTGAGAGTTGGCTGCCGGCTGGGAGCATCGAATTGTGAGACAACTCGGAAACCTTTTTCTTGCCCGAAAAATGAGTCATCGAAGTAAAATGCTCCCAAATAAGAGGATTTACTGTGTGTATAAATTATATATATATATTTATATACTGTATAAAAAAAAGGAAAAGTTTGAATGTAATGGAGA